>NC_073270.2:41771071-42075089 GCF_029289425.2 Pan paniscus
GCACACACACACACACATATACATACACACATATATACACACATACACATGCACACACACATACACACACACATATACACACATACACATATACATACACACATATACACACATATACATAAATACACATATACACACACGACACACATACACATACACACATACATACATACACATGCAATAACATGGGATCAGATTCAGGCAGGATACTGGGTGTGCTGGCTCACGCCTGTAATCCTAGCACTTTGGGAGGCTGAGGCAGGAGTTCAAGACCAGCCTGGGAAACATAGTGAGACCCTGTCACTACAAAAAATACAAAAATTAGCCATCCATGGTGGTGCATGCCTGTAGTCCAAGCTACTTAAGGGAGCTGAGGTGGGAGGATTACTTGAGCCGAAGAGGTCAAGGCTGCAGTGAGCCATGATCATGCCACTGTACTCCAGCCTGGGTGACAGAGTGAAACTCTCTCTCAAAAAAAAAAAGGAAAAGAAAGAAAAAAGAATCAGGCAGTGGGCAGTGGAAGACATGACATGAGCATTTACCTGGGAGAGGAGTTCACTCAGAAGGAGTAAATATGATACCCCCTGGCACAAGTGTTTGGAACAAATGACATTTTCAGTGCTGCAGAGGTCCTCACTGCCACCTAGGCACAGATCCAAGGGTCCCGGAAGCCCGGGGTGATCTGCCATGCCTAAGAAGCCAGGGAGAGGGCCCCAGGCTCAGGTATGGAGTACCTGGTGTGTGCCAGGCATTATGTGAGGCACTCTACAGAGGCCATCACTTACTCTGAAACTATTTCCTGGCAGCTAACTGGATGGCAGCATCCATTTGAGAGATGAGGAGCCTGAGGCCCCAAAGGCAAAGCTCACTCAGCTACCAGGTGGTGGTTCCAGAAAATCCAGGAAAACCACAGCCCAGCACCCTCCTAGTTAATCAGCATTGAAGTGTGTGGACAGTTACACCACCGTTACTCATCTATCCCAAATGAGCCACCTATTTTCAAAAAAGGAAGTCTGCACACACAGCCCTGAAACTGTGCTGGGGAGAATATAATTGCCCTCTGGAATTATTTTCCATATGTAAATAAGCATAGTCATACTTGCAGAGGCAAGCCCAAGCTGCTCGAGCCAAAAATATAGCCCCTAGTGCTAAAAGCTTCCACTGTTTGGGGGAAAAATAAAAAAACCCACTTGAAAAATAAACACAGGACACATTACCAGCGTTTGTTATAGGTAGTGTTTAAGGTCCCAACTTGGGGTTGGAAGAAAGGCATTGTTTAAATCTTCTATTCCGGTGGGGCGTGGTGGCTCATGCCTGTAATCCCAGCACTTTGGAAGGCTGAGGTGGGCGGATCACAAAGTCAGGAGTGCGAGACCAGCCTGGCCAACGTGGTGAAACCGCATCTCTATTAAAATATAAAAAAAAATTAGCTGGTGTGGTGGCGGGCACCTGTAACCCCAGCTACTCGGGGGACTGAGGCAGGAGAATTGCTTGAACCCAGGAGGTAGAGGTTGCAGTGAGCCAAGATTGCACCACTGCACCCCAGCCTGGGCGACAAGAGCAAGACTCCATCTCAAAAAAAAAAAAAAAAAAAGAAAAGAAAAGAAAAAAAAAAGAAAAAAGAAAAGTCTTCTATTCCTTTCATATAACTCCTAGGAAAATCTTACCTTCCAGTTAAGGGGTGAAATGGGTCACTTTGCTCATCTGCAAGGCTACATCATAGGGAAATACTTTCAGGGCAGTACACGTACAGGCCATTCTACCATGATGCCTTTCTACTGCTGGGGGATTTATGGGGCTTAACTGCAAGGGTGCTGAGTTGCTGAATTTGTAATCACTGGTCCAGAGCAAACAATGAGGATGAGTAGCAGTTTCTAGGTGGCTGATAAGCAGGATCAAAGCATAAACAAAGGTTTTTCATGGCTGCTGCCAAACTGTGGGCCTTGGGGACAGACACTGGAGGGCTGGGGCAGTGAGAGGTGGCAGAGTTCAGATGTGTGCTGTGTGACTCTCCGCCAGGCTCCATCCCTTTCCTGAGCTTCATGCCTAGCATCTGTGCAATTCCAGGGGTCCAGCGGGTGTTCTGCACACATAGCCCCCACCCCAGGGGCTGAGCAGGGCCCCACCCGCCTCTCTTGTTTTGTCCTCACCTATCTCGTACTTCCAAAACCACCCACCCCCAACAGAAAGTCAGGATCAAGAAAGTGGATTATTGAGGCTGGGCGCAGTGGCTTATGCCTGTAATCCCAGCACTTTGGGAGGCCGAGGTGGGCAGATCACCTGAGGTCGGGAGTTCGAGGCCAGCCTGACCAACATGGAGAAACCCCGTCTCTACTAAAAATACAAAAATTAACCGGGCGTGGTGGCACATGCCTGTAATCCCAGCTACTCGGGAGGCTGAGGCAGGAGAATCACTTGAACCCGGGAGGTGGAGGTTGTGGTGAGTCGAGATTGTGCCATTGCACTCCAGCATGGGCAACAAGAGCCTAACTCCGTCTCAAAAAAAAAAAAAAAGTAAAAGAAAATGGATTATTGAACCCCATGGTGGCATGTGAAAATGAACTGTGGGAGAGATAATAGTATTTATTTATTTATTTGTTTGTTTTCCCAGATAGGGTCTCACTCTGTCTACTCTGGAGTGCAGTGGTGCAATCACGGTTCATTGCAGCCTTGACCTCCTGGGCTTAAGGGATCCTTCCACTTCAGTCTCCTGAGTAGCTGGGACTACAGGTGTGCCACAATGCCTGGCTAATTTATTTTTTTATTATTTGTAGAGACAGGGTTTCACCATGTTGCCCAGGCTGGTCTTGAACTCCTGGGCTCAAGAGATCTGCCTGCTTCAGCCTCCCAAAGTGTTGGAATTACAGGTGTGAGCCACCATATCTGGCCGTAATTGTATTTCTTGCTGTCTGTAATTGTACTGTTATGTAAGAGACTCTCCTTGTACTTAGGAAATATACACTGCAGTACTTGGCAGTTAAGAGAGATAATTTCTTCAATTTACTTTCCAAATTATTTAGAAAATTATAATATGTACATTTAGAGAGAGAATGGCAAAGAAAATATAGTCAAATAACAACTGGCCAATCTACGTGAAGTGTACTTAGGAATTGTTTTAAAAAAAAATTTTTTTTTAACAGAGGTGGGGTCTCACTGTTTTGCCCAGGCCTGTCTCAAACTCCTGGGCTCAAGTGATCCTCCTGTCTCAGCCTTTTTTTTTTTTTTTTTGAGACAGAGTTTCACTCTTGTTGCCAAGACTAGAGTGCAGTGGCAGATCTTGGCTCACTGCAGCCTCTGCCTCCTGGGTTCAAGAGCTTCTCCTGCCTCAGCCTCCCGAGTAGCTGGAATTACAGGCATATGCCACCACGCCTGGCTAATTTTGTATTTTTAGTAGAGATGGGGTTTCACCATGTTGGTCAGGCTAGTCTTGAACTCCTGACCTCAGGTGATCGAACCACGTTGGCCTCCCAAAGTGCTGGGATTACAGGCATGAGCCACCGTGCCCAGCCACTGCCTCAGCCTCTTAAAGTGCTGTAAGCCGTCGCCTGGCCTTAGGAGTCCTTTGAACCATCCTTGCAATTAAAAACATATGTTTAACTGTGGTAAAATACGAATAGCATAACATGTATCATCTTCATCATTTTTAAGTGTATAGTTGAGTGGCATGAAGTATTCTCATTGTTATGTAACTATCACCACCATCCATCTCCAGAACTCTTTTCATCTTGGAAAAATGAAACTCTGTACCCATTAAACAATGACTCCCCATTACTCCTTCCCCCCTAGTCCCTGGCAACTACCCCCTCCTTTCTGTCTCTATGAATTTGAGTACCCTAGGTACCTAAAGTAGTGGAATCATACAATATTTGTCTTTCTGGGGCTGGTTCATTTACTTAGCATGTTGTCCTCAAGGTTCACCTATGTTGTAGCATGTGTCAGAATTTCGTTCCTTTTTAAGGCTAAACAATATTCCATTTTATGTGTATATACCATATTTTGTTTACCCATTCATCTACCGATGGCCACTTGGGTTGCTTCTACTTTTTGGCTATTGTGAATAATGTTGTTAGGAACATTGGTGCAAATGCATCTTTGAGACCACTGCTTTCAGTTCTTTTGGTTATATATCCAAAAGTGGGATTGCTAGATCCTATGGTAATTCCATTTTTAATTTTTTGAGGAACTGCCATATTTTTCATAGTGGCATTATCATTCTTGCAATTTTAAGTGTGAAGTTATTTTAAAATAAAAATTAGAACTGAAAAAAGGAAGAAAGTGAAGGAAGCTAATATGGATATGCATAAATATTGGCTTTAGTTGACTTTATAATTAGATAAAAATTGATTTTTAAGTTTGTTGAGGCCGGGTGTGGTGGCTCACACCTGTAATCCCAGCACTTTGGGAGGCTGAGGCGAGCAGACTGCTTGAGTTCAGACGTTCAAGACCAGCCTGGGCAACATGATGAAACCCTGTCTCTACAAAGAAATACAAAAATTAGCCAGATGTGGTGGTGTGCACCTGTAGTCCCAGCTACTCAAGAGACTGAGGAGGGAGGATCACTTGAGCCTGGGAGGTGGAGGTTACAGTGAGCTGAGATTGCAGTGAGCCTGGGTGACAGAGCCAGACCCAGTCTCAAATAAAAAAAAAATCATTGATAAGCTCTGTGATATTCAGGATAAAAAGAGAAACATATTATTTATTAGAAATTAGACAATTGGGCCGGGTGCTTTGGCTCACGCCTGTAATCCCAGCACTTTGGGAGGCCAAGGTGGGTGGATCACAAGGTCAGGAGATCGAGACCATCCTGGCTAACACGGTGAAACCCCGTCTCTACTAAAAATACAAAAAATTAGCCGGGTGTGGTGGCGGGTGCCTGTAGTCCCAGGTACTCTGGAGGCTGAGGCAGGAGAATGGCATGAACCCGGGAGGCGGAGCTTGCAGTGAGCAGAGATCGCGCCACTGCACTCCAGCCTGGGCGACAGAGCGAGACTCCATCTCAAAAAACAACAACAACAACAAAAAGAAATTAGACAATTGAGACCAAGAAGAAAATGGAGGAAGTCACTATGGATTTGTATAAGCTCTAGCCATAATTACAAAACCTGGCTTTCACACACCTATTAGAATAGCCAAAATCCAGAACACTGACACCACCAAAAGCTGGCAAAGATGTGGACCAAGAACCCTCATTCATTGCTGGTGGGAGTACAAAATGGTACAGTTGCTTTGGAAGACAGTTCAGTGGTTTCTTATAAAATTAAACATTCTCCTACCACACAAGGAGTTGAAAGCATATCCATATGAAAACCCATACATAAATGTTTATGGCAACTTTATTTGTAGTTGCTAAGACTTGGAAGCAACCAAGATGTCTTTCAGTAGGTGAATGGATAAATAAACTGTGGTATGTCCAGACGATGGGATATTATTCAGCACTAAAAAGAAATGAGCTATCAACTCTTGAAAAGACATGGAGCAACCTTGAATGCATATTACTAAGTGAAATAAGCCAATCTGAAAAGGCTACAAACTGGATGTATGTCCAGTTATATGACACTATGGAAAGGCAAAAACTATGGAGTTGTCTTCAAAATTAGTCGTTGCCAAGGGCTGAGGAGAGGGAAGGATGAATGGATATAGCACAGATGATTTTTACAGAAGTGAAACTACACCCTGTAATACTACTACTAATGGTAAACCCATGTCATCATACATTTGTCCAAATCCATAGAATGTAAACTTCCCAGAGTGAACCCTGGTGTAAACTCTGACCCTGGGTGATAACAATGTGTCAGTATTGGTTCCTCAATTGTAACAAATGTACCACTCTGGTCGCGGACATTGATAATCAGGGGGCTGTGCATGTGTCGGGAACAGGGAGTATATGAGAAATCCCTGTACTTTCCACTCAGTTTTGCTATGAACCTAAAACTGCGATAGAAAATAGAGCCTGTTAAAAAAACAAAACAAAACAACTGGCTTTGAGCTCTCTGATGGCTCAACATGGTGAAACCCTGTCTCTACTAAAATACAAAAATTAGCCGGGCATGATGGCAGGTGCCTGTAATCCCAGCTATTCAGGAGGCTGAGACAGGAGAATAGCTTGAACCTGGGAGGTGGAGGTTGCAGTGGGCCGAGATCGTGCCATTGCACTCCAGCCTAGGCGACAGACAGAGGGAGACTCTGTCTCAAAAAACAAACAAACAAAAAAACAGTTCTCACCAGCATTCACACATTGCTCCATTATCCACATCCTCATCAGCTTCGATGATCTTCAGCTCATGGGGTTTGCCTCCTCTGCGAGAAGCATCCTGGAGCCCATTGGCTGCTACCTGCTCCCCTCCCTCCAAACAGCGCTTGTCTTCTGTCCATCTCAGTCCCCTCACCTTCAGGCTCCTGGGCATCTCCATGAAACAGGGAGGCCTAGGAGAGCTGGCACCACTGAATCTAAAACCTAGAAGAATCCAACCAGCACACATGCCCTAGGGAGAGGAGATGGTCTAGGTTTAGAGAGACAGCACCAAACAAGATGGAACAAAGTCCCTGGCCTCTAGGAGCTTATATTCTGTATTGATGATGAGCACAGGAAGTGCACAAGAAAAATCAGGGTAGGTAGGGAGTGGAGGTGGGTTGGAGGCTACTACTTTGTGAAGGGTCATTAGAGAACACTTTATCAAGAATATGACATTGGTGAGTATACCAGTGAGGGAGTGAACCCTGCAGATATCAAGGCCAAGAATGTTCCAGGCAGAGGAATGTTCCATGCTTGGCATGGCTAGGTGACAGCAAGGAGGCCAGTATGTCCAGAATGGAGTCAAAGGAGAAAAAAGTTGCAAGAAGGGGGGTGGAGGCCAGATCATGACCATGTGAAGGGAGGTTTTGGAAGGTTCTTAGCAGAGATCTAGGATCCAGAATCTGGCTAGACTGGGGAAGCACCAGCATGGAAGGCGTCGGGGAGGAAGGCACTGCAGTTATCCAAGTAGGAGATTATGGAGGCTTGGATCAGAGTGGTTGTGGTGGTGTTGAGATGGGACCAATCCTGGCCATATTTTGACGGCAGAACTGAGAGGGCTTGCTGTTGGACTCAATGTGAGGAATGGGAGAGAATCAAGAATTACTCCAGAAATGTTTTTTGAGCAAGTGGAAGCTGCTTCCTGAGATAAGGAAGGCTGTGAGGGAAGCACAGTTGGGGGTGGATCTCAGGAGTGTGGTTTTAAACAGTTTACAGCAAAAGGATTTAAAAATGAAGTGACCTAATATACATTAAAAACTTAGGACAGGACAGGCGCGGTGGCTCATGCCTGTAATCCCAGCACTTTGGGAAGCCGAGGCAGGCGGATCATGAGGTCAGGAGTTTGAGACCAGTCCGGCCAACATGGTGAAACCCTGTCTGTACTACAAATACAAAAATTAGCTAGGCTTGGTGGCAGGCACCTTTAATCCCAGTTACTCAGGAGGCTGAGGCAGGAGAGTCACTTGAACCCGGGAGGTGGAGGTTGCAGTGAGCTGAGATCACACCATTGCACTCCAGACTGGACAACAGAGAATAGAGTGAGACTCTGTCAAAACAAACAAACAAACAAACAAACACCTTAGGGACAGTATTTGGTACTTCATAGCACACACGCATGTAAGGTTGACATTTATCTCCATTTTAAAAATAAGCTTGAAGTTTCAAGGGTTAAGCAACTTATGTACTGTATCTCTTTGAGACCCTGCTTTCAGTCCTTTTGGATATGCAGTTGAACCTTGAACAACATGAGTTTGAACTGTGTGGCCCCACTTATATGTGGCTTTTTTTTTCAGTCAAATGCAGTGGTGGGATGCCAAACTGCAGACAGGGAGAGCCAACTTTTCATATATACAGGTTCTGTAGCAGGACTTGAGTATGTACGGATTTGGGTATACCCAGGGATTCTGGAGCCAATCCCCCATGTATATCAAGGTATGACTTGAAAGTGGCATTGCTGGATCATACGGGAGTTCTATTTTTAATTTTTTGAGGAACTGTCCTACTGTTTTCCATTGCAGTTGCACCATTTTACAATTCCACTAACAGTGCATAGGGGTCCCAGTTTATTCACATCCTTGCCAACACTTGTTTTTATTTTTGTTTTCTTTTTTTGTTTTTTGTTTTTTTTTGAGACAGGGTCTTGTTCTGTTGCCCAGGCTGGAGTACAGTGGCATGATCTCAGCTCACTGAAACCTCTGCCTCCTGGGTTCAAGCAATTCTTGTGCCTCAGCCTCCCTAGTAGCTGAGATTACAGGCGCCCACCACCACACCTGGCTAATTTTTGTATTTTTAGTAGAGATGGGGTTTCACCATGTTGGCCAGGCTGGTCTTGAACTCCTCACCTCAAGTGATTCACCTGCCTCAGCCTCCCAAAGTGTTGGGATTACAGGTCTGAGCCACTGTGCCCGGCCTGATTTTTGTTTTCTAGAAAGTCTCACTCTATTGCCCAGGTTGAAGTAGAGTTTTGACCTCCTCGGTTCAAGTGATCCTCCCACCAAAGCCTCCAGAATAGCTGGGAATACAGGCCATTTCTTTATTTCTATCAGAATTGGACTCATGGCTTCCTGTTTTATTCAGTGTGCTATCATTTGCATTATATGAGTCATTCTACATTTTGATGCTCAAATTGTGACAGATTTGGCCAATGGAAGCCACTTCAAGCTGGCTTCTGTGTCCTTTTGATATGTCCCCGTCATTCTTGGAGCACTGTCTTGATTCCTGCCATAACAGGATATTTCAAGATGATCTTGTACTTTCTTTGCTGCAGCCCTGGAATTAGCCATTTCTCCAAGGCCCATGGTTCCTTTTAGTAAAGAACCATGTTTAGAAGCTTCTGGCCCTGGCTTTACCCCCGATGAAACTCATGGCTTTGAAAGGCCCGGCATCTGATCTGAAGAGGCAGAACAAACCATTCATTTTACTGAGGAGACTGAGGCCTAGATGTGGTCCATTGGCCAAGTCCGCAGCCAGTGACAGAGCTTAGACACGAGCTGAGGCCCCTGACCTCCTGTCCAGTGTTCTCTGCATGGCAATACATATTGCTAGCTAAGCGGTCTGCTCCCAGCAGGGCCTGGCCCTCTCTGGACCTCACTTCCCTCTTGCGGCCACTGAGGGTTATCTTTGCCCTGGGGGTCCAGGACTGCCTGAGAGTTGACCTTAGCTCCTGGCTCTTGATGTGCCTTACCTTCCTGGAGACTTTTATGGGTGAATCCACCTTAAATTACAGAAGAGGTCCTGCTTCAGCTTTTATCTCCAGCTTACAAACCAATCCCATCCTGAAATGACTTGTCGAAGTGCATGGACCTGGGGGGACACGTGGTTTGTTCCCTCCAGGCCAGGGATTCAAGGAATATGTGCCTCCCTGAAGCCCATCTTGGTCAGCTAAGACCTGTCTCATAGAGGAGCATCAACAGGAAAGATTGGGTCCAGGCCTGATACCAGGTTGGGAAGGCAATTGGAAAGGCCTCGTCTACCTGCCCTAAGGCTCCCAACCCACCCAGGTTACACCATCAGCATCTGGGGAAACAGAGACACTACCTTCCCACATCTGGAGGCCAGTGTCTCATTAGCCTCACGTCAAAGTTGAGAATAAGAACCCTCTATAGTCATATTCTCTATATGCCATTAGAGAATGTTTGCTGTGCCTGATTTGGGGATAGGTTATGCTGCATCTGACCGATGCCCTCTGGTTTGGTCAGCCACGATAGCAACTTCCAGCCTGGAAATGCTTGATTATTCAATCAGTGCTCTTACTAGCGATGTCACACCAAGCAGCAGTCTGAAAGGCTTTCGTCTGTTGTATTCAACAGACATTTCCAAGCACCTGCTGTGTGTCAGGCATTACGTTGCACCCTGTTGTTGCAGAAATTATTTAAACCTTAGCTCAATCCAAGTAGGCTTTCAGGTAACAATTACGATGCAAGTGGGCTCCATCCATATACAAGAGGAGCAAGGAGGGGCAGCAAAAGAAAGGCCGTATCAGCCAGGGGTGGTGGCTCACGCCTGTAATCCCAGCACTTTGGGAGGCTGAGGCGGGCGGATCACTTGAGGTCAGTTTGAGACTAGCCTGGCCAACATGGTGAAACCCCGTCTCTACTAAAAATACAAAAAATTAGCTGGGCGTGGTGGCGCATGCTTGTAATCCCAGCTACTTGGGAGGCAGAGGTTGCAGTGAGCAAAGATGGCACCACCACACTCCAGCCTGAGTGACATAGTGAGACGCCATCTCAAAAAAAAGGCTGTATCTTCTGACGTTCAGTTCTGGCACTCGGGAGTGTCAGGTTCTTATAGGCAAGACTTTGTGGAGATACTGAATTTAAGTTGGGCTCTGAAGAATGATTTTGCCAAGTGAAACTGTGGAAAGGGCATTACAGGCAGAAGGAATGGCTTGAGCAAACCACAGAACCTGTAAAGTGCAAGGTTATCCTGAACAGCAGAGCACCTGGGTGGCAGTGGCTAACACCCAGGCAATGGAGGGAGGAGTCAAAGATGAGAAATTCCAGATACCTCAGAGCCCAAGCATGAAGGAGCATGAACCTGTGCTTCTGTAGCGTATACTAACTCTATTCTACAAGCAACGAGGGCTTAATACAGGCTTTTAAAATAACCTTTATTTTTTAAAAGTTAGTATGTGCATTATAGGAAATCGAAAAACACAAGCAAAGAACAAAGTCATTCACAATCACAAGCAGTTTATAGTTTGACATATTCTTCTAGATCCTGTGTGTAGGCACAACATCCAATTTTATGGGACTGAGACTGTACAGTATGTATCATGATTTTTCACACATCATGAATATTTACCAATTCAAAATCCCAAAGCTATATGAGTATTTTGATAACCAAGAATACACTACACCAACTCAAACTGCTAAAAAAAAAAAAAAAAAAAAAAGATGTAATCCTGCCTTTCTTGGGACAGAAATTTCATATAAGACAAAAATAGCAACACGCCTCTAGATAAAAGCATTGGCAGAGTTCCGATTTAAATGCTGCATTCCCTTAATGCTCAATTTAAAATGAAACACACAGCAACAGAATACAGTAAGTATGTTTTTAAGAGAATTCATTAGCAGATCTATACCATTAAAATATTAGCAAAGTATATTTCCATTGAATTAATGTGTTCTTATAGTACAGCCAAGAGATGCATACATCAATGGCTATCAAAATGTAAATATGGACATATATGGACACATCTGCATACATCTCTACCTGTATAATTCCTTCTGCCCCTCTGCTGCCAACCTAATGAACAAGTCCTGACATACACTGCTCAGAGGTGGCTTAACAATTCCATGTCCAAGATGTATCCTATCAATTATAACAAAGGTATTTACAAATAGGCTAATTCACTAGCTCTAGTTTTTATCATAAGTTGTCACCCCATTCGTAAAGCTTAGATGTTGCAAAATAATAACTTTGTCCACAATGAACACAGGCACTTTACTAAAAACGCTCATGTAGACCTGTGGTTATCATCTAAAACCATCGTCTAGATATGGAGATACTAGCAAAGAGCCCTTCCCTTCACCCTTCCTCTTCTCCCTCTTCCACCATCCCCGTGACTAAGTACAGGATGTCTAGCTCCAAGGGGTGGACTAATAAAGGTCACTCCCAGAAGACAGGCCTTCCTAAAAACTAACAAAAGGACATTCACAAAGGGACTGATTTACTACATCTATTTTTAACATGCTTTGAGCATTAAGACTTATCCTTTAATACACAATATTAACTAAAATGCACATATAGAACAATGGTTAGACCATCTGAACTAATCTCAGGAGCACAGAACCCCTCTCCCTGCATACCTCCTCTGCCCACCCCCCCTTCCCCCACCCCAACCACCCAATGAATAGTCTGCATTCGTTCCTAAGCATCAAGTTTTAACAATTCCATTCCCAAATGCAACCACTCCTAGGAAGTACTGAAAACAAATGCTTAGAGGGGTGTTACTTAAGCCCTCTACTTTTAACCTACGTTGTGCACTTTTTTTTTTGAAACGGAGCCTCGCTCTGTCGCCAGGCTGGAGTGCAGTGGTGCGATCTTGGCTCACTGCAACTTCCGCCTCCCAAGTTCAAGCGGTTCTCCTGCCTCAGCCTCTCGAGTAACTGGGGCTACAGGTGGGCACCACCACGACCAGCTAATTTTTGTATTTTTTGTAAAGATGGGGTTTCACCATGTTGGCCAAGATGGTCCTGATCTCTTGACCTCGTGATCCGCCTGCCTCGGCCTCCCAAAGTGCTGGGATTACAGGCATGCGCCACTGTGACAGGCCGTTGTACACTTTTAAACACCTAGAAAGACTAGATGTTTCAAACTGGACTTCAGTTTTCCATTATATACACAGTAGCATTGAATAAATGGTATACATACATAACACAGACTGTAATTTGAGTGTCTTCTAAATAGGAACATTCTGGCCTAGAACCCTTCCCTTTCCCACCTCTACCAACCCCATGGACAGCTATAAGCCATCTGTAATGCTTAGGGGGGATTTTAACAATTTCACTTGTTTTTAAGAAGTCTTCCCTATGAATTTTAACACAAAGTGTACTCAATGTAGTAGTTTACTAATTCTACTTTTGTCATATACCGGCAACCTTTTTAACATCGACTAGACGTAAATTAGGACTCCTATGTCCGCTTATATACACTATATACACAGCACAGTAAATGAAAATGCAGACATAAGGGACAATGGTCAATGTGCCTCCTCATAAACACACTGGACACTGGTAGAAAGCCCTTTGCACTTTGTGCTCCTCCTTCCCCCTGAACCAGCACAAATATCAAAATGTGTACTGCTCAGAGAATTGATCAATTTCCAAGACAATATTTCATATCAAAAGGATAGCTACAAAATGTGTTATTTACTACCTCTACTTTTAACATACTTTGTGCACTTCTAAACATCTAGAAAGACTAGATGTTTCAAATAAGGACTTAAGTTTGTCCGCTATATACACAGTAGGGTTGAATAAACTACACACATGTAACAATGGTTATATCTGATAGTGTCTTCTAAATACGAACATTCTGGTCTAGAACCCTTCATTCCTTCCAACTCCTCTCCACCACCAACCTGATGGATATAGGCACGTGTCACTTAGAGCTGATGTTATCTCACTTCCAAAAGTCCTTTTCAGAAGACAGCCTTTCTACAAATTTTAACAAAGTGTACAAAATGTGTTAGTTTACTAACTCTACTTCTGTCATACATTGGCAACCTCTTTAATATCTAGAGACTAGATATTATAAAATCGGGACTAATTTGTCCGTTATATATACAATATATACAGTATAGCAAAGTTAAATGAAATGCATGTAACATATACGCAATGGATTAAGCTGAAATTTTCTAATAAACAATGGCAAAACACCATTTGCAATTTCTTCCCTCCCACCTCCCAGGTGGTTCAACAATTCCACTTCCAAACAGCATTTCCCATCAGTTTTTAAAAGCTATTTACAAAGTGTTATTCTACTACCACTTTTAAATACATCAAGCACTTCCAAATATCTAGGAAGACTAGATATTTCATATAACTTGTCCACCACATACACAGCACTGTTAAATAAAATTGCACACACATAACAATGGTTATCATCTGAGGTATCTTCTAAATGTGGCCATTTTGGCCTTGAATCATTCCCTCCTCCCTTCCTTCTCTGCCTTCAATCCAGTGGACAAGTACAGGCACATGTAATGCTTAGAGATGGTCAAACAAATTCCTATGCAAAAGTCTTTACAGAAGACAAGTTTTCCTACGAATTTCAACACAAAGCGTACAAAATATGCTAATTTTACTCCTTTGTCATACACTGGCAACCTCTTTAACATCTAGAGACTAGATGTTGAAAAATTAGGACTATTTGTCCATTATATATACTATATACAGAGCAAAACAAAATGCACAAAACATATAGAAAAATGGTGTCTGAAAATGTCCAAGTATGAACACACTAGTATATTACCTTTTGCAATTTCTTCCCTCCTACCTCCTCTAAACTATTGAACAAGTATAGACATTACTATACTGTTCACAAAGGTGGCTTCACAATTCAATTTCCAAAAGCATTTCCTATGAATTTTAGCAAAAAGATATTTACAAAGTGGTATTTTACTACCTATACATTTAACATACATCGGGCACTTCTAAACATCTAGATAGACTAGATGTTTCAAGTAAGGAGTTAATTTGTCTACTCTGTATACAGCAGTCTTGAATAAACTGCAAACATGTAACAACAGTTATAATTTGAAAGAGTCTTCCAAATGTGAACATTCTGGCCTAGAACCCTTCCCATCTCCATCAACCCAGAAGACATCAAATTTTCAGAAGACAATCTTTCCTAGGACTTGTAAAACAAAATGTACAAAATATATTAGTTTACTAACTCTACTTTTGTCATACACTGGCAACCTCTTTAACATCCAGAAAGACTAGATGTTGTCAATTAGGACTCGTCTGTCCTTTATGTACACTATATACACAGATAAGTAAAACAAAATGCACAGACGTAATGATTCATCTTGCCTCGCTGTAAACAGGATGGCATAGAGCTCTCTGCACCTCCCCCTCCTCTCTCCTCCCCTGAACCACTGCACAAACACAATGAGTATTACTCAACAGGTGATTTGGCCATTCCCCCCCAAAAATATTTCCTATGAATTGTAACAAAAAGGTATTTACAAAATGTGATTTTGCTACCTCTAATTTTAACATATCAGGCACTTCAGAACGTCTAAAAAGAAGAGATATTTCAAAAAAGCTTAGCATTGTCAACTATATACACAGTAGTGAGGAATAAAATGCACACAAAACAATGGATAGAATATGAAAATGTCTTCTAAATATGACCAGTCTAGCATAGAACCTTCTTCTCTTCCTTCTCAGGTCTTCCAGCTCCATGTCATCTAACCCACTTAACAAACGTGGACGTATCGCTTCCAGAGGCCGTCTTAACAACTCCGTTTCCAAAAGTCATCTCCAGAAGACATGTATTTTCTATGATTTCTTTTAAACAAATGAGAATTTACAAGATGTGTAACTTTCTAACTCTATTTTATCATACGTCGGCAACCTCTTTCCATCTAGAAGGGCTAGATGTGACAAATGTTTTCTATTAAAAGGTTGGGGTGGAGTTGAGAGCAGCTTTTTCATATTATATACACAGGCCTTCCATAAACGGCCAGTAAATCTTCTCAGAGGGTGGTGGGCATTTCCAACGGGCCAAACGTGGCCTGTCATTCTACCATTTCTCTCTTCCGACAGCAAAGTCTGGTAGAATGAAGACCAACCGCCCGATGGCCGCTAACCGTTCCACCCGTCGTCGTTCGGGACTTCGCTCACCTTCCAGGCCCCTTAAGGCCTTTGTCCGTTGTCGTCAGGACTAGGTAGGTCTCGCCAAATGGCGACAGAGTGGTCACCCGGGAACCGGATCTGTGCGGCTCCGTGGCCTAAAGAGGCGGCCGAGCCTGCTTGCGTCCCTAGGCCGCCTTCCCGGGCCGTCCACGCCTTAATGGCCTCCGCCGCACGGCGTTCGAGCGGCCGCCATACTTCCCGGCCCACCACGCCCGGCGCCGCCCAAAGGCGCTGTGTCCTGGCGGCTCTGCGGGGGTTTCGTCGAGGCCCAGCAGGCTTGGGTCGGGAGACCCGGGTGCCGGCGGGGTCCGGGCTGGGAGACGCCACGGCCGCCATCAGTCACCGAGGTGGGGTGGGAAAGAGAGGTTCGCTGCGGCTTCAAGGTCTGGGCACAGCCAGTGGGCAGCCACAGCAGAGGCCTCCGTTATCTGCAGGGCAGAGGGCTCGGCCTGTCCCGGGGCCCCCCAGTTCACCCGCCGGCCCGGGGCCGGAGGGCCTGGAGGGCCCTGGAGGAGCGGGCTGCGTTCTGCGTCTCTCCGCGATCTCTGCCGGACCGGAACTGACTTGGCAGTTCTCTGCGCTGGCAAGAGAGGAGCGGTACCGGAAGTGCCCTTGCGCTGGGGGCCCGCGAGCCCTGGTTCCGGGTCTGCAATGTTCCGGCGTGGGGGTGGGGAATGGGGAATGGGGTGTGGTCACGTGGGGTTAGGGCCCCCTCCACCCCGCTTGCTCTTCGCAACGGAAATTGCTACTGGCCTCAGAATTCCCTGAGCAAACGTTGCTTCTCTATCTCCTTTCTCCTCCGGTGCTGGATAAGAAGACTCCAATATTTCATTTATTGACTCATTTACCACCTGTTTACCGAGCACCTATGTGCCTCTAAGCACGGGGGAGTGCAGCAGTAAAGAAAAAAACACAGGAAAATTTCTGCTCTCCTAAAATTTACATTCTAGTAAGGGAAACAACAATAAACAAGATCCTTAAAATGCATAAAAGGGTAGATAGCGAAAGTGCTTTGGAAACATAAAAAGGAAAGAGGAATATGAAGTGCAGGTGTGGAATGCTTTATAGTACGGCCAGGTGACTCTGGAGCAGAGACCCGAAGGAGGCGAGGGGATGAGCCATGCTTGGAGATGTCTGTAGGGGAACAGCTTATGCACAGGCCACAAAGCCGAAGCATGTGGGCCAGGCCTGTTCCAGGAACAGCAAAGAGGCTGGGGAAGAGAGGAGAGAGAAATGGGACCATGGGAGGGAGTTGAACTGCAGTGCGGAAGAGCTGAAGTGGAGGCAGGGGCGGAAGCAGGAAGACCTGATAACTGACTGTTGCAATCAAGCAGGTGAGATATGATAGGGACTTATGCCAGGGCGACGACAGCAAAGGGGGCAAAAAGTGGTTGAATTCAGGGGTTGACATAAGCTCAAGTCTATAAGATTTGCTGACGGACCAGATGTGAAGTGGGAGAGCGAGAACTGAAAGATGACTCCACACTTTTTGGCCTGAGCAAATGAAAAGGCAGCCGCCTTAAGTGAGATGGAAGAAACCATGGGAGGAGCAAGCTTTGGGGAGAACACCAGGAGCTGAGTTTTAGGCATGTTAAGTTTGAGATGTCTGTTTGACATTCAAGTGGAAATGTCAAGCAGACAGTTGGATTTATGAGTCTGGCATTCAGGGGAAGGTTTGAACTGGAGATGAATCTTTGGGAGTCGTCAGCATATAGATGTCTTTAAAACCTTGAGGCTGCATGAGAGAACCAAGAGAGGGACAAGGTCTGAGGTCTGATCCCTGGGTAACGTTTACAGGTCAGGGAATGAGAAGGAACCAGCGAAGGAGACTGAGAAGCGACCAGAGTGGTAGGAGAACAACCAGGAGAGTGTGGTGTCCTGGAAGTAAATGAGGAAAGTGTTTCAAGGGGAATTTATCAACAGTGTCAAATGCTGCTGATGTGTCAATTAAGATAAGGTTGGAAATTACACTTCCAGCTTTTAGAATTAATGCTGTGATGAACTTCCTCGTGAATTTTCACATTTTGTGTAGACTTCTGAATTCCTTTGGGTTTTTTTGTTTTTTGTTTTAGATGGAGTCTTGCGCTGTCACCTAGTCTAGAGTGCAGTGGCGCGATCTTGGCTCACTACAACCTCCACCTCCCAGGTTGAAGTGATTCTCCTACCTCAGCCTCACGAGTAGCTGGGATTATAGGCGCCCACCACCGCGCCCAGCTAATTTTTGTATTTTTGAGTAGAGACGGGGGTTTCACCATGTTGGCCAGGCTGGTCTCAAACTTCTGACCTCGTGATCCACCTGCCTTGGCCTCCCAAAGTGCTGGGATTACAGGCGTGAGCCACCACCCCCAGCCTCTGAGTTCCTTTGTTTGTATTTGTATTTGTATTTTTTTTTTGAGGCAGAGTCTTGCTCTGTTGCCCCGGCTGTAGTGAAATGGTGCGATCTTGACTCACTGCAACCTCCACCTCCTGGGTTCAAGTGATTCTCCTGCCTCAGCCTCCCAAGTAGCTGGGATTACAGGCATTCGCCACCAGGCCAGGCTAATTTTTTGTATTTTTAGTAGAGACGGGGTTTTACCCTGTTGGTCAGGCTGGTCTCGAACTTGTGACCTCAGGTGATCCACCCACCTTCGCCTCCCAAAGTGCTGGGATTACAGGTGTGAGCCACCGCACCTGGCCTGCATTTTTATTATTTTTAAAATTATTTATTTATTTATTTATTTTTGAGACAGGGTCTCGCTCTGTCATCCAGGCTGGAGTGCAGTGGTGCCATCTCGGCCCACTGCAACCTCCAACTCCTGAGTTCAAATGATTCTCCTGCTTCAGCCTCCCAAGTAGCTGGGACTACAAACGTGTGCCACCATGCCCAGCTAATTTTTGTATTTTCAGTATAGATGAGATTTCACTGTGTTGGCCAGGCTGGTCTCTAACTCCTGACCTCAGGTGATCCACCTGCCTCGGCTTCCCAAAGTGCTGGGAGTACAAGCATGAGCTACCACCACTGGCCCTGAGTTCCTTTGGATACGATTCTGGAAATGTAAAGAAAGATCAAAGGATTAAGACTCTTGATGCAGACTCAGACATGATTCCCAGGAGGAAAATCCTGCAGTCAGAAAGGCCTTGCTGGTGGAAGGTGGACAGGAGAGGTGGTGAGAAGTCCAGGGGCTCTAGTCCACAATGAGATGACAAGGCCCTGAGCCAGGAGAGTTGCACAGAAGTAGAAAACCGGTGAAGTGAGTGTTTCTAGCATTTCAAGAGAAGAAGCCAGTGGGCTTAATACCTGAGAGAAGAGGGAGGAGGGGAAGGAAGAGCCATGGATTATACAAGTTTCAAACACTAGCGCTAATGGGTAGTTTGGTAGTTGATACATTAGCCAAGACAAGGAGTAGGAGAGGCTCCTGGTCCCCTTTCTGAGCTTCCCACCGCCTAAGCAGCCAAACATGTGGGTATTCCTGGAACCTAAAGATGAGGATGATGAAAAACATGTATACATCCTGCTTTCTTTTTCTTTTTCTTTTATTATTTTTTTTCCGAGATGCAGTCTTGCTGTGTCTGGGCTGGAGTGAAGTGGTGTGATCTCGGCTCCCTGCAACCCTCGCCTCCCAGGTTCAAGCGATTCTCCTGACTCAGCCTCCTGAGTAACTGGGATTACAGGCACGTGCCACCACATCCCTTTAATTTTTGTATTCTTAGTAGGGATGGGATTTCACCATGTTGGCCAGGCTGGTCTGGAACTCTTGACCTCATGATCCTCCCACCTCGGCCTCCCAAAGTGCTGAGATTACAGGCATGAGCCGCTGTGCTCGGCATACATTCTGCTTTCTACCTGATAGCTCTACTTGAATGTTCCAACAGTATCTGAAACTCCTCTTGTGCAAAACAAAACTCTTGGTATCTCCCCAGAGCCTGCTCTTCCCTATCAGTAAATGGCAGTATCATCCACCTGTTTCCCAAGTGATATGGTTTGGCTGTGTCTCCATCCAAATCTCATCTTGAATTGTACTCCCATAATTCCCACACGTTATGGGAGGGACCCAGTGGGAGATAATTTGAGTCATGGGGTGGTTCCCTCATACTGTTCTCATGGTAGTGAATAAGTCTCACGAGATCTGATGGTTTTATCAGGGGTTTCCACTTTTGCATCTTTCTCATTTTCTCTTGCTGCTGCTGTGTAAGAAGTGCCTTTCACCTCCTGCCGTGATTCTGAGACCTCCCCAGCCATGTGGAAATGTAAGTCTGATTAAACCTCTTTTTCTTCCCAGACTCGGGTATGTCTTTATCAGCAGCGTGAAAATGGACTAATACACCAAGTAATTCTCGATCTCCCTTGATTCCCCATTCTCTCACTTCCCACACGGCAACCATCCCCAGTCCTATCTGCCTCCTAAATATATTTCAAATACAGCCAATTCCCTGTGCTGTCCATTATAGTAGCCACTAGCTACGTGTGCCTATTTAAATTGTAATTCATTAGAATGACATGAAATTAAAAATTCAGTTCTTCAGCCACACCACCCTCATTCCAAGTGCTCAAGAGTCACAGGGAACTAGGAGCCAGTGGCTACCATATGAGCACAGGTGGAGAATGTTCCCACCATCCCAGGAAGTCCCGTTGACAGTGCTGATCTGTATCCAAGTCCAAGCTAGCAACGTCTTTCATTTGGATGACTCTAATAGCCCCTTAATTGTTGTTGTTCTGGTTTCTACTGCTCTCCCTTTCTAATCCGTTCTCCCTACAGAAGCCAGAATGAACTTTTAATCAAAAATCAGATCTTATAACTCTCCTGTTTAAGCCTTCAGTGGCTTTTCATCACACTTAGAACAAAATCAAACTGATTTCCACGACCACTGCCTTCCATGACCTGCCCTTTGACCTGCCCTTTGTGTCCCTCGTGCCTCATCTTTGTTTTTTTTTTTTTTGTTTTTGTTTGAGAAGGATCTCAATCTGTCACCCAGGCTGCAGTGCAGTGCAGTGCAGTGGTGTGATTATGGCTCACTACAGCCTCGACCTCCCTGGGCTCAGGTGATCCTCCTGCCTCAGACTCCCAAGTAGCTAGGACTATAGACACACGCCACCATGCCTAGCTAATTTTTATATTTCTTGTAGAGAGAGGGTTTTGCCATGTTGCCCAGGCTGGTCTTGAACTGAGCTCAAGCCATTCACCCTCCCCAGCCCGTCCCGGCCTCCCAAAGTGCTGGGGCTTTAGGCATTAGCCACTGCCCCCAGCTTCATGCCCCATCTTGAGCCACTCTCTCCCTGTCTCGTTATATCCCAGCCACGCTAGTCTCCTTGCTGTTCCTTCCACTCTCTGAGCTCTTCTCTGCCTCAGGGCCTTTCCACATGCTGTCTACCTGGAAGACTCTTCACCTCTTCACTGGGTTTGGCAAGGCTAAGTTTCTTCTCATCCTATAGGTCTCAGCTCCAATATTATCTCCTTAGACAGCCTTTCCCGACCTCCCTTTCTCCAGAAGGTCTCTTCCAGTTATCATCACATTGCCCTACTTATTTCCTTCCTTCATTTTTCAAAAATCTCATTATTTTATTAATAGTAATGAACATTTCTGCACATTTCTTATATGCAAGGCACTGTACTGAGGACTTGGTTTTATATGACTCACTATATTTATTTATTTATTTTGAGATGGAGTCCCACTCTGTCACCTAGGCTGGGGTGCAGTGGTGTAATCTCAGCTCACTGCAAGCTCCGCCTCCTGGGTTCAAGCGATTCTCCTGCCTCAGCCTCCCTAGTATCTGGGATTACAGGCATGCACCACCACGCCTGGCTAATTTTTGTATTTTTAGTAGAGATGAGGTTATGCCATGTTGGCCAGGCTGGTCTTGAACTCCTGACCTCAAGTGATCCTCCTGCCTTGGCCCCCCAAAGTGCTGGGATTACAGGTGTGAGCTGCCACAGCTGGCCTGCTTTGTCTATTTTTAATTTAATTAATTTAATTTTGAGACAGGGTTTCACCCTCTCACCCAGGCTGGAGTGCAGTGATACGATTGTAACTCTCCACAGCCTCGAATTCCTGAGCTCAAGAGATCCTCCTTCTCCAGCCTCTGGAGTACCTGGGACTACAGGAGTGCATCTCCACACCCTGGCTAATTTCAAAAAAAAAAAAGTTTTTTGTTGTTGTTGAGACAGAGTTTCACTTTGTTGCCCAGGCTGGTCTTGAACACCTGGCTCTAAGCAATCCTCCCACCTCAGCCTCCCAAAGTGCTGGGATTACAAGCATGAGCCACCATGCCCTGCCTGTCTATTAATTTACTAGTTTATTTTCTGTTCTGGTTTTCACCTATGTCCCTGGCACTCAGCACAGTGCCTGGTATGCAGTAGGCATTAATAATTGTAAAGAAATTAATTAATTGAGCACATACTGTGGGCCAAGCACTGTGCTCAGCACTGTACATATATTGTCTCATTTAACCTGCACAGCAATCCTGTGAAGTAAGTGCTACTACTCTCCTCCTTTTACAGAGGAGAAGCTATGTCACTTGTCTAGTTCTCAGAAAAAAACTAGGATTTTAATCCAACTCATCTGACTCCCAAGCTCCCTGGGAAGGCACTATAGGGGATTTAGAAGTCTGAGTACACACAGCCTGAAACCACCCACAGCTCAGACTAGAAGCAGGGAAACTAAAGGATTCCTTTCTTGAAGGGCTTTCTATTTCAGATCAGGCCACAGATTCTGGTGTGTCACTGCTCAATC
Source organism: Pan paniscus (assembly GCF_029289425.2). Lineage (NCBI taxonomy): Eukaryota > Metazoa > Chordata > Mammalia > Primates > Hominidae > Pan > Pan paniscus. Next base: position 41,793,161 of record NC_073270.2, read on the forward strand.
AGGAGGCAGATTCAGGACCTGGGTCAGGGCTTAGGCTTGGACAGAGTCAAGAAAGCTAAATGGCCGGGTGCTGTGGCTCATGCCTGTAATCCCAGCACTTTGGGAGGCCGAGGAGGGCAGATTGCTTGAGGCCAGGAGTTTGAGACCAGCCAGGCCAACATGGGAAAACCTCGTCTCTACTAAAAATACAAAAATGAAGCTGGGCACAGTGGTTCACGCCTGTAATCAGCACTTTGGGAGGCCAAGGCAGGCAGATCACCTAAGGTCAACAGTTCGAGACCAGCCTGGTCAACACAGTGAAACCCCATCTCTACTAAAAATACAAAAATTAGCCTGGAATGGTGGCTGGCGCTTGTAATCCTAGCTACTCGGGAGGCTGAGGCAGGAGAATTGCTTGAGCCTGGGAAGCGGAGGTTGTAGTGAGCCAAGATCACGCCACTGCATTCCAGCCTGGGCACTGAGCGAGACTCTGTTTAAAAAAAAAAAAAAAAAAAAAAAACCAAAACAAAAACAAAAATGAGCCAGTGTGATGGTGTACGCCTGTAATCCCAGCTACTTGGAAGGCTGAGGCAGGAGAATCACTTGAACCTGGGAGGCGGAGGCTGCGGTGCGCTGCGATCGCATCACTGCACTTCAGCCTGGGCAATAGACGGAGATTCTGTCTCAATAATAATAATAATAATGGCTGGGCATGGTGGCTCATGCCTGTAATCCCAGCATTTTGGGAGGCTGAGGCGGGTGGATCACCTAGGTCAGGAGTTTGAGACTTGGGAAACAAAGGCAGTGCAACATCTGTACCTTCCCGGGCCTGGGCATACAGTCCCACCATTATTGCTATTAGCATTTGTCTGCACTGAGGCAGATCTAATTGTCATCAGGGCTCTGGAAAACAGGTGGTGTTGGGGGGGGTGTCCCATAAAGTCCACTTAGGATCATCATTATTTTTTTATTTTTTATTTTTTTTTGAGATGGAGTCTTGCTCTGTCGCCCAGGCTGGAGTTCAGTGGCTCGATCTCAGCTCACAGCAAGCTCCGCCTCCCGGGTTCATGCCATTCTCCTGCCTCAGCCTCCTGAGTAGCTGGGACTGCAGGTGCCCGCCACCACACCCGGCTAATTTTTTGTATTTTTAGTAGAGACGGGGTTTCACCGTGTTAGCCAGGATGGTCTCAATCTCCTGACCTCATGATCCGCCCGCCTCGGCCTCCCAAAGTGCTGGGATTACAGGCATGAGCCACCGCGCCCAGCCAGGATCATCATTATTATCATTGCTTGAACGTGGGATTTGGTTTTGCCCTACTACAGAGTTTCTCAAACTTGAATCGTTTCTAAATCAGCCTAACAACTTTTTCCATATCCATGTACCACAATGTGTCAGTCCATTCAGGCGGTTAGAACAAAATACCATCAATTGAGTGGCTTATAAACAACAGAAATTTATTTCTTACAGTTCTGGAGGCTGGGAAGTCTAAGCTCAAGGAAATGGCAGATTCTGTGTCTGGCGAAGGCCCAATTTTTTTTTTTTTTTTTTTTTTTTTTTTTTTGAGACGGAGTCTTGCTCTGCCACCCAGGCAGGAGTGCAGTGGCACGATCTCAGCTCATTGCAACCTCTGCCTCTTGGGTTCAAGCAATTCTCCTGCCTCAGCCTCCTGAGTAGCTGGGATCACAGGTGCCTGCCACCATGCCCAGCTGATTTTTGTATTTTTAGTAGAGACAGGGTTTATTTCTTTCTTTTTCTTTCTTTCTTTTTTTTTTTTTTTGAGACGGAGTTTCGCTCTTCTTGCCCAGACTGGAGTGGAATGGCGCGATCTGGGCTCACTGCAACCTCTGCCTCCCAGGTTCAAGCGATTCTCCTGCCTCAGCTTCCCAAGTAGCTGGGATTACAGGCTCCTGCCACCATGCCTGCTAATTTTTGCATTTTTAGTAGAGACGGTATTCCACCATGTTGGCCAGGCTGGTCCTGAACTCCCAACCTCAGGTGATCCGCCCACCTTGGCCTCCCAAAGTGTTGGAATTACAGGCGTGAGCCACCGTGCCTGGCCCGGCCTCTTTTATAACATTGATCCCATTCATGAAGGCTCTTCTCCCACGATCTAATCACTTCCTAAGGGCCCCACCTCTTAATACCATCACTGTGGGGGTTAGGATTTCAACATAGGAATTTGGGGGTGAGGGATCACAAACATTCAGACCATAGCACATCCGTACCAGTTTCTACTTAATACCGCTCTATGAATTGACTAATTTAGCCCAACTGTTGCTACATTAACCTTGTCCTCAGCAGTATTTGTGAAATCATCAAGTTGACATGCTAGTTATATGTTTTCCTAATATACATTAAAGTAAATATATAACTCTTTAAAAAATGTTCTTCTGGGTTGCACTTGAAATCATCTCGGTGCAACCAGTGGAACCCAAACCACACTTAGCAAAGCAATTAGTGTCAAAGGGACACAGGCAACAGCCGAAAAAGCTCCCAATCAGGCGCAGTGGCTTGCACCTGTAATCCCAGCACTTTGGGAGGCTGAGGCAGGTGGATCTCCTAAGGTCAACAGTTTGAGACCAGCCTGGCCAACATGGTGAAACCCCATCTCTACTAAAAATACAAAAATTAGCCAGGCATGGTGGAGCACGCCTGTAGTCCCAGCTACTCGGGAGGTTGAGGTAGGAAAATCGCTTGAACCCCGGAGGCGGAGGTTGCAGTGAGCCGAGATCGCGCCACTGCACTCCAGCCTAGGTGACAGAGAAGACTCCATCTAAAAAAAAAAAAAAAAAGCTCCCAATGGCCAAAGCTGGAACAATTTGAGCAACAAAATAACATAGTGTTGGGATAAAGTTCAAAGTATAAACCAAATATCCATGAGTCCATACTGTTATAAATGATTAAATAAATAAATGAGGGAGGGCTGGGCGCGGTGGCTCACGCCTGTAATCCCAGCACTTTGGGCGGCTGAGGCAGGCAGATCACCTGAGGTCGGGAGTTCAAGACCAGCCTGACCAACATGGAGAAACCCCGTCTCTACTAAAAATACAAAATTAGCCAGGCGTGGTGGCGCATGCCTGTAGTCCCAGCTACTTGGGAAGGCTGAGGCAGGAGAATCTCTTAAACCTGGGAGGCGGAGGTTGTGGTGACCCAGTGTCGTGCCATTGTACTCCAGCCTGGGCAACAAAGTGAAACTCCGTCTCAGTAAATAAATAAATAAATAAATAAATAAATAAATAAATAAAGGAGAAGAGACAAATGATCCTTAAAGAAGAATTCTAGATAATGTAGGTAGATACAACCCCTTCAGGTTGTGGAACTTAATTCTCCCATTGAGTGTGGGCTGCACTTAGTAACTTGCTTCCAAAGAGTGGAAAGGGAGGAAAAACAAGCAACTTCCCAGGGGAGAAACTGGACAGACACTCGCTTGGCCAGGTAATCAAGTCATGTCGCTAACATGTATCCTGATGAAGTCATGTCAATAACATGTACCTATGATTTGATGAGAAGAGCAGTTTACCTCTATGACATGTTTCCCCAAACTCATAACCCCAGTCTAACTATGAGAAAAGCATCAGATGAACCCAAATTGAGGGGCACTCTGTAAAATACCTGTCCAGTACTCCTCAAAGCTGTCAAGGTCTTAAAAACCAAGAAATGCCTGAGTAATTGTTACAAGCCAGAAGAAACTAAAGGGACATGATGACTAAATGTAGTGTGGTATCCTAGAAGGGACTCTGGAGCAGAAAACAGGTGGAATTTAGTTCATAGGAATGTACCAGTGTTGGTTTCTTAGTTGTGACAAATGCCATAGTAATGTAAGGTGGTAATAATAGGGGAAGCAGGGTGAGGGCTATACAGGAACTCTCTGTACTCTTGAGTATGATGGTTAAGTTCATGTGTCAACATGGAGGGTGGTTTTGGATGATATTAGCATTTAAATGGTTGAACTTGGGTGTGGGTGGACCTCATTTGATCAGTTGAAGGCCTGAATAAAACAGAAAGACTGGCCTCCCTAAGCAAGATGGAATTCTCCGGCAGGCTGCCTTCAAACTGCACCATTGGCTCTCCTGGGTCATCAGCCTGCAGGCCCACACTGTGGGATTCGGGCTTGCCAGCCTTCATAATTAGGTAAGCCAATTCTTTATGATGAATCTCTTTTATGCACACACACACACCGTATTGGTTCTCTTTCTCTGGTGAGCCCTAACACAATGGGAAATTTCTGTACTCTAAATCAAAGACTTACATTTATTTTCTGTAAATGTAAAATTATTTTAAAATAATAAGTTTATTTTAAAAAGAGAGAAGGCTGGGTGCGGTGGCTCATGCCTATAATCCCAGTACTTTGGGAGGCCGAGGTGGGTGGATCACCTGAGGTTGGGAGTTTGAGACCAGCCTGGCTAACATGGTGAAACCCCATCTGTACTAAAAATACAAAAATTAGCCAGGCGTGGTGGTGCATGCCTGTAATCCCAGCTACTTGGAAGGCTGAGGCATGAGAATTACTTGAATCCACGAGGCAGAGGTTGCAGTGAGCCGAGATCACGCCACTGCGCTCCAGCCTGTGCAACAGAGCGAGACTCTGTCTCAAAATAAATAAATAAATAATAAAAAGAGAAAAAAAGAGGCATGAATTTTGAAGTCATGTAGATCCATTTATTTGTTTCCTGTGGGTGCCAAAACAAATTACTACAAGCCTGGTAGCTTAAAACAACAGAAATTTATTCTCTCATAGTTCTGGAGGCCATAAATTGAACATGAGTTTCACTGAGCTGAAGTCAATGTGTTGGCAAGGCTGTATTCCCTCCAGATGCTCTGGGGAAGAATCCGTCTGCCTCTTCCAACTTCTGGTGGCTGCCAACAATCCTTGGCTTGTGGCCACATCAGTCTCTGCCTCCATGGTCACATTGCTTCCTCTTCTTCTGTGTGTGTTGGTCTAATCTTCCTTTCCGTCTCTCTTATAAGGATATGTGTGATGGAATTTAGGGCCCACTTGGCTAATCCTCAATGATATCCTCATCTCAACATTCTTAATCACATCTGCAAAAATTATTTTCTCAAATAAAGTAATGTTTACAGTAGTTTCCAGAGATTAGGACTTGATATATTTGGGTGGCCATTATTCAGCCTACTACACCCTGGCTGTGTGAAATGTAGGACTTTTGTAGTATGAGTAAGCCGGCTCTATACTTGAAAATAAAAAATATGACATAACCTGGTTTTAAAAAATGTTCATCTGGGTTCCACCTGAAATCATCGTATTATGACCACTAGTGAGGTAGGAGGCAGGACTCGAGTCTGGAGGTGGGGTTCAGACACTGGACCAAATTGAGGACTAGCTAAAGCAGGGATGGGGTAGAAGAAGCTTTCCATAAGACATGCCCACCAGTGTGCCATGCCAGTTTACCATTGCCATGGCAACACTCAGAGGTTACTGCCCTTTCCATGGTAGTGACCCAAGACCAAGAAGTTACCACCTTTTTCCTAGAAATTTCTGCATAATCTGCCCCTGAATTTGCATGTAAATAAAAGTGGGTATAAATATGACTGCAGAACTGCGTTTGAGCTGCTACTCTAGGCACACTGCCTATGGGGTAACCCTGCTCCACAAGGAGCAGTACGTCTGCTGCTGCCGAACACTGCCACTTCAATAAAAGTTACTATCTGACATCACTGACTTACCCTTGAATTCTTTCAAGTCAAGAACCCTCCTGGGCTAAGCCCCAATTGGGATCACCTGCCCTGCCTTGGTGGGACCCAAGCCACACTTTGCCAAACAGTGTAAGAGATTGGTCTTAGAGGTCAGAGAGTTCTACATTCTAACTCTGGCAAGCCTGTGACTTTGGTTAAGTCAACATACTCCTTGAAGACTATCTCTTCATCTGTACAAGAGGACACTAGCCCTGACTCAGAGAAATGCTGTCAGAACTCCTGCAGACTGTGAAACAGATGCACAACAAATGATCAGTCACATTCTCCTCCCCCTCCATTTTATAGTTTGTTACACTTCACAAAATATTTTCTACATACAATAATGTTTGATCCCCATAAAATGTGTGAGATAAAGCCAAACGTTTCCTTCTCAGATGGAGAAACTGAGACTTGATGTCAACTGACTTAGCCAACTTTGCCTAACTAGAAGACTAGAAGCAGTGGGTGTCTGAGAGCATAGTCAGCAGAAGCAAAGAGGCAGATGCCCCCCGGAGATGGGGCAGGTTTGCTGATCTGGCATTTGATTTTTTTTTTTTTTTTGAGAGGGAGCTTCACTCTGTTGCCCAGGCTGGAGTGCAGTGGCGCAATTGCGACTCACTGCAACCTCTGCCTCTCAGGCTCAAGGTGATTCTCCTGCCTTGGCCTCCTGAGTAGCTGGGATTACAGGCACCCACCACTACACCCGGCTAGTTTTTGTATTTTCAGTAGAGACAGGCTTTCACCATGTTGGCCAGGCTGCTCTTGAACTCTTGACTTCAAATGATCCACCCACCTCGGCCTCCCAAAGTGCTGGGATTACAGGCATGAGCCACTGTGCCCGGCCTGATTTTTTTTTTCCCATGATTTTCATTACCTTTCTGTCCCCGGTAGGCATTTGAGTTTATGATCCATGATATGTTCCTAACTCTGGTTCACACTGCTATAACTTGATCATAGACTTTTGGACTTGAAGCTGTAATACTCCTGGGGTTCCCCAGTGACAGCCCACCCAGTTTTCCAGTGGCTTCTTGGCCCTGGCTTCTCTGATATCACAGGCTTCCCCTTCTTCTAAATGCTGCAAGGCAAACCCATAGATTGTCCTCTGGTTTGACCAGGTTCTTGGTTCTGATAGCCCCTTATTCTGAGCCTCCCAGGCAGAGACTCCTACAGGACTCTGCCACCTCAGGACCCAGCATAGGGCTGGGTGTCCTGAAGGTCTGCTAAGGGGACTCGTGCTGAGCTTTCGGAAGGTCACAAGGAGAGAACAGACGGTGGGTTGAGGGTCCACATGCCAACATGTCAGGAGTTGGACTGCTTCGGTTCCAATCCGGCTCCCGCACCTCACTGCCCCTGACCCTGGGCAAATCACCAAACCCTTTGTGATTGGTTTCCTCATCTGTAAAAAGGGAATCATTATAGAACCCCAAAGCAAAATTATAAGGCTCGGGTGAAATACTGTATATAAACCTTTTATTACAGGGCTGGGCACAAGGTGAGTGCTCGCCTTGACATTGTTGCGCCAGATTTCCCTAAGCACATCACTGCATGGCTGTTCTCTCTTCTGGATACGGCCGCCCTTTCTGCCTAGAGACGTTTGATTCTTCCTGGGGGGCGGTGCAGGGTCAGGTGAGCAGCTGGGGCTCCGGAGGGTCTGGGTCTCTGTCACTTCTTGCTGCGTCGCCTTCTGTGAGTCCTTCCCAGCCCCCTAATCATGCCCGCCTGAGCAAGAGGATGAGAAAATGCCGACCCCGCAGCGGGGACTCTGCTGCTGTGCGGGGCGCGGTTCGCCGAACCCACTGGCCGCTTCTAGAGAGTCGGCCCCAGGGCCAGGACCTCCACTTGGCAGGCGCTGGGGCGCCCAGGGGCAGGGCCAGCGCGGGAAAGGCCGCGAGTCCTTCGACCCCCTGGCAGTCTGGGAGCCGGCCGCGGCTGCCATGGCAACGCCCGGAAGCTGCCGGGAGGGGAGGCAGGCCCAGCCCGGACGAGGCCCTGCCTCCAGCCAACGCTCCGCCCAGAACGAAGCCCCGCCCCGGAACGAGCCCGGGACGAAGCCCCGCCTCCAGCAACTCTCTGCCCCGAGAGAGGTCCGACAGCTGCGACCCGACTGGTTCTGTCCGTGCCCGACGGGCCGCGCTGACCCAGCGACTGTGCCTGACTGACCACAGGTGCCGCCACCGCCTGATAATACGAGTGTGTCAGCTTCCGTCTGACTGAACGCAGGTTTCATGGGTGCCTGACAGACCAAGACTGCTGGATCTGTCAGCCTGACCGCAGCTGGCTGACTGGCTGACTGGCTGACTGGCTGACTGGCTGACTGGCTGACTGGCTGACTGGCTGACTGGCTGGCTGGTTGACTGGCTGGCTGGCTGGCTGGCTGGCTGGCTGGCTGGCTGCTCTTGCCCGGCCGCCATCTGGGCCTGACGGGCTGCGTCTGACCGGGCGGCCTATCTGCCTCTGCCTGACCAGCCTCCATCTGTGCTTGGCGAGCTGTGTGACCGGCCGCGACGGTCTGTGTCTGACTGAGCACAAGGTTCCTAGCGGCCGATCAGCTGCTTGACCCCATCTCTGCTGAGCCGGCCGACACCGACGGATTGACTCTGGCAACGCCTGGCCCGAGTGGCGCTACCGGCTTCCAGAGACTTCCTGACCCCTGCCGAGGTTGCACCGCTCAGCGCTGCCCTGTGAGGCGCTGACTGTGGCCGCAGCTGAGTGCGGCTGCCCCTCACAGACAGGGCGTGCAGAATGACGGTCGCCTGGCTGTCCCTCCCTAGGCGCCCCTGGCTAGCTCGGCTTGCCTGGCAGCGTCTGTGTCTGAGGGACGTGTTGGTGGCCGCCGCTGGCCGCATCTGTCCCCCTGCAGGTGGGCATCAGGTTGCCCCCGTGAAGTGCAGCTGGGGCTGAGCCTGGCTGAAGGACGGCCACCTTCTCTCCAGCTGTCCAGCGAGGGCTTCTGAGGTGGTGCCCTCCGGGGCTCTGTGGCCTGGACCTCTTCAGCCACACACAGTCAGAGCCTTAGGGGATCCCAAGCAAGGGCACCCACAGGGAAGAGAGCCTAAGACAGAGGCCAAGGGACAGGCAGGCAGCAGGGGTGGGACTTGGGGCCAGGCGAGGAACAGCTGGAAGAAGCTCCGGGGCTGGGAGGAGGCCGCAGGACCTTGAGGTGCCGGAGTTTAGGGATCCGATTCTGTAAGGGAGGCAGCACCTTGAGGAGTTGGGTTGGTGTGTGGGGTCCTCAGGACACGATCCCTGACTTTGAAAACCTTTTTTTGCGGGTTTTGGGGAAATCTCTGTCAATGCCTTGCTGCTCTGCAGAAGGGTCATCCCGCAGACCTCAGATCTCTTCCCGAATTAATTAATTAATTTATTTTTATTTATTTATTTCTTTTTTTGAGATGGAGTCTTGCTCTGTCATCCAGCCTGGAGTGCAGTGGCCCGATCTTGGCTCACTACAAACTCCGCCTTCCAGGTTCAAGCGATTCTCATGCCTCAGTTTCCCAGGTAGCTGGGATTACAGGTGTGCTCCACCATGCCTGGCTAATTTCTGTATTTTAGCCGGGGGTTTGTAGAGACAGGGTTTTGCCATATTGCCCAGGCTGGTCTCAAACTCCTGGCCTCAAGTTATCTGCCCACCTTGGCCTCCCAAAGTGCTGGGGTTACAGGTATGAGCCACTGCACCCAGCCTCTTCCTGAATTTAAATCTCTCCCAGCCTGTGTGTGTGTGTGTGTTTGTGTGTGTATGTGTCAGCCACACCAACCACATGCAATGGCTTCCCCCCTGGAAGGAGTTGTTCTGTACCAGAATAAGGGGGAAGGAAATACTGGTCAGAGGGATTTATTTTTTTAAAGCAAGCATGGGTATGCTATGAGTTATTGCTATTAATAATAATACAATGAAAGCATCAGACTAGTTTATTTCGAACTAGCTCTAGCATGCTAAGATGTTGCCTCTCCATTAATAACAGGGCCCTGGCTGCCTCGTTGATTTCATTATAGGCCATGGGAGGAATGGGAGGAAATGAACAGCTTCACTCCCAAGGGCTTTCATAACATGGATTTGGATCTCAGCCAGTGTGGGCAGTGGGGCTTCCCGGGGGCAGGGGACTCCTGGGGTGCTGGGAAAAAGAGGCAGCAACAAGTTGCATGGAGCATTTGTACCTCATTTATTTATTCATTTATTCAACAAATATTTATTGAGTACCATGTGCCAGGCACTGTGCCAGACTCACTCTGTCCTCATGGAGGATAGCCTTATGGGATCCAGGAAACCTCTCCAGTGCCTCTCAACTCTGGTCCTGTCAAAGCCACATGCTGGGTACCAACTGCTTTCTTTCTGAGCTAGCTGCACAGCTAAAATGGGAGAGCTAGTAGAGTACAGTGGTCCTGAAATTGTGGTCCTTGGATGAGCAGTATCTGGACCACCTGGGAACTTATTAAAATACAAATTCTCAGGTCAGGAGATCGAGACCATCCTGGCTAACACAGTGAAACCCTGTCTGTATTAAAAATACAAAAAAATTAGCCAGGCGTAGTGGCAGGCGCCTGTAGTCCCAGATACTTGGGAGACTCAGACAGGAGAATGGCGTGAACCTGGGAGGCGGAGCTTGCAGTGAACCGAGATTGCGCCACTGCACTCCAGCCTGGATGACAGAGCGAGACTCCATCTCAAAAAAAAAAAAAAAAAAAAAAATTATCGGGCCCTACCTCAGATGGACTGAATCAGAAACTATTTTAGTGTAGGGCACAGTGATCTATGTTTTAACAAGCCTCCAGGTCTTGCTGATGTCCTGAGAACCAGGACAAAGTCGTGCTAAAGTCTGAGAACCACTGGTGGAATAATTAATTGTGTTGGCTCTAGTATCACACTGTCCATATCAGAATCTCAATGCTACTACATAAGAGCTGTGTGACTTTGACCAAGTTATTGAATCTTTCTGTGCTTTAATTTTCTCATTTGCATAATTGGTATAATTATGATTACCCTAAACCATTGTTGTACATATTACATCACGTGAAAAGATTAGCGCACAATTTCAGCTCTAGGAACATATCCTGTGGACATATTTCTTTTCTTTCTTTCTTTTCTTTTCTTTTTTTTTTTTTTTTGAGACAGTTTCGCTCTTTTCACCCAGGCTGGAGTGCAATGGCACAGGCTTGGCTCACTGCAACCTCTGCCTCCCGGGCTCAAGCAATTCTCCTGCTTCAGCTTCCCAAGTAGCTGGGATTACAGGCACCCTCCATCACGCCCGGCTAATTTTGTATTTTTAGTAGAGATGGGGGTTTCACCATGTTGGCCAGGCTGGTCTCGAACTCCTGACCTCAGGTGATCCACCTGCCTCGGCCTCCCAAAGTGCTGGGATTACAGGCATGAGCCACTGTGCCCGGCCCTGTGGACATATTTCTGCATATGCTGAAAGACAAGTGTAAGGGATATTCATTAATTTGTTGTTTATAAACACGCTATTTATTTATTTATTTATTTTTGAGATGGAGTCTCGCTCTGTTGCCCAGGATGGAGTGCAGTGGCACGATCTTGGCTCACTATAACCTCTGCCTCCCGGATTCAAGCAATTCTGCCTCAGCTTCCCAAGTAGCTGGGATTACAGGCGTGCACCACGGCACACAGCGAAATTTTGTATTTTTAGCAGAGATGGCGTTTTGCCATGTTGGCCAGGCTGATTTCAAACTCCTGACCTCAGATGATCCACCTGCCTTGGCCTCTCAAAGTGTTGGGATTACAGGCATGAGCCACTGCGCCCAGCCAATGCACTCATTTCTGTAAAAAAAAAAAAAAAAAAAAAATCTTTATAAAATCTTTTTTTTTTTTTGAGACAGAGTTTTACTCTTGTTCCCCAGGCTGGAGTGCAATGGCGCGAACTCGGCTCACCACAACTTCTGCCCCCTGGGTTCAAGTGATTCTCCTGCCTCAACCTCCCAAGCAGCTGGGATTACAGTCATGCACTACCACGCCCGGCTCATTTTGTATTTTTTTAGTAGAGACGGGGTTTCTCCATGTCGGTCAGGCTAGTCCTGAACTCTCAACCTCAGGTAACCCGCCCGCCTCGGCCTCCCAGAGTGCTGGGATTACAGGAGTGAGCCACCGTGCCCAGCCTATAAAATCTTTATACAGATATAGGCTCATGTACATCTGAAAGGATACTCAAGGAACTGGTAACAGTGGGAGAAGAAATGGGTGGCTGGAAACAGGAGAAGGGAAACATTTTTACCATACATACACCCTTTTATGACTTTTAGATTTTGCAGTATGTGCATGCATTTTCTATTCACAAAAATGAAATTTTTTAAAAAAGGGGGCAGTACTTAGCACAATGCCTAGCAGTGGTGGCGGTGGTGGTGATAGCCTTTCTGCAGCTCTGGGCAGATGATTCACTGCAGAAATGCAGCCCAGAGATATCTAGAGGCTGGCCATAGCCTCCAGACTGTCCTCCTAGCCTCTCGGTCTCCCTTCTTCATTCTATATGATCCATGTTTCCCCATCAGAGAATCTTTGCATTTTAGAGATGTAAAGGGGCTTCAGATTTTCTAGTGCAACTGTTTTAACGATGAAGAAACTAAGCCCCCAAAAGATGCCATAACCAGTCCAAGGTTATCAACAGGGTTCAATCTAGGGCCTCTTTTACACCATCCTAAGTTTTCTAAAATTCTGCTGTCATTCCATCACTGCTCTGCCCGTGACTCCTCAACCTGGCTATTAAGACTAGCTGTGGTCTAGGCCAAGCACAGTGGCTTATGCCTGTAATCCCAACACTCTGAGGCCAAGGTGGGCGATCACTTGAGGTCAGGAGTTTGAGACCAGCCTGACTAACATAGTAAAACCCTGTCTCTACTAAAAATACAAAAATTAGCTGCGTGTGGTAGTGCACATCTATAATCCCAGCTACTCGGGAGGCTGGGGCACAAAAATTGCTTGAACCCGGGAGGCAGAGGTTGCAGTGAGCTCAGAGTCTCGCTCTGTCTCAAAAAAAAAAACCCACAAAAAACTAGCTGTGGTTTAACTCCCAACCAAATTTCCAGCCTTATTTGCCACCCTTTTCTTCTATGTGAATCCTCTACCTTAGCCAGATAGTTCTCTTTATTGACTCCAAATGCTCCTGCTTTCCAAATGCCATACTCTCTGCCTGAAATGCCTTTCTCTTTCCTGTCCATTTATTGTGGAGATTCTACCTAAACATGGAAGCTAAGCTTAAATCATACTTCCTTCAGGAAGTCTTCCCTGATTACTTCAGCTCACAGAGCTGTCTCCCTCTGAACTAGTTAAAAAAGTTCTTGTGGCTGGGCGCAGTGGCTTACACCTGTAATCCCAGCACTTTGGGATGTCAAGGCAGGCGGATCACTTGAGGTCAGAAGTTTGACACCATCCTGGCCAATATGGCAAAATGCCATCTCTACTTTAAAAAATACAAAAATTAGCTGGGTGTGGTGGTGGTGCATGCCTGTAGTCCCAGCTACTCGGGAGGCTGAGGTAGGAGAATTGCTTGAACCTGGGAGGCAGAGGTTGCAGTGAGCTGAGATAGCACCACTGCACTCCAGCCTGGGTGACAGAGTGAGACTCCATCTCAAAAAAAAAAAAAGTTATTGTAAAAAACTGCTCCTTAAGAGGGACGTAGGATGTTTGTCTGCTTCTTGGGTAATGGGAAATTAACTTGGATAGAGCTCATTCCTCATTCTCTATTTCTGCAGCTATAAAATTGGGCCAATGACCTTAGCCCTCCTTATTGTCTCAGGAAAGCCCTGGGTGAGGATGCCACTGAGCCCGCCTGGAGCCAGGAGCTGGTCTGCAGAAACTGCTGGGCCTGTTTCTACTCTGATGTTTACTTGGCCTGGAGGCCCAGTGTGATGAAACCCGGCCCTGTTGCCGAGCACCTTGGGAGGCCTCCCTCCAGGGTCCCTCTGTGCTCAGACAGTGGCCCTTTGTAGAGTGGAGGAGCAGACTGAAAGCGGAGCTGCTGGAAACCGTTTCCTCCCCTCTGCCTCGAGCAACCTCCTCCCGCAGCCACGGACCATCCTGTGCCTGGGTGGCCTCTGCTTTAAGTCTGCAGCTGGCGGGGTAAGATAGGGTCTCTAGGCAGCCTGCTAGGCTGGAAGGGTGAGGAGGGGTCCTGGCAGGATGGCCAGCTGAAACACAGCATCCCCTAACTCAATACAGATCACTTATAACAGGGCTTTCCAAAGAGGAGACTGGCCCCTTACAGGCAAGATTGACATTTCACCATCCCCTGCCACCACTCAATAAGCGCCGAAGATTTAGGCTAGAAGTGATGTGGTTTGTCCCTTCTGTCCCTACTTCACTGGCTCCTATACTCACTAGGGGGGGGATTGGGAATCCTTAGACATAATCCCAAACCTGGTGGAGTAGGAGTTCAGTAAGTGGGGAAGAACTAGGAACAAGAGGAAAGAAGGTTTAAGAGTGTGGTATAGGCTGGGCATGGTGGCTCATGCTTGTAATCCCAGCACTTTGGGAGGCTGAGGCAAGCAGATCACTTGAGGTCAGGGGTTTGAGACCAGCCTGGCCAATATGGTGAAACCCCATCTCTACTAAAAATACAAAAATTAGCCGGGCATGGTGGCGGGCGCCTGTAATCCCAGCTCCTCAGGAGGCTGAGGAAGGAGAATCGCTTGAACCCGGAAGGCAGAGGTTGCAGTGAACCAAGATGGCGCCATTTCACTCCAGCCTGGGCGACAAGAGTGAGACTCCGTCTCAAAAAAAGTGTTGTATAGGTGAAAGGACACTTAACTGGTCTGGGGGGCAGGAAGCCTGGGATTCCATTTCTGCTGAGCTACTGACTTGCTGGGTGACATTAGCTAGTTGTTTCCCTTTTCTATGCTTCAGTTTCCCAGCTGCGAAACCATGGAGGTGGAGTAAATAAATGTTAAGGATTTTTGCAGTTCTAATTTTTCCCAATTCTTTGATCAGAAAGAGGAAAGGAAAGCTGGGGGTGGGTTGGAGGTAAATAACTGGCAGGATGCCTTCCATGGATTCACCTGCAGTCTCCAGGCAGCTTCTTCTCTGCCACCAAGATCTCTTCCCCTTCCGTTTCTCCCCCTCTTCTTTCCACCCCACTCTGAGGGCTTCTTGTGATGAGATCTAAAAGCTGTCTTACTTACAATTGCTTATCCTGTCTTTTGCCCACAAAGGGAGGAGACTGTGCACAATCATGGAGGGCAGTGGCAAGTCTGGTGGAGAGGGAAGGAGGTCAGGAAATAAACGAGAGAGGAAAATTAAGAGGTAAGGACGTGATAGAGGGAAGTATTGAAAGAAAGCTCAGGGAGAGTGAAAAGGAAGGAAAAGGGGAGAGAGAGGAGGTAAAAGTGAAGGAAAGAGGTTGAGTGCAGTGGTTATTCCTGTAATCCCAGTACTTTGGGAGGCCGAGGCAGGTGGATGACTTGAGGCCAGGAGTTCAAGACCAGCCAGGGCAACATGACAAAACCCCATCTCTACAAAAATACAAAAATTAGCGGGACATGGTGGTGTATGCCTGTAGTCCCAGCTACTAGGGAGGCTGAGGTGGGAGGATCACTTGAGCCCAGGAGGTCGAGGCTGCAGTGAGCCATGATGGCACCATTGCACTCTAGCCTGGGTGACAAAGTGAGATCCTGTCTCAAAAAAAAAAAAAATAAAATAAAATAGAGAAAGAGAGTGGAATGAAATGGAGAATAAGGAAGGTACAAATGGGAGAGAAAAACAGGAAAAGAAACCATGGGAGAAAACCAGAGCCTGGGCAAACAAACATGCAAGTGGAGACATAGTGTTTTCTAGGACAACAAAACACTTTAGTTTGGCTAGAGCTAAGAGTGTGGTAGGTAGACAAAATTAGAATCAGATTGTAGAAGGTCTTGGATGCCAGGTTAATGATTTTGAACTTTATATTTTTTATTTTCCCTTGTTCAAATCCCCTATGATAAGTTGTTTTATTTTGTTTAGAGTGGGTATCAGGCAGATTTCTGGGTGAGGCCCAGAGGAGCATTTTTATTCATCCATCCATTCAACAAGGGACTATGTCTTATCCAACTTGTATCCCTAGAGTATAACACAACATCTGCATATAAGACAGAAAGTAAGTGCTTGTTAAAATTAAGCATTTTGGCTGGGTGTGATGGCTCACATGTGTAATCCCAGCACTTTGGGAGGCCGAGGTGGGTGGATCACCTGAGGTCAGGAGTTCAAGACCAGCCTGGCCAACATGGCGAAACCATGTCTCTACTAAAAATATAAAAATTAGCTGGGCATGGTGGCATGC
Source organism: Pan paniscus (assembly GCF_029289425.2). Taxonomy (NCBI): domain Eukaryota; kingdom Metazoa; phylum Chordata; class Mammalia; order Primates; family Hominidae; genus Pan; species Pan paniscus. The sequence goes on from NC_073270.2 coordinate 41,809,091, forward strand.
TCTGGTAATCCTAGCTACTAGAGAGGCTGAGGCAGGAGACTTGCTAGAATCCAGGAGGCGGAGATGCAGTGAGCCAACATTGCGCCACTGTACTCCAGCCTGGACAAGAGAGTGAGACTAGGTCTCAAAGAAAAAAAAAATTGAGCATTTGGAGAAAGCAGTAGTTGAGACAGTCTCACAGAGAATATAAGAATAATCATATTAAAAGGTAAAAAGTGCTAGGTGCCCAGAGAGAGGCCCAGAAAAGGGAGATCAGAGGAGAGTGAGACAGCCTTCCCTGCTACCTTTAGCAGAAAAGTCCCAAAGAATATTACAATGGGGCCATCTTGGCTACTTGAATTAATCCTTGTGGCATGAAAGATACATTCTGTTGGAGGGTATAGGGTTCTGTCTATCTTCTGAGTGAAGGGCAAAGAGTTCTCCAAAGAAAAGGGAGGGATTATTACTGGAAGAAGGGAAATTAGAACTGGCATGTCTGCCAGGTCTGCTGTAGTGGAACAAGGTGAGGCATGTATAGGGAACAGTGAGAAGGATTAGGAGCTCTTCAAGAGTGGTAACAGTTAAAAATAGAGCTACAGGCCAGGTGCAGTGGCTCACGTCTATAATCCCAGCACTTTGGGAGGCTGAGGTGGGAGAATTGCTTGAGCCCAGGAGTTTAAGACCAACCTGGGCAACATAGTGAAAACCCGTCTCTACACAAGATAAAAAATTAGCCAGGCGTGGCTGGGCGTGGTGACTCACTCCTGTAATCCCAGCACTTTGGGAGGCCAAGGTGGGTGGATCACCTGAAGTCGGGAGTTTGAGACCAGGCTGATTAACATGGTGAAACCCTGTCTCTACTGAAAACAAAAAATTAGCCAGACGTGGTGGCATATGCCTGTAATCCCAGCTACTTGGGAGGCTGAGGCAGGAGAATTGCTTGAACCTGGGAGGCAGAGGTTGCAGTGAGCTGAGACTGCACCATTGCACTCTAGCCTGGGCAACAAGGGCGAAATTCTGTCTCCAAAAAAAATAAAGAAATAAAAAGAAAGAGAGAGAGAGAGGTGCACCATGGAGGGCCTCAAATACCAAGCTGTGGAGTTTGAACTTGTCTCTTGAACTGAGAGTACGCTTGTTGAAGTTGTGCTTTGGGAGTACTAATCAGGCCACCAAGGTATGGAATGGACTGGAGGCGAGAAGACCAGGACTGATGGGAAATTGTTCTGGCATGTCCTCTGGTAAAGCCTAAGCATGAGATCCTTCACCCACATCAATGTGTTTTCCATTGTAACTTGGTTTGGTTTTTTTGTTGTTGTTCTTCTTCCCATTCTAGGTCAGTGGATTCAAAACGATGAAAGTGGATTCAAAACCTCTGTCAAGGGGTGCTGTCCTTTCCTGGCCAAGTCTCTTTTATTCTCTTAGGGCTGCAACCTCTTCACCTGGGAAATGAATGGTCCTGTGATTTACAAGAGCAGGTAAGCACCTGCAAAGGGCTTTGAAGATTGATGGGCAGAGTTTCCAGCTCAATTTCTGGGGAGTGGCAGTATCAGCAGCACCCCGTCCCTGGCTCTGACATAACGATGGGAGAAGCAGCTCCAAGGCATCCTGCTTTTTTTTTTTTTGAGACAGAGTCTCGTTCTGTTGCCCAGGCTGGAGTGCAGTGGCACAATCTCAGCTCACTGCAACCTCCGCCTCCCAGGTTCAAGCAATTCTCCTGCCTCAGCCTCCTGAGTAGCTGGGATTACAGGTGTGTGCCACCACGCCTGGCTAATTTTTGTATTTTTAGTAGAGATGGGGTTTCACTATGTTGGTCAGGCTGATCTCGAACTCCTGACCTCGTGATCCTCCCTCCTCAGCCTCCCAAAGTGCTGGGATTACAGGTGTGAGCCCCTGCGCCCAGCTGGCATCCTGCTTTTGAGCAGGAGGTGGTCCAGGCCGTAGCCCAGAGTCAACTCTCTCCTCATCCCAAATATCTCCACAAAGGAAAACTCTGTAGCATAGCCTAAGAGGGAGCATAAGCCTTTGAAGTCAGACATCCCAGGCCTTGGTCCTCAGTTGTGCTTCTTCCTAGCTCTGGTATTTTGAATAAGTTATGTAAGTTACCTGAGCCTATTTCCTTGTATATAAAATGGGGGTTGCAATACTAATTTCCTGGGCTCGTGAGAGTAAGCTAAAGCTAAAAAAGCACTTGGCACAGTGCCACACAAGCCACAGGCACGCGGCCAGTGTGAATTCCTATTCATTTTTTAAGAAACAGAGTCATGTACTGTTAGAGGTAGAGAGGTGTTAGATATTCCTGGTCCAATCCTCTCATTCTACAGTGGTAAAAGGACTCCCAGGAAGGTTTCCTCTTAACCAATCTAATTCTCTTCTGTCACAATATCTGCTGATTCTGTCCTCAACTAGAAGCAGAGAACTGAGCTCCACCTTCTATGCTTAGCTACATAAATCCGATGTGAGTTCTATACCTGTTCAAAAAAGGGTATTTTGGTTCCTCCATTTTTTCCCCCAAGAACATTTGCCTATCATTTGCTCTTTGCTCTGCTAAAGGTGAAGACAATTAGTGTCCCATAGTCAAAGTGATCACGAATATGTGGGAAGATCATGAGCAACACAGTATAGATGAATCCTAAGTAAATCCAGCAATCTTGGAATATCTGAAGGAATTTGCTCCCAATTATTCTTAGATAAGCTAAGAAATGAATACAACTGTTAGTTATCGTGTTTGTTTTTTTGTTTTTACTCTGCTTAATTTTTTAACATTTTTATTTATTTCTATAATTATAGAAATGGGGGGGGGGTCTCACTATGCTGCCCAGGCAGGTCTCTAACTCCTGGGATCAAATGATCCTCTTGCCTTGACCTCCCAAAGTGCTGGGATTACAGGTGTGAGCCACTGTGCCCAGCTTCTGCTTAATTTTTATTTCCCAGTTGGCAGGGGCTCCCTAATTCTTTAGCTTTACTTTTTTATGGATAAAATATACATAGCATAAAATTTATCATTTTAACTAATTTTTGACAGATAAACAGTTTCTTTATTCCTCCTCCTCCTCTTCTTCATCTTCCTCTTCCACCTTTTCCTGGGCAACTTTAGCAGGACCATTTGCACCATCAAAATTTCCTTTTGCCTTATAGTCAGAAATATCCTTCTCATACTTCTTCAGCTTTGCCGCCTTAGTGAAGTAAGGCTGCTTTTCACTGTCATTTAAGCTATTCCACATTTCACCCAACTTTTTTTTTTCTTTTGCCACGTCTCCAATAGAGAGGCCAGGGTTTGTGGATTTGATCTCGGGGCAGAATTCTGAACAGAACAGGAAGAATCCAGACAGTAGCCTTTTGGGGCATTAGGATCCTTCTTCTTGCCTCCTTTAGCTGGTCCATAATCCTTCATTTCCCGATCATAGTGTACTTTATCCGCCTTTGCCATTTCATTGAATTTAGACTTCTCTTTCACAGACATGGTCTTCTACCTCTCGGAGCACTTCCTGGAATATTCTGCAAAATTGACAAGGACCTCTGGGTTTTTCTTCTTATGTTCTTCTCTGCACATCTGCACAAAGAAGGCATAAGCAGACATCTTTCCCTTTGGTTTCTTGGTGTCACCTTTAGCCACCCTGACTGAATTTCTTCTTCCTTCCCGGCCGCCTAGCAGGAGGGAAGGCGGAGGGGAGTGAAGGGCGTGGGGAGGAGAGGGAGGGCCCTGGGAGGCGAAGCAGCGGGAGGCGGCGACGCGGCCCGAAAGTTCTGCAGGCGCTGCGGTGGCGGCCCCATTTTAACTTATTTTTTATTTTTTATTTTTTGAGAGGGAGTCTCGCTCTGTTACCCAGGCTGGAGTGCAGTAGCGCGATCTCGGCTCACTGCAAGCTCCGCCTCCTGGGTTCACGCCATTCTTCTGCCTCAGCCTCCCGAGTAGCTGGGACTACAGGCACCCGCCACCACGCCCGGCTAATTTTTTGTATTTTTCGTAGAGACGGGGTTTCACTGTGCTAGCCAAGATGGTCTCAATCTCCTGACCTCGTGATCCTCCTGCCTCGGCCTCCCAAAGTGCTGGGATTACAGGCGTGAGCTACCACACCCGGCCAACTTAAAAAAAAATTTTTTTTTTTGAGACAGAATCTCCCTCTGTCGCCAGGCTGGAGTGCAGTGGTGCGATCTCTGCTCACCGCAACCTCCGCCTCCCGGTTTCAAGCGATTCTCCTGCCTCAGCCTCCCGAGTAGCTGGGATTACAGGCACGGGCCACCACGCCCAGCTAATTTTTGTATTTTTAGTACAGACGGGGTTTCGCCATGTTGAACAGGCTGGTCTCGAACTCCTGATCTCAGGTAATCTGCCAGCCTTGGCCTCCCAAAGTGCTGGGATTACAGACGTAAGCCACCACACCTCACCCATTTTAACTATTTTTAAGTATACAATTCAGTGACATTAAGTTCATTCACAAAGTAGTGTAATCATCACCACTTCCTATTTCCAGAACTTTTTCATCATCCCAAACAGACATTCTGTACCCATTAAACAACATTCCCCATTTTCCCCTTCCCTCAGCCTCTGGTAACCTCTATTTATTTTAATTTCTGTCTCTACGAATTTACCTATTCTAGATACTTCATATGAGTGGAATCATACAACGTTTGTATTTATTTTTGTTTGTTTGTTTGAGACAGAGTACAGTGTTGGGATCATAGCTCACTGCAGCCTCAACCTCCCAGGCACAAGTGATCCTCCCACCTCAGCCTCCTGGGTAGCTAGGACTACAGGCACACACCACCACACCTGGCTAATATTTAAAAATTTTTTGTAGAGACGGTGAAACAGGAACCCTCGAAGGGTGTGCAATGGGGGTGTGGCTTGCTTCTTCAGTGCCCTGCTGCTCAAACCTCTAGGGGAGCATACAGATGGGCAGGCTGTGGGGCTCCGACCCCACAGCAGTGTCTAGGGGTGAATGTTTACAGCTGAAGCCCCAATGGGCGTGTGTTATAGGGTGCTCTTTTAGGTTGTCATCTATAGGCGGCTTGTGTTAACCAGCTCAATTAAACCCCCTTCCTTACCACAAGGACAGAGGGATTTGTGTATCCTGGGGTTTCTTGCCTTGTTGTACCTGGAAGAACTGGATCACATGTGGGCTTGGAGAATAAGTGCAAGGTTTTATTGAGTAGAACTAGCTCTCAGCAGATGGGGGAGTTGGGGAGCCAGAAGGGAAATGGTTTTCCCCTGGAAATGTTCTCATCATGTTCACCAACATGGTGAAACCCTGTCTCTACTAAAAATATTTTTAAAATTAGCTGGGCATGGTGGTGTGCACCTGTAATCCCAGCTACTCAGGAGGCTGAGGCAGGAGAATCACTTGAACCGGGGAGGCAGAGGTTGCAGTGAGCAGAAATCGAGCCATTGCACTCCAGCCTGAGTGACAAAGCAAGACTCCGTTTCAAAAAAAAATGTTAGTAAGGATGTAAAGAAAGTGAACCTTCATATATTGCTGGGGGACTGTCAAATAGTATCGCTGCTTTGAAGTTCTTCAAAAAGTAAAACAGAGTTACCACATGACCCAGCAATTCCACTGCTAGGCGTATATCCAAGAGAAATGAAAATGTATGTTCATAGGCGGGGCACAGTGGCTCACGCCTGTAATCCCAGCACTTTGGGAAGCCAAGGTGGGCAGATCACTTGAGGTCAGGAGTTCGAGACCAGCCTGGCCAACAAGGTGAAACCCCGTCTGTACTAAAAATACAAAAATTAGCTGGGTGTGGTGTCAGGCACCTGTAAGCCCAGCTACTCGGGAGGCTGAGGCAGGAGAATCATTTGAACCAGGGAGATGGAGGTTGCAGTGAGCAGAGATCACGCCACTGCACTTTAGCCTGGGCGACAGAGTGAGACACTGTCTCAAAACAAACAAACAAACAAAAAACACAAAAAACAAAACAAAACAAAAATGGAGGCTGGGCATGGTAGCTCATGCCTGTAATCCTAGCACTTTGAGAGGCCGAAGTGGTCGGATCACCTGAGGTCAGGAGTTTGAGACCAGCCTGACCAACATGGAGAAACCCCATCTCTACTAAAAATATAAAATTAGCTGGGCATGGTGGCACATGCATGTAATCCCAGCTACTCGGGAGGCTGAGGCAGGAGAATCGCTTAAACCTGGGAGGCAGAGGTTGCGGTGAGCTGAGATCTCACCATTGCACTCCAGCCTGGGCAACAAGAGCAAAACTCCGTCTCAAAAAAAAAAAAAAAAAAAAAGGGAGGTGGGGGGCGCTGGCTGTGGTGGCTCACGCCTGTATTCCCAGCACTTTGAGAGACCGAGGTGGGTGGATCACCTGAGGTAAGGAGTTTGAGACCAGGCTGGCCAACATGGTGAAACCCCATCTCTACTAAAAATACAAAAAAAATTAGCCAGGAGTGTTGGCGCATGCCTCCCAGCTACTCGGGAGGCTGAGGCAGAAGAATCACTTGAACTCGGGAGGCAGAGCTTGCAGTGAGCTGAGATGTGAGCCGAGATTGCACCACTGCACTCCAGCCTGGGTGACTGAATGAGACTTCGTCTCAAAAAAAAAAGAAAGAAAATGTACGTTCACACAAAAACTTGTACACAATGTTTATCGTGTTATTATTTCTTATAGCAGGCAGGTAGAAACAACCCAGATGTCCATCCACTGACGAATAGCTAAACGAAATGTGGTATATCCATATAGTGGACTATTATTCAGCCATAAAAAGGAATAACACTGATTCACACTACAACATGGATGAACCTTGAAAATCTTAAGCTAAATGAAGGAAGCCAATCACAAAATAACATATATTGTATGATCCATTTATATGAATAAATCAAGACAGAAGTAGATTAGTGGTTGCCAAGGGATAGTAGGAAGTTGGGAATGGGGAATGACGGTTAATAGTGTGACTGCCCAGTGGGCTCACCTTGCCCACTGCCAAGACAGAGCCGATTTATCAAGACAGAGAAATTGCAATAGAGAAAGAGTAATTCATGCAGAGCCAGCTGTGCGGGAGACCAGAGTTTTATAATTACTCAAATCAGTCTCCCCAAGCATTCGGGGAGCAGAATTTTTAAGGACGACTTGGTGGGTTGGGGGAAGCCAGTGAGCCAGGAGTGCTGAATGGTCAGGGATGAAATCACAGGGAGTTGAAGCTGTCTTCTTGAGCTGAGTCACTTCCTGGATGGGGGTCACGAGATCAGATGAGCCAGTTTATCAATCTGGGTGGTGCCAGCTGATCCATCAAGTGCAGGTCTGCAAAATATCTCAAGCATTGATCTTAGGAGCAGTTTAGAGAGGGTCAGAATCTTGTAGCCTCCAGCTGCATGACTCCTAAACCTTAATTTCTAATCTTATGGCTAATATTAGTCCTACAAAGGCAATCTAGTCTCCAGGCAAGAAAGAGGTCTGCTTTTGGAAAGGGCTGTTATCGTCTTTGTTTTAAACTATAAACTACGTCCAGGCACGGTGGCTCATGCCTGTAATCCCAGCACTTTGGGAGGCTGAGGCAGGTGGATCACTTGAGGTCAGGAGTTTGAGACCAGCCTGGCCAACATGGTGAAATGCTGCCTCTACCAAAAATACAAAAATTAACCGGGTGTGGTGGTGGGCACCTGTAATCCCAGCTATTCAGGAGGCTGAGGCAGAAGAATCGCTTGAACCCAGGAGGTGGAGGTTGCAGTGAGCCGAGGTCATGCCATTGAACCCCAGCCTGGGTGACAGAATGAGACTCCGTATCAAAAGAAAAACAAAAAAAACCTATAAAAACTATAAACTAAGTTTCTCCCAAAGTTAGTTCAGTCTATGCCTAGGAATGAACAAGGACAGCTTGGAGGTTAGAAGCAAGTAGAGTCGATTAAGTTAGATCTCTTTCACTGTCTCAGTCATAATTTTGCAAAGGCAGTTTCAATAGGCATGGGATTTCTTTTTGGGGGTGATGAAATGTTCTGGAATTAGAGAGTGGTGATGGTTTCACAACTTTGTGGATATACTAAAAACCAACTAAATTGCACACTTTAAAATGATTAATTTTTTATGTTAATTATATCTCAAGAAAAAGTACAGTATATGATAGTAGGCACCCATGTACATACTACCTAATTCCAGAAAAAAACGGTTACAAATACAATTGCAATTTCCTATGTACTGTTCTTCCATCCCATTCCCCTCCCTCTCTACCCAGAAGCGGCCACTACCGTGAAGTTGGTGTTTATCATGGCAATTGTCTTCATTTATTTGGGCTGCTATCATGAAATACTTTAGACTGAGTATCTTATAAGCAACAGAAACTTATTTTTCACAGTTCTGGAGGTTGGGAAGGCCAAGATCAATGGGGTGATGGTTTCTGGTGAGGGCCTACTTTCTCACAGACTTCACGTTTTACGGTGACCTCACATGGTGGAAGGGACCAGCTAGCTCTCTTAGGTCTCTTTTATAAGGGCAGTAATCCCATTCATGAGGGTACCCAATCATCTCCTAAAGGCGTCATCTTCTAACACTGTCACGTTTGGGATTACGTTTCAATGTATGACTCTTGAGGACACACAAACATTCAGAGCATAGCAGTAATACATGTCTTTATAACTTTTAACAAATGTATGAGTATCCCTAAACAATATATAGCATTGCTTTGTGTGATTTTAAGCTTAATATACATCACATAAGTTGCATCCTCTGCAATATTCTTTTTTCCTACCAACATTATGTCTTTGAGAATTATCCATATTCTTTTTTTTTTTTTTTTTTTGAGACAGAGTCTGGCTCTGTCGCCCAGGCTAGAGTGCAGGGTGTGATCTCGGCTCACTGCAACCTCTGCCTCCAGGGATCAAGTGATTCTCCTGCCTCAGCCTCCCGAGCAGCTGCGATTACAGGTGCCCACCACCACACCTAGCTAATTTTTGTATTTTTTTGTAGAGACAGAGTTTCACCATATTGTTCAGGCTGGTCTCCAACTCCCGACCTCAAGTGATCTGCCTGCCTTGGCCTCTCAAAGTGCTAGGATTATAGGCATGAACCACTGCACCCGGCCTGTCTTTGGACTTTTATCTGGACCATTGGCTCTCTTGGTTCTCAGGCCTTTGGACTCAGACTAGAACTAAACCATTGGCTCTCCTGTGTCTCCAGCTTGCTGACTACAAATCTTAGGGCTTAGCTTCTATAACCACATGACCTAATTTTTTATAATACTCTCTCTCTATTCTGTTGGTTCTGTCAGAGGCGTTTGAACCAGAGCAACTCCATCTTGAGTAGGTGCTAGGTAAAATAAGGCTAAGACCTGCTGGGCTGCATTCCTAGCTGGTTAGGCATTCTAAGTTACAGGATGAGATAGGAGGGCACAAGATACAGGTCATAAAGACCTTGCTGATAAAACAGGTTGCAGTAAAGAAGCCAGCTAAAACCCAGGAAAACCAAGATAGAGACAAGAGTGACCTCTGGTCGTCCTCACTGCTACACTCCCACCAGCACCATGACAGTTTACAAATGTCATGGCAACGTTAGGAAGTTACCCTATATGGTCTAAAAGGGGAGGCATGAATAAACCACCCATTGTTTAGCATATAATCAAGAAATAACCATAAAAATGGGCAACAAGCAGCCCTGGGGGTTGCTCTGTCTAAGGAGTAGCTATTATTTTATTCCTCTACTTTCTTAATAAACTTGCTTTCACTGGGCGTGGTGGTTTATGCCTGTAATCCCAACACTTTGGGAGGCCGAGGCGGGTGACCTGAGGTCAGGAGTTCAAGACCAGCCTGGCCAACATGGTGAAACCCTGTCTCTACTAAAAATTCAAAAATTAGCCAGGCATGGTGGTGGGTGCCTGTAATCCCAGCTACTTGGGAGGCTGAGGCAGGAGAATTGCTTGAGCCTGGGAGGCGGAGGTTGCAGTGAGCTGAGATCTCGCCACTGCACTCCAGCCTGGGCGACAGAGTCTCCATTCCCCCCATCCCCCCCACTCCAAAAACAAACAAACAAAAACACAACTTGCTTTCACTTTACCCTATGGACTTGCCCTGAATTCTTTCTTGTGCAACATCCAAGAACCCTCTCTTAGGGTCTGGATCCAGACCCCTTTCCAGTAACACTTCTGTTTTTCTGGAGAACTCAGAGTAATACAATTTGTGACTGCGCCTTGTTAAGGAGCTATTTCCCTACCCTGAGGTCCTGAAGATGATTTTCTTTAGATTCTAAAGATCATGAAGTTTTGCTTTTCAAATTCAGGTCTTTAATCTAACCGGGGGTTATTTTAATGTATGCTACAAGGTAGGAAGCCATTTTATTTTTTTTCCAAATGATTAACAAGTTGTTCAGTGTTATTTTAAAACAATCCATCTGTATTAGTTTCCCAGAGCTGTCATAACAAATTACCACAAGCTGGGTGGCTTAAAACAACAGAAATTTATTTTCTCACAGTTCAGAAGGCCAGAAGTCTGAAATTAAGGTGTCAGCAGCACTGGTTCCTTCTGAAGATTCTGAGGGAGAAAACCTCCCATGCCTCTCTCTTAGCCTCTGGCGGTTGCCAGCAATCCTTGGCTTGTGGACACATCACTAATCTTTCTCTCCATCTTCACATCGTTTTATTTTCTGTTTCCCTGTGTCTTCTCCTCTTCTTATAACGACACCAGTCATTGGATTTAGGGCCCACCCTAAATCCAGGATGAGTTATTCTTAAAATCTTGAGCTAATTACATCTGGAAAGACCCCATTTCCAAATAAGTTAATATTCCGAGGTTCTGAGGGGACATGAATTTTGCGGGGTACACTATTCAGCCCACTATATAGCATCATCTTTTGCTACTCTTTTGCAAATTCTATTTCTGTTGTTTATCAAGTGTCCATTTATGTGTGGGCAGAGTGGTCATTTTATAATATAAATCTCTGATGAAATGGTTAGACATTTTTCATGAGATAATCTTATTTAATCCTCACAGCAGTGCCGTGAGGTAGGTGCTACTAAAATCACCTACTGTCGAGAGGTGTGCCAGTCAGCATTTGCTAAGTATGACGTGATAACAAACAACCCCAAACTCTCAGTGACTTACAAAAAGCCAATCGCTTTCTTCATCACATTACACATCACAGCTGTAGATTGACTGCAGCTTTGCTCTGTGTCTTTTCATTCCAGGGTCCAGGCTGAAGGTGCAGGCCCTATCCAAGACACAACATTTCCAGTGGCAGAGATAAAAAAGTAAGATTTCAGACTCAAACATGCAATGGCACTCCAAGTTTCTGCTTCGAACTGGCATGTATCTCTCTAGCTCACATTTCATTGGCCAAAGGAAGTCATGTGGTTAAGCTTGACAATGGGCTGGGGAAGTGCACTCCTTCCTCTGGAAGGTACACAAGTCACATGGCAACTGGCTAGGATGGATAATTCTCTTACTGGCCAAGGGAAGGGCAAATAATGGAGAAAAATAATATGTCAACCACAGGGGTTGAGTAACTTTCCCAAGATCAAACCACTGGGAAGGGACAGAGGCAGATTCAAACTCAGACAGTCTCCAAAGCCATAGTGAACTCCATGGCTCCCTACTGCCTGTTAGATGGAATCCAAATATATTTAAGCTTTAGGGCATTCCTGCAGCCTGGAGGGCCCTTCTACCTAATTTGTGTGCTGAATTCACTCTTTAAGACTCCACTCCAATCTCAACTCCTTGGACTCACTCTTATTTGTCATGTGTTCCCTCTGCTCTAAGGCCCTTGTACAGTGTTCCCAAATGTTTGCAGTATTTTGGGATGAAAGGAGTGAGGGGCACAATCTGCAAGTGGACTGTGCTCCTGAGGATGAGAGCACTTTGCCTACTTTTCCACCCCTCTAAACTAAGCTTAGTATCTTGTGCTTGGGTGACTCTGACAGGTCAGCCCCGCATGACTCACTCTGTAAGCCTTCAGCGCCGGTCACCACAAGGTCCTGGTTTAGGGTGTGTGAGTTGGTGGGTGGGGAGGGGAGGTGGAAATTAACTTTCACCTTTCAGGAACCTTTCCCTTCCCCAGGAGAAGGACAAGTGTAAGTCCTTCCCTTAAGTAGTCTGGGCAAGTCTCTACTCATCACTCCTAGGAGGACTGGGGAGGTCCTGGAAGGTGCAGAGGAGGAAGCTCTGAGAAGTAGAAAGAGCACCAAACTGCACCATAGAAGACTTTACTAATTTGTCCAAATGACAGAATTTACCTTCTCTGAGCTTCCGTTTCCCCAGCTATAAAGTGGCAACAACACTGATCTTGCCCTCCTCCCTAAGTTGCTACAAAAAGACATAGTAAAAATCTTTAGGGTGCCGGGCAGGGTGGCTCACGGCTGTAATCTCAGCACTTTGGGAGGCTGAGGCAGGCAGATCACCTGAGGTTAAGAGTTCGAGACCAGCCTGGCCAACATGGTGAAACCCCATCTCTACTAAAAATACAAAAATTAGCCAGGCATGGTGGCAGGCACCTGTAATCCCAGCTACTTGGGAGGCTGAGACATGAGAATCGCTTGAACCCGGGAGATGGAGGTTGCAGTGGGCAAAGATAGCGCTACTGCACTCCAGCCAGGGTGATGGAGCAAGACTCCATCTCAAAAAAAAAAAAAAAAAAAAAAAAAATCTTTAAGAATGCAGCCTTGAAATCGCACAGACTTATACTGGAATCCTTCTCATAAGCTATGTGACTGAGAAAGTTGTAGATCTTCATAAGCCATTACAGCTACCTCCCAGGGTGAGAAAATTATGTAAATAAATTTCCTAACATATACTAAGTACTCAATAATGTTGGCTATTCCTATATGAGATGATGAAACTTATTATTATTTAGGGAAAGTCCCAGACGAGGACCCATTTTTGAACATTGAAAGGAGGGAGTACAGAGGCTAACTTTTCTTAGAATTGGTTGCTTCTTTTAGCCAAGTATAAGGTGTGGCTCAAAGGAATGAGGAAGCAGTTAATGAGGTGACAGGGCACAGAATACTGTTTGTCTTCACAGATATTGGGGGAGGGATACAGTGGTTAGCTGACCTTCCCAAAAGATCAGAGATCCTGGTGTCTTGTCCACCCACAGATGCAGGCCACTTGACTCTGTCCTGTCCCCTCCTACCAGTCCAGTCACCACGTTCTGGTGAGGCTGCCTTTGAAATAATAATAACAATGGTACTTGTACTAATGATATTATTACTTTGAAGTGTATGAAGGCTTTCTAATACATTATCCCAGTTATCCTTCATTATCTCTCTCCCATTCACAGAATCCAGAGTTAGGAAGGATATTGCAGATCATTCTGCATTTTACAGATGGGATCTCTGAAATTTGAATAAAGGAAGGGATCTACTCAAGGGCTGGGATTTACCTGAGACTACACAATAAGTTAATGGCAGGGGCAGGACTAGAACCTGCAGCTCCTGACTACCAGCCTAGTGCCAGTGCCTCTTTCAAGTCACACTTGCATTGGCTTTCCATTCCCATGGCCTCCCAGTCTATTCTTTTTTTTTGTTTTTTGTTTTGTTTTGTTTTGTTTTGAGACGAGTTTCGCTCTGTCGCCCAGGCTGGAGTGCAGTGGTGTGATCTCGGCTCACTGCAACCTCCGCCTCCCGGGTTCAAGCAATTCTCTGCCTCAGCCTCCCAAGTGGCTGGGATTACAGGCACCCACGACCATGCCTGGCTAATTTTTTTGTATTTTTAGTAGAGACAGGGTTTCACCATGTTTGCCAGGCTGGTCTTGAACTCCTGACCTTGTGATCCACCCTCCTTGGCCTCCCAAAGTGCTGGGATTACAGGCATGAATCACCGTGCCCAGCCCCAGTCTATTCTTTTATCTCCTGGTCCACTGCAGTGGTTTCCTACTGGTCCTGCCTGCCTCTGATCCCTCCCCACCCATTTCTTCTACACATACAGTCACATAATTGTCTGGAAGCACAGCTTTGATCTTGTCTTTCCCTTCCTAATAGAACTTGCCCATTTTTTCAACTTGAGAGGTCACCAGGATCCTAGTTCAATTTCCCAATGAAGACTTAATCTTTCCTTGAATACATATATTGACAAGGAGTTCATCACTCCCAAGGTGGTCCATTCCATTCTTGGGTAGCTCCAACTGTTAGGGAGTTCTTTATAGTGAGCTGAAATTGTCTTCCTGGATATCCCCCCACTGGAGGTGATGTGATGGAATTCTCTTTTTTTTTTTTTTTTTGAGACCGAGTCTCACTGTGTTGCCCAGGCTAGAGTGCAGTGGTACAATCTCAGCTCACTGCAACCTCCGCCTCCCAGGTTCAGCAATTCTCATGTCTCAGCCTCCGGAGTAGCTGGGACTTACAGGCATGAGCCACCAAGCCTGGCTGATTTTTTTGTATTGTTAGTAGAGACAGGGTTTCACCATGCTGGCCAGGTTGGTCTCAAACTCCTGGCCTCAGGTGATCTGCCTGCCTCGGCCTCCCAAAGTGCTGGGATTACAGGTGTGAGCCATCACACTCGGCCCCTTTTTGTTTTTTTTTTTTTAAACAGAGTTTCACTCTTGCTGCCTAGGCTGGAGCGCAGTGGTGTGATCTTGGCTCACTGCAACCTCCACCTCCCAGGTTCAAGACATTCAGCCTCCCAAATAGTTGGGATTACAGGCATGTGCCACCACGCCTAGCTAATTTTGTATTTTAGTAGAGACGGGGTTTCACCATGTTGGCGAGGCTGGTCTCGAACTCCTGACCTCAGGTGATCCACCTGCTCAACCTTCCAAAGTGTTGGGATTACAGGTGTGAGCCACAGCACCTGGCCAATGGAATTCTTTCGTATCCATTCTGGCAGCAAATCTGTAGTCATTGTTTCATAGGAACCAGGTCCTGGATGGACTAGGTGCTGAGGAGAACAGCAAATAAATTTGATATGGATCCTTCCCTCAGAGAGGGTGGCCTAGGAGTTTGCTAATGCAGAATTTTTTGTTTTGTTTATTAGACCTAAACGAAAGGAAACAAAGCAAATCCTCTTTCTGTATGATAGTCCTTCAGAGGTGTGGAGATAGTCACCATGTCTACCCTGTGCTTTCCCTTCTCCAAGCTATTTAAATCATTCATCATACAGCATGGCGTCCAGGTCCTCTACGTTCCGGTCTCCTGTAGACATGCTCCAGTCCCCCTGAGAATATGGGGCTCACAAATGAGCTTGGTGGTCCAGCTGTGATCCATCTAGGGCAGAGCTGGCCCAACTTTTTTTTTTTTTTTTTTTTGAGACGGGGTCTCACTCTTGTTGCCCATGCTGGAGTGCCGTGGTGTGATTTTGGCTCACTGCAACCTCCGCCTCCTGGATTCAAGGGATTCTCCTGCCTCAGCCTCCCGAGTAGCTGGGATTACAGGAGTGCGCCACCACGCCTGGCTAATTTTGTATTTTTTTTTTTTTTGAGACAGAGTCTCACCCTGTTGCCCAGGCTGGAATGCAATGGCACGATCTCGGCTCACTGCAACCTCCACCTCCTGGGTTCAACCAATTCTCCTGCCTCAGCCTCCTGAGTAGCTGGGATTACAGGCACGTGCCACCACAATTGGCTTTTTTTTTTTTTTTGTATCTTTAGTAGAGACAGGGATTCACCATGTTGGCCAGACTGGTCTCGAAGTCCTGACCTCGTGATCCGCCTGCCTCGGCCTCCCAAAGTGCTGGGATTACAGGTGTGAGCCACTGTGCCTGGTCAATTTTGTATTTTTAGTAGAGACAGGGTTTCACCATGTTGGCCATGCTGATCTCAAACTCCTGACCTCAGGTGATCTGCCCGCCTGCCTCGGCCTCCCAAAGTGCTTGGATTACAGGCATGAGACACTGCGCCTGGCCTCAACTCTGGTTTCCGTTGATAGAATATTCATATTCACTTTCTCCTCCTTCCTTTCTTCGCTTTCTCCTTCCTCCTTCTCTAAGTCACTTTCACTGTAATTACTGTTGATTGAGATTCTTTCTACACTGTATTTGGGGCACTTGCTCATTTGGAAGGGCACTGTCCAATATGGCAGCCATTGTGGCCATTCAAATTTAAAGTACTTAAAATTAAATACAATTATTATTTTGCATTTCCTCAGTTGGACTGAGGGCTAGTAGCCACTGTATCAGACAGCAAAGATTCAGGACATTTCCATCATCATGGAAAGTTCTGTGGGACTGCTCTGGTTTGGACCTAAGAGCAGGAGTTTATACTTACACTCTGAGGCACGTCATCTTGAGAGTTCCAGCTCAGCCTCCAAAACTGCTGAGAGCTTTAAGAAACTGATTCTGGTTTCCGGAGTCTTCATTTTCCCTCCCAACCTCATGACAACAGTAGATTTGATCAACGTTTCATACCTTCCTCTGCTTCATCTAAAACCAACTGATAAAAATACCCAGCAGAACAGAGAGGCTTGCAATCGAGCCCTCTATGTGACACCCTGCTCTCCAGCCCCATGCAGCAGTTGTGCAGTCATTTAACAAATTAGGCCTATATCCTAGGTGCTGTGCTGGGTACCAGGTACCTACAAGGAAGACAGAAGACATCAATTAAAAAAAAAAAAAAGAGTCCTACTGAGTTGGGTGCTCTAGTAGTTCAAATGTCTTTGCTTCCCATTCAAGGCTGCCTCTTCTGTCTGTTTTGTGGTTGTTAAAAGTGGAAGCCTGGGGCTGGGCACGGTGGCACACACCTGTAATCCCAGTGCTTTGGGAGGCCGAGGCAGGCAGATCACTTGAGTCCAAGAGTTTGAGACCAGCCTGGCCAACATGGTGAAACCCTGTCTGTACTAAAAATACAAAAATTAGCTGGACGCGGTGGCATACGCCTGTAATCCCAGCTACTCAGGAGGCTGAGGCAGGAGAATCACTTGAACCCAGGAGGTGGAGGTTGCAGTGAGCCAAGATCGTACCATTGCACTACAGCCTGGGTGACAGAGTGAAAGTCTCTCTCAAAAAGAAAAAAAAAAAAAAAAAATGGAAGCTTGGGAGTCAGCTTCCCAAGTTTGGATCCTAGCTCTGCCACTTTAGAAGCTATGTGATGTCTTTGTGTTTCTGTTTCAGCATGCATAATGTGGGAATAAGAATAACCTCTAATGTTATTGGGAGAATTAAACGAATTAATGCAAATAAAGATCTTAGAACAATAAATACAGTAAGTGTTCCTAACCGGTGAATTATTATCAGTTCTTACGGTTAATCATAATCTTCCTTCCTGGACAAGCCATGTTCAGTCCTGCTTTGGGGCCTCAGTTCCTTAGTTTTGACCTCCCTTAGTTTGTGTAAGTCCTTGGAGGCCCAAGCCCTGCCTCTCCTTCCTGCTTTCTTATGTTCTCAGCTGCTCACTTTGCACCTGCTCTTAGTATCCTATACCTGAGGCATGGACCACAGTGAAGAACCAGAATTGTTGGGCTTCATCTTGGCTCTGTGCTGCCTGGAGGGGAGACCTAGGATAGGCTCCTGATCTGCAAAATGGGGATAATCCCAGCTGCCACTTAAGTGAGACAAGTAGGTGAAAGCTACTTAGTAGGCCTTTGCATATGTCCTGACTTCCAGTAAAACCCTGGCAAGTGAGTGGCATTTGCATCTTCCCTGTTTCTTCCTTTAGCATCTAACAAAGGAGGCCCAGGCTCATTATTCCGGGCACTTCTGGAGGGCCTGGCCCTGCCCCAGGAGCCCTAGGGCAGGAATTCCTTTCTTTATCTATAGAAGGCAGACACTTCATCCCTGCCCCATCTTCTTTCAGATGCTATCTTGGGCTCGCTGAACACGGGTTAGTTCCTGCTCTCTCCTAGCCTCAGTGTGTACTCCAAGAAGGACCTAAAGGAGCGCCTATACGGGCCGTGGTGGTTATAACCCTAATTTAGAAAAGCCCATTACTTTGGGGGTGTTTGGGCTTGTGGAGGGTGGGCGTCGGGATCCCAGAGCCAGGGACTCAGCCCTTGGAGAGTCCCCAGAGAGTCCAGAGGTTGCCACCTGCGAGGGGCTGGAACGCACTGGGCTATCCTCCGCGAGCCCTGGCCGCGGGAACAATGGGAGCGCGGCGTGGAAAAGGGTGGGCGTGGACCAGGTCCCGGCTGGAGATAGACGAGGTCGGCGAGCTGGGCGCGGGGCCGCGGGGTTACCCCGGGGCACCGGGCACAGAGCCGAGAAGTCTAAGCTAGCGAAAATCGAGGTCGGCGCTGGCGGGAACCCGGGAGGACGTGGGGGCCCCGCGTGGGGTCTGCTCCTCTTCTTCGCCCGGCCTCTGAGCCCGCCGCAGCTCAGGTTGACGCCGGGCCCACGTGGGGAAGCCGGCGGCGGGTCCCCAGCGCCGGGAGGGTTCGCGGGGCTCAGCCCCTTCCTCTGCTCCCCTCCCCGGGACCGGCGCGCGGCCCCAGCTCCGGCGGCTCCGGCGGCTCCGGCGCTCCCCTGGTGTTGGCTGCTCGCCGCCGCTGCTTGCTCGTTCGCCCGCCCGCTGCTGCTTGGGGGGCCGGGATCGCCGCCGCCTCCTCCGGGGGAGCCGGCCGGGGCGGGGCGGAGCGGCGAGAGGGGGTGTGGGGGGCGGGCGAGGAGGGGGCTGAGCGCCGTGGGAGGGCGAGCAGGAGCGAGCGCGCGAGAGAGCGGGGCATTTCTGCGCAGCTCTAGCGCGCCTCGGAGCCCGCCGGGGCAGCCGCCGGACACCAGGACCGCGAGCCAGACAGCTCCCGGAAGCCGCGCCGCCGCCGCCAGGTTAGCCGCACCCGCCGTCCCCCTCCGCGTCCCGGGGACCCCGCCGCGTCGGGTCCCGCGTGTGCGTGTGGGGTGGCCGCCGAGGGCGGCGGGCTCGATTCCCGATCTTTGGGCACTGACAGGCCGGCGGGCCGGCTCCAGGAGCCGCGGGCTTCGGTTCGTGCGTGTGGGGACTGTCGCGGGTTTGTGTGTCGGGGCTCCAGTCTCTGGGTGTGTGTTAGGTGTGAGCGCGCGTGTGCTCGTGGATCCGTGCGAGCGGCTGCTCGGTGTGCGCGCGCGTGCGTGTGTGCGCCGGGTGTGCATCTGTGTGTGCGTGTGTGAGGGTGTGTGCCTTGCGTGTCTTCGCGAGTGGTGCGTGCGTATCTGGGTGAGGGTGCGTGTGTCTGCGTGTGTCTGTCGGTGAATGTATCTGTGAGAGGGTGTGTCCGAATGTGTAGCAGTGTGTACACCTCTGGGTGAGGGCGTGTGCCAGTGGCTTCGCTTGTGGCTGGAGCCTGTGGCGGGTGTGTGTGCGCGCGCGCGTCGCTGTGTGCGCGCCAGTGTGACTCCCGTGTGTGCGCGTGTGAGTGCGGGTGTGCTCCCGCGTAGCCCCCGTGTGCGTGTGCGCGGCTTTGTCTTCGCACTGCCGGGAGGAAGGGGTGGGGGCGGCGGTCCAGGCGCCGCCGCCGCTGGGAGCTGGGCACCTGGCCCGGGCGGTGGGTGGCGGCGGCGGGGGTGTCCCTTCCCCGTCGGGCAGAGACTCCCTGCTGGCAGGTGGGCGGCCACACCCCGGGGGTCGGGGGAACTGGGCTGACAGCAGAGCCCGCTTTCTGACCTGAGCTGGAGAGGAGGGCGTGTCCTGCTTGAAGCCCGTGTGCGTGCGTGCGTGCGTGTGTGTGTGTATGTGTATGCGTGCGCGCGCGTGTGTGGATGTGGGTGTGGGTGTGGGGTGGTGGTGGTAGCAACAGCAGTTTCCAGGCTGGTGACCAGCCGGTTCAGGGATTCATTTCCTGTTGTGGCCAGGGGACCTGTCCCCTCCGGCCTTCCCCCAGCCCCCCACCAGACCTAGCCTGTGCCAGTCTCACCCGTGCAGGGCTCTGGGTGGGTGGGAAGGTAGGTGGGTAGAAGCTCAGGTGCCCTGAAAAGGACTAGGAGGGAGAACCACTCTCTTAAAGGGCCAGCTCCTCACTCCAGGGAATCCCTCCTCAGGAGACCTCTCTACTTTGAAAGAGATGTCTCTGGGTATGTCCATACCCCTTTCTCCAAGTACTGGTGCATACAGGCATTTCTAGATCTATAGTCTGTGTGCATGTGTCCTCCCTGTGTACTTCTTGTACATTTGGGTGTATAGTGAACAGTGAAAATGTATCTCTTGATGTATATGTGTGTGTGTTTTTATAGGTTCTGGTATATTTGTTTTTATGTATGTGTAGTTGTTTGTATATTAGTCTGTGCATGTGGGTTTGCAGAGAAGTGGCATTTTGCTGCCAAATGGAATAGGATAGAAACATTCTGTACCGGGCCACGCTATTTTTGAAAAACTGCGTGAAAAGGAAGTTTGGGAATTTAGTCTGTGGCTTTGTGGGTTTCAGATACCGGTACTGAAATGTAGGTAGGTTGGATTTTGACTGTGATACAAGGGTAGAGAGAAGTAGAGTCTTATAGGAGGAAGAAATTGTTCAGAGAGAAGGATATCCAAGTGCAAGAATTCTTCCATTAGTTCCAGTTCTTCCCCGTAACGTCACATCCCCCTTTGCTGCTTGGCTTGCCAAGATACAGGACACAGGATTTGGAGTGCAAAGGGAGGGAGCTGGGAGTGTAAAAGGAAGGAAGGTGGATGGGTGATAGGATTGGGGGCCAGCAGCAGATTTCTGCAATTCTTAAAAATGTTTCCCTGCCAAAAGCAGCAGAGGCTGGGGAAAGCTGAGCTTTCTGTCCCCTCCTTGAATCCCAGAATCCCAGGACATGGGGAAAGCTGGCCTGGAGTTCATGAGCTCTGGAGTCTGGGCCAGAGATCTTTTGCCTTGTTCTGTCACCGAGACTGGAGTGTAGGCAGTGTCACGATCTCAGCTCACTGCAGCCTCCGCCTCCTGGGTTCAAGTGATTCTCCCGCCTCAGCCTCCTCAATAGCTGGGACTACAGGAATGAGCCACCACGCCCAGCTAATTTTTTTTTTTTTTTTCTTTTTTGAGACAGAGTTTCACTCTTGTCGCCTAGGCTGGAGTGCAATGGCATGATCTCGGCTCACTGCAACCTCCTCCTCCTGGGTTCGAGCAATTCTTCTTCCTCAGCCTCCCAAGTAGCTGGGATTACAGGCACCCACCACCACGCCCGGCTAATTTTTGTATTTTTAGTAGGGACAGGGTTTTGCCATGTTGGCCAAGCGGGCTTTGAACTCCTGACCTCAGGTGATCCACCCGCCTCGGCCTCCCAAAGTGCTGGGATTACAGGCATGAGCCACCGTGCTCGGCCTAATTTTTGTATTTTTAGTAGAGACAGGGTTTCACCATGTTGGTCAGGCTGGTCTCAAACTCCTGACCTCAAGGGATCTGCCTGCCTCCGCCTCCCAAAGTGCTGGGATTACAGGCATGAGCCGCTGCGCCCAGCCTGGGATCTTCTTTTGACTTTAGCCAACCCCTTCATGTGTTTATCTCTTCACCCAACACTTTTTATTAAGCTTCTTTATGTGAAAGGGTCTAAACTCCCTAAGCCTTGGTTTACCTGGCTAGGCAGCTAGTGGGCTAGATTTTGGGACTTTGATGACCCTTCCCTTGCTCAGATTGCTAGAGTTTGTCTCGTTGTTACCCAGGTTCAGGAATCCACCCTTCTAGTCCCCAGAGATCCTGGCCATGGTCCTCACTACTGATCTCCCCACCAATATACTCTAGTCTAGAGCTGTGGTTTTTTCACCTCACCAACAGCAGCAGGGTTACCTGGGAGTTTGTTAGAAATGCAATTTATTGGCTGGGCTTGGTGGCTCACGCCTGTAATCCCAGCACTTTGGGAGGCGAGGCGAATGGATCACCTGAGGTCAGGAGTTCGAGAGCAGCCTGGCCAATATGGTAAAAATACAAAATTTAGCCGGGCATGGTAGCATGCGCCTGTAATCCCAGCTACTAAGGAGGCTGAGGCAGGAGAATTGCTTGAACCCAGGAGGCGGAGGTTGCAGTGAGCTGAGATTGCATCACTGCGCACCAGCCTGGGTGACAGAGCGAGACTCCATCTCAGGAAAAAAAAAAAAAAAAAGAAATGCAATTTCTTGGTTCTCACGCCAGACCTAGGAATTGATAACTCTGGAGGTGTGGCCCAGCAATCTATGTTTTAACAAACACAGGTAATTCTTATTTACTCTGGAGCTCAAGAGAGGTGGAGACAGGGAGCCGGGAAACATCTATTAATTGAAACACTTGGAAAGCCTCCCCTGTCCCTCACACAGGTGCCTGAAGTAGCCCTCAGGCCCCACCTGGTAGGTAGGAATTCTGCTTTCAAGTCCCAGGTCTTATGATCTTGGACAAGTCTCTCCTTCAGTGACTAATGCAATGACTCTTTGACAGTGTGCTGTGGACCAGGTTCTGAGCAAGGGGTTTCCCTGATCTGCTCAGTTTCTCCAATTCTTACTTTGATCTCTAAGGCCCTTCAGGATCCAGTTCCTGCCCACTTCTCTGGACAACAGCCACTTTGGCCTTTTAGTTCATCTAGGCACCATGAGCTCTTTTGCTTCTGGGATTTTGCACATCCTGTTCCCTTTGTCTAGCACACTCTTCCCCTGCTTCTTATCTTGATTAACTCCCACTCTTCATGTTTCAGCTCAATAGTCACTTTCTCAGGGGGGCCTTTGCCAACTCTCTAGGCCAAGTCAATTTTCCCTGTTACACATTCTTAGAGCTCTCTGTGTCTCACGGGGCTTGTGATAATTTGTAATTGTTGTTTGTCCCTTTACTAGACTGTAAATGCCATGTGGGCAGGAACTTGCTTACTAATCTTCTTAGTGTCCCACACAGTGCCTGACTTATGATTTGTGTTCAATAAGCTTGTCAAACTGAGTTAATTTATAAAATGGCAGATGGCACTAAATGATACCCAAAGTTTCGTTTCAAGCCCTGACAATGTGTAATCCAAGCAGGCCTCAGCCTTTTCTCAAGTTGATTTACCTGTCTTTTTCAATGCTGCATCTCCCATCTCCTGGCTGTAGATTTGAGCACTCACCGTGGGTCCAGGCCCATGCTGGGCTCTGCTCTAGTGGAGGCAGGAGGAAGCTCCTCAGGAGACACAGCCTAGCTTGGGTTCTGTGTCTTCCTGGATTAGGATTGTACTGGAATGAGAAGAGGAAAAGTATTGAAAGAGGAATCCAAATATCTGCGTCCATGCCTTGTTATGTGACTGAGGGCCAATCACTTTCCCCTTTTGGCACGTGTCCATCTCTGTAAAATGAAGGTATTGGGATGGGTGGCACACTTAGTAGTGGTTACTAGCACTGGCTCTACAGTCATTCGGGGTTTGCCATGTACTAGCTGGGGGGACTAGGGCAAGTGATTCCATCTCCTCATTTCCTTACTTGTAAAACAGGACCAGTACTAGTATCTGTTTCACAGGATTGTTTTGAGAATTAAATGAGATAACATCCTTGGAATGCTTAGCATAATGTGAGTGCATAAGAAACATTTGATAAATGTCAACTATTATGACCATTATTGCTATTCCACAATTCAGCTCAACATTCTTGAAGGCCTTTGTATTGGGCCCTAGGCCTACAAAAACAGAAATGAATCCAGCAGTATTCACAGGTTGGGGGTGGGAGCAGACATGTAAAGATGCAATACCACCGCAAGGACAATGTACAAGCTGCCAGGGTGTGGCTGTTTATGGAGGAAAAGGCTTCCTGGAGGACAGAGATGGTGTTTGGGCTGGATTTTACCATCTGAGTATTTGAAATAGCATGTGCAAAGGCAGAACGGCTTCTTAGGGGAACCCCAAATAGTTCCACATGGTTGGAATAGGAGGTGGTGAGTGGCAGGGATGAGGGTGGAGGAGTGAATGACTGGAGATAAAGCTGAGAGGAAGATTAGGGACAGATCTGGTGCAGGCCAAACAGCCTGAGCAAGTCCTGCAGACGGCAGGGAGCTGGGGAAGAGGAGTAAGCCAACCAGGAAGGATCAGATTTGCATTTCAAAAACACAGCTCTCCAGGTGGTGACAGAGGATGGTTGGTCTGGGAGGAAGGGAAGGACTGTTGACCTGGAGACCTGGGCACAGAGGCTGCTAAACAAGCTCAATGGGAGGCCCCACTGGGGTGGATAGATACCTAGAACAGGCTGTTCTAGGAAGTTTTTTCCTCTGTAAACCTGTCTTCAGCCTGTTTTCAGGACAGCCTGGCCCTGGAAGGTGCAGGAGAGGTGAGAGTGACTTCTCATGAGGAGCCTCTGGGTCCTCTTTAACCTCTAAAGCTGCCTAATGAGTGGGAATCTGAAAAACAGAGTTTGAGGGTCCTAGGTCTGCTACTCAAAGGATGCACAGTGTATTAACTTCCTAGGGGTGCTGTCATGAAGCACGCAAACCAGGTAGCTTTGAACCACAGACATTTACTCCCCCACTTGTGGAGGCTAGAAGTCTGAAATCCAGGTGTCAGCAAGGTTGGCTCCTTCTGGAGGCTCTGGGGCAATCTGTTTCCTGCCTTTCTCCTAGCTTCTGGTGGTTGCCAGCAATCTTTGGCATTTCTTGGCTTGCAGCTGCATCTGCCTCTGTCGTCACGTGGCTTTCTCTCTGTTTCATTTCCTCTTATAAGGACACCAGTCATATGGGATTTAGAACCCACCCTAGTCCAGTATGACCTCATTTGAACTTGAGTAATTGCATCTGCAAAGACCCTGTTTCCAAATATGGTCACATTATGAAGTTTTAGGTAGACATAAATTTGGGTTGGGAGGGGACACTGTTCAACCCAATACATGCAGGAAGTTGGGGAGGAGTGCATGCCTTTTAGTTCCACAGGGCTACATCCAAATTTAGGCTTTTCAGTGGAGCCTCTATGAAATGGAGACAGTAGGCCGGGCATGGTGGCTCACGCCTGTAATCCCAGCACTTTGGGAGGCCGAGGCGGGCAGATCATCTGATCAGATTTGTATTTCAAATTTGAGTGATCTGAGGCAGATTATTCCTGAGGTCAGGAGTTTGAGACCAGCCTGGCCAACATGGTGAAACGCTGTCTCTACTAAAAATACAAAAATTAGCCAGGCGTGGTGGCGGGCACCTGTAATCCCAGCTACTCGGGAGGCTGAAACAGGAGAATTGCTTGAACCTGGGAGGCGGACATTGCAGTGAGCTGAGATTGTGCCACTGCACTCTAGCCTGGGTGACAGAGCAAGACTCTGTCTCAAAAAAAAAAAAAACAAAACAAAGAAATGGGACAGTAGCACCTACAGTAGTGTCATGGTCATGAGACTTGATCAAAATAACAGATATGAGCATGCCTAATGAGGTAGTACACAGTAGGCACTCAATACCTACTTCCTTTCCAGCTCTCCCTTCTCTGCACTTAGGAGCTTGGACAAGTCACCTAATCTTGCTTTACTTTCCTCATCTATCAAATGTGAATAATCATCATCCAGCCCTGCCTACTTCACCAAATTGCGATCCCAGGAGATAATGAGAAAGCTCTTTGTAAATTGCTTAAGGGCTTGTAGCTGTGATTTTTAATTATAATAATCATCATCATAATAACCCTTGGCCATTGTCATATCCGCTGCATTCTCCTCAGAGCCCAGCCCAGCCCAGCCCGCTCCTCTCCTGAGACAGGTCCTCTTTGCCTGTTTGTGCTCAGAGGCATCCCATGAAGTGTCGCCTCTGTCTGAGTTGGGAGGACCTTAGAGATGGTCCTTGCCGTTGCCCTTATTAGCCTGAGGAGGGAAACATGCTCAGGGAGAAAAAGTGACACCCGCAAAGTCACACAGCTGGTCAGTGGTAATTGGAACACCTTATCTGTGGCTCCTGTCTTCAGTCTGAACAGTGCTTTTTCCCTAGTTGCAACTTTAGGCCCAGAAGCAGGAGCTCAGGGCAGATAGAGGCCTGGAGTGGGCTCTGCATATGTTCCGGAGGTGAGAATGCAACAGGAGAGTGTCCTGCTGTCAGGATTAGAACCCCAAGAAAGGGGTCCCTGGGCTCTGAGTGAGCAGGCTGAATGGGCCAGTTGTTCTGTTATCACTCTGGCTATGGCCATCTCTGCCTACTCTGGTGGGAGGGCCACCATGCGGGGCTCTGGAGTCTAGATGTAACCCAAGGCTTCAGTGTCCCTGTTGACAGCCAGGGTGGCATTTCTCAGCAGGTCCTGTCCCTCTAAGCCTTGCCTTGGTGGGTCTAGGGAAGGCTCTGGGAAAGAGAGAGGGCTTATACTGTCCTGGTAGTTTCTGGCAAGTCATCTTCCTTTCCCCCCACACTGGGGAAGCCAGGCCCCTCCTTGGCCCCTTGATTCTTCTTTCCTTTCCTCCCTCCTCTTCTCAGTTTGCTCTCTCCCTTCTGTCTGCTTTCTCCCCTTCCCTCTCCCCACCTTGTCCCCAGATTAGAGGTCTAAAGATAGAGTCTCCAGGCCCACTTCAGGTGGGTGGTTTTGGGTTTGCTTGAGGCCACCTAGAATTAGAAAGTCTAGAGTCTTCCTCATAAGAAGCTCACTCTGGTGACTTATAATCAACTGCTTATGTTTATTGGCTTACTGTGTGCCAGGCCCTGTGCTAAGCGCTTTACATGCCTTATGTCTTTTAATCCTTACAACTACCAAGCGAGGCAGAGATGATGATCCCCGTCGTATTACAGGAGGCTAAATAACTTGCCCAAGGCCTACGCAGTCCTCAGCCAGCAAGTGGCACAGCTGGGATTTCAATCTAGATCTGTCCGAAGCCCACCGGTATTCTTGAGTCTTTCCTATACGGCCTGTGACAGAGCCTGCGGGAGCATTTAGGTGTCCACAGAGGGGCATGCATTTGCTCAAATTCAGAGAACAAATTCCTGACTCTGAGAGAAGGGCTTCCAATCGAGGAATCTTCCCTCCCAGGCCTGCACTCTGGCAGCACCTCCGGGACTGGCCTTTCTACAGCATCAGCCTTGGGGCCCACCAAGGCTCTGAGCCCATCTGGTTCTAGGCAGCTGCCCACCTGTAGGAGAGACACTGCATCGGTATGGGGGGTGGTGACAGGGCCCATCTGAAGGTACTTGCCTTTTTTCCTAGTTATTGTTTTGTCTCTGGCCACCTCAATTTTTCATTGAATCGAGTCTTCCACTTAAAGAAGCATATCATTTGCAAAGAGCATTACTTTTGTCTCCTCACAAGACTGCTTGGGAGCTTGGATATGCTGCAGGCTCAGTGACGGGTGGAACTCTGGAAGAAGTAGGGAGGGAGGCAGAGACCGGAGCCAGGAGACCCAGGTTCAGAGGTACACATCCACCAGAAGAAAAAAAGGAGCTGGCCTGAGGGCCAGAGGGAGGTGGCCTGGAGAGAGGGAGGAATAGGAAACCTGCTCTCACCCCATGTGCAGCCCAGGAGTCCAGACTCCCTCCCAGTCAGGGCTGCTGGTCTCAGAGTGTCACTCAGGAATCTGGGCAGCTGCAGTCAGCTTGTTGAGCCTCCACCCACCCCAACCGAGACCATTATGTTGGTCAGCCTGGCCCAGCCCAGCCACCTGCCTGCCTGAGCAGGTGGCTCAGTCAGAAGGGACCTTGGTGAAGGAGTGGTGGCTTTGAAACTTCTATCCACAAAGCCACTCTTCATAGGCAAGGGAGCAGAAGTTCAATTTGTGAAACACCTAAAAGGGGGAGCAGCTTAGCACCCCACCCCATTCCCCTCCCTCCTAGGGTTCCCTAAGGCTGGGCCTCTCAAACTTTGTTTCCCCCTAAGAGCAACAAAGGTGAGCATGCTAAAAAGCAAAATAAAACAAAACAAAACCTGTGTGCCATGGCTCATGCCTGTAATCCCAGCACTTTGGGAGGCTGAGGCAGGTGGATCACCTGAGGTCAGGGGTTCGAGACCAGCCTGACATGGTGAAACCCTGTCTCTACTAAAAATACAAAAATTAGCTGGGCATGGCTGCATGCACCTGTAATCCCAGCTACTAGGGAAGATGAGGCAGGAGAATCACTTGAACCTGGGAGGCAGAGGTTGCGGTGAGCTGAGATCACACCATTGCACTCCAGCCTGTGTGACAGAGTGAGACTCTGTCTCAAAAAACAAAACAAAACAAAACAAAAAAACAAAAAAACCCAGCACTCTTTTTCCAGACCTCACCCAAGAGATTCAAACCCAGCTGCTCCATGGGCGGGGTCGGGGGTGGGCGTCAGATCCGAGGTAGGGCCCCGGAAGCAGCCTGCTGTAACAGTCTCCCCATCGAGATGATTGGGACACAGATGGTTCTCAGATTGCCCTTGTAGAAGGCTGGCCTCAGATGTTCATGAACTTCTGAAATATGGCATGCACAATGTTAAGAGTGTGCATTGTCCCCAGGAGAGGATCCACAGGCACCATCTGTCTTGGAGTCACAACCCATACAACTTTAGAACTGCTGTCTTCAGGGTTGTTTTACGCAGTTGGAGCCTAATGTCTAGAGAAAGGTCACCAGGGAGCCAATGGCAGAGCTGGGTGGAGAGGGCTGGTCTCTCATGCCTCTCAGCACATTGCTGGCTTTGCTGTGAAGGTGGTCAGGGACTGTAGACCTGTCCCTCTGTCTGGGCCTCAGTTTTCCTAGCTGTAAAATGGGGGTTGGACAGGATAATCTCAAGTTTCCATGCAGCTTTGATCTGTGGTTCTGGAAGTCAGGTCTCCTGCTGCCCAGTCCAAGTTCTTTGTCCTTTTCCTTGCTCCTCCCTGGCTTCACCCACCACTGGGGGGACCTCCCCCTTTTTCATCTTCCATCTTCAGAGATTCTGGACACAGCCTGCATTCTGGCCCCTTGAATCCCTTCTGTCTGACCACATGCCCAAATGCTCAAGCCCTTTCTCCCTTTCCGTCCCCACTCACCATAATTGAGCAAGGTGCCTGTGAATCTGGGGAAGCTCAAGGTGACCTCTGTTCAGAGCTGGACATGTGGGTCAGTGCCAAGGGGAGGGCTGCGAAAACTAATTTCCTGAGGCTCCTGGGACACACCCAGTGCTTCCTATGTCTTTGCCCTAGCTCCCTCTGTTCCTCCCTGCCAAGAATGCCACCCCCTCCATTCCCCAATCACTGTTGAAATCCTGTCTGCCTTTTCAAGGCTCAGCTCAGATGCCAGCCTATGTCCTACAAAGCCTTGTAAGCCCTCCCCCTCACTCCAAGATGAAATTTGTCTTTAACTCCTCTGCACTCCCTTAGTACCTTATCTGTTCCCCTCTGGGGGATGAGTTCTGTTTGGTCTTAGCTTTATCCAGGGAGGTGGCTTTCACCGGGTTGTGAGCACTGGGATGCCTTATGTCTTATTCTTTGCTTCCCAGCACCTAGCATGGGGCTGTGCACAGAACAAGTTCTTAATTGAGGCTTACTAAGTTTGCAGAATCTGCCTCCAGCTCTGGGCTGAGCTGGCCTCTTTACAGCCCCTATGGCCCATGTCACTGGCAGGCCATGGTTTCTCACAGGGCCCCTCCCTCTATTTGTGGATTGGAGGGAGGCCAAGTAGGGCAATAAGAACTTAAATTCTGATCTTGATTCTGCCATTTCTGGGCTGTGTGACCTTGAGCAGATCACTTCCTCTCTCCGAGCCTTAATTTTCTCAGTTTAAAACAAAGAGGTAGAGATGACAAGTCTATTGGGGGCTTGGGTGAATTAACTGAAGTGCTTTGTGTAAAATGCTGATAAAAACATTGTAATGAACAAATAGCTAATAAATGATTATGAGTTATTATTTTTTGGTTAATAGTTATTACCATTGTTTCTTTTTCTTTTCTTTTTTTTTTTTTTTGAGACAGAGTCTCACTCTGTCGCCCAGGCTGGAGTGCAGTGGCGTGATCCAGCTCACTACAAGCTCCACCTTCTGGGTTCACGCCATTCTCCTGCCTCAGCCTCCTGAGTAGCTGGGACTACAGGCGCCCGCCACCATGCCTGGCTAATTATTTTTGGATTTTTAGTAGAGACAGGGTTTCACCGTGTTAGCCAGGATGGTCTCGATCTCCTGACCTCATGATCTGCCCGCCTCGGCCTCCCAAAGTGCTGGGATTACAGGCGTGAGCCACCGCCCCAGCATTATTACCATTGTTTCAACAAACATCTACTACATTCTGAGCATTGTGCTGCGGGGGCCAGGGTGAGAGACAAAAAAATAATAACAGGAGTTCCTTGGTCTCCAGGGTCTTAAGGTCAAATGAGGCAGTAAGACTCTAGTACAAGAAGTCAGTGTCTGGCAGAGATGTGGCTGAGTGAGTTGAGGGGGGAGTCATTAGTGTAGAGGTGACAACAGGCTAGAGGTGACATTTGAGCCAGAAGGGCATGAAGTAGGAAGGGCAATGACAGGCTGGGAGGAGACCCATATTCCCTGTGGAGAATGGGGAAGTGGGGTGCATATTTGGAGAGTTTCAGGAAGGAGGCGGGAAAGAGCAGAGTGGAAGCAGAGTTAGAATTTCCCTGCAGAAGGGGCATAGGGTCGGCACCCCGGATGGAGCAGGAACTTCAAGCTTTGTTTTGCCAAGAAGAATTTGGGGGAGTGATGACTCATGATGCCGCCATTGAGAGTAAGAGAGAGACTGCCGGGAAGGTGGGGTAGAAAAGTGAGGCTTTATGGCAGAGAGAGTGGGGACCAGGGAGGTGGGGGGACATTGTCCCTCTCTGCCGAGGCTTGTGCTAAGAATGGTGGCAAGTGGGCTTCAGTTCCGGGCTTCTGCAGGGCTGCCTGTTTATCTGGCCAAGATTGGGATTTGAACATTGATGTCTGAAGTTAAAGCATGAAATGACTCCAGAAATGTCAGAATCTCTATATGTCAGAGCCAACCAGCAGAAGTGATCTCTGAATCCACCTCCCTCATGCCACGCTATACAGGTGGGAAGCAGAGGCCTGGGAGGAGGAGATGGCACCCAAGAACACCGAGTGAACTGGCCTCACGTGCTCTGGATGGGCTGTGCGCACTCTGGATGGACCTAGGCCTGTGTTAGGGTGAGGAGGGGGCCAGGGAACCCATGAAGGATGTACATGACTAGCAAATGTTAAGCTGGGAGCAGTCTGTTGCTAGGGTGTGTGCGTGATCCCAGGTGAGTGGGATGTGAGTGGGCCGGAGCCGTCATCATTCCAGGCTTTCCTTCCGGAAAAGGAGAAAGGGCCACATAGGTGGGAACCAGGGGAATATTGGGATGTGGGGGAAATCAGGGGGTGGCTTGAGAAGAGGAGGCTGTTGCCAAGCAGCAAGAGACATGACTGTATGAGAACAGAACAGGCACCCTAGCGTCTGTGGGCCTGGCACTGTACAGCCCTGGACTGTAGTGGTATCACCTCCATTGCAGGGGAAGAAACCAGGGCTCCCAAGGTCAGAGCTAGGAAGAATGGAGTCAGGAGTGGCATCCAGGGCTGGAGGACTTCAAAGCCATGTCTCTGGCATGCCCTGGGTGGCAGCCATTCCAGTTCTTGTGAGGTCCTGGGGTCAAAGGGGTCAAGGAGGTACTCAGCCCAGCGCAAGTCATCTTTTGCTTCCTTTCACTTCTTCTCCATCAATCTGCCCATTGAGCGGGCCTGTTTTCTTCTACTTTACCCACCCCCCTTAATTTGTTGATGAAAAATATTTATTGAGCACCTATTATGTGCCAGGCACTGCCCTTGATTTCATGGAACTTATGCCATCGCTTCTTGGCACAGAGGGCTATCCCACATTGCCAGGGAGTGATGGGAAGAAGCAGGGGAGGGGGCCACTGGCCACTTCTCTCTCCCTTTACGTGAGCCCCTCCCTCTTCTCAGCCTCTATCCCCTTGCAAATGCCCCTAGCCCCAGATGGTTCTTGTTGGAACTACCTCCTGCTGAAATGAAAACCAGTCAGAGTTAATTGTTAAACCTAATAGCTGGTGAGAGTTTCACTCTCCTGGGCTGGTGGGAGGGGGGCTGCACCCCAGGGGAGGGGTGGAGTCACCCAGGTTTTTCTGGCTGGTACCTGCCACCTTTTCCCTATTCTGGAATCTGCTTCCAGGGCCCTCTCCTCCCCTCCTCCCCAGGGGGCAGGCTGCCACCTGGCCCTTTCCCCTGCCTCCAGCTAAGGTGACCCTGGGAGGTGAGCACTGGCTCTGGCCTTAGTCCAAGGGCCTCTGGGTGAGTGCTCTTAGGGGAGGTGTGGGGGAGGGCAGGGTGCCTAGCCCTGGAGACCCGTCCAGAGGCCAGGCAGCCAGTGGACCTTGCTGGCTTTGCCTCCTGCTGGGTGTGGGTGGGGGAACTAAGGATGGTGCCACAGTGGCCTAAGCCCTGCACACAGGACCACTGCCTGTGCAGCCCATGCCATGCCGTTCCGCTCTCCTTCCCTTTTGTCCTCTTCATTGAGTTTCTTATTCTGGGCCATTCTCTGCCAAAAGACTGGGAGATTTGGGCACCCTGAGAATAGTGGCAAAGGCTTATTACTTCTAGAAGGCTGAGCCTCGGGGTAGGCCCCTGCCAAAGTTTAGGGACAGAGCTCAGGGTTCCAAGTCAGCAGGCCTAGTCAAAGCTGGGTGACTTTGCGCAGGTGACTTACCTCTGTGAGCCACAGCCTCATCCTCTGAACACTACAGGAGTTCCTATTTTGGGGAGGTTTGAGGGGTCAGTGAAGGACACTGGGTACTCAGATCCCATTGTCACCATCACTGTGTGGGCACCAGAGGTAAATATTAATTTTAGGTTCAGTAGGGTTTTGTTGAATGAGTAGATACCATTCTATTCAGAGGTAAGCTCACAGAGGTAAGTCAACTTTACCTTCGAGGCTTAGCTCTGGGCTAGGGCCAAGGAGGTCATCGGCCCAGGCCCTCAAGGACTTGACTGCAGAGCTGCAGCTGCCCTATACAGCAGCCATTAGTCACATGTGGCTAGTGGACATGTAAAATGTGGCTAGTGCCACCAAGGAACTGACCTTTTGAACTCTGTCGCCCAGGCTGGAGTGCAGTGGCACAATCATTGCAACGTCTGCCTCCCAGGCTCAAGCGATTCTCCTTCCTCAGCCTCTGGAATAGTTGGGATTACAGGCATGCCCCACCATGCTTGGCTAATTTTTTGTATTTTTAGTAGAGATGGGGTTTCGCCATGTTGTCTGGGCTGGTCTCAAACTCCTGAGCTCAGGCAAAGTAATCCCAAAGGATTTCAGGCATGAGCCACCAAGCCCAGCCAAATTTTAAATTTTATTTAATATTTAATTTTATTTGATTTTAACTAATTTAACATTTTAAAAGAATGCTCCCTTCATTTATTGACAAACTATGCGTGTTTGGAAACTTAGATTTGAGAATATACCTTTTTTTTTTTTTTTTTTTTTTTGAGACGGACTCTCGCTTTCGCTCTGTTGCCCAGGCTGGAGTGCAATGGCATGATCTCAGCTCACTGCAACCTCCGTCTCCCGGCTTCAAGCAATTCTCCTGCCTCAGCCTCCTGAGTAGCTGGGATTACAGATGCACACCACCATACCCGGCTAATTTTTGTATTTTTAGTAGAGATGGGGTTTCATCATATTGGTCAGGCTAGTCTTGAACTCCTGACCTCATGATCCACCTGCCTTGGCCTCCCAAAGTGCTGGGATTACAGGTGTGAGCCACCGTGCCCGGCTTTTTTTTTTTTTTTTTTAAATCATAAAGGCGGCTGGGCATGGTGCCTCATGCCTGTAATCCCAGCCCTTTGGGAGGCCGAGGTGGGCAGATCACTTGACGTCAGGAGTTCGAGACCAGCCTGGCCAGCATGGTGAAACCCCCGTCTCTACTAAAAATACAAAAATTAGCCAGGCGTGGTGGCACGTGCCTGTAATTCCAGCTACTCAGGAGGCTGAGGCAGGAGAATTGCTGGAACCTGGGAGGTGGAGATTGCAGTGAGCTGAGATCACACCACTGCTCTCTAGCCTGGGCGACAGAGTGAGACTCCATCTTAAAAAAAAAAATTGTAAAGGCAAGGAGAATCTAAATATCTTATGAATATTTAGCATCTGAATCAAGATGTGTTGTAAGTATAAAATACACACTGGATTTAGAAGAGGATGTATTAAAAAATGTAAAATATCTCTATAGTCTTTTTAATTTTAGTTTTAATTTTTTTTTTTAGAGGCAGGTTCTCACTCTGTTGCACAGGCTGGAGTGAGTGGCATGATCATAGCTCACTGCAACCCTTGAACTCCTGGACTTAAGAGATCCTCCCACCTCAGCTAGTAGCTGGGACTATAGGAATGTGTCACCTCACCCAGCTAAATTTTTTTATTTTTTGTGGAGACAAGGTCTTGCTATGTTGGCCAGGCTGGTCTTGAACTTCTGGTTTCAAGAGGTCCTTCCACCTCAGCCTCCCAAAGTGTGGGGATTACAGGCATGAACCACCGTGCTGGGCCTATAGTATTTTTTACATTGATTACATGTTGAGATAGATATATTGGGTTAAATGAATATATTATGAAAATTAATTTCCCTCATTCCTTTGTGCTTTTTAAAATGTAGGTACTAAGGCCAGGCACGATGGCTCACACCTGTAATCCCAGCACTTTGGGAGGCCGAGGCAGGCGGATCGCTTGAGACCAGGAGTTCGAGACCAGCCTGGGCAACATGGGGAAACCCTGTCTCTACTGAAAATGCAAAAATTAGCCAAGCATGGAGGTGCGCACCTGTAACCCCAGCTATTTGGGAAGCTGAGGCATGAGAATTGCTTGAACCTGGGAGGCAGAGGCTGCAGTGAGCCAAGATCGTGCCACTGCACTCCAGCAGGGGTGAGAGAACGAGACTCTGACTCCAAAAATAAAATAAAATAAAATGTAGCTACTATACACTTTTAAATTACATATGTGGCTCGCATTGTATTTCTATTTGACAACACTATTGTAGACAGAGTTGAGTTGGGCACATTTGATTAATAACAGAAGACTACATAAAGACTAGTTATTTGGGGAATGTTGGGAGGTCAATGAAGGACAGATATTCCCCACCTCACCCCAGCCCGGGCCTTGCCCCTTGGTGGAATGTTACCCTGGACAGCCCCATAGCCTCGAGGATGAGTTCAGGGCTTCTTTTTTTTTTTTTTTTGAGATGGAGTCTCGCTCTGTTGCCCAGACTGGAGTGCAGTGGCGCGATCTTGGCTCACTGCAAGCTCCGCCTCCTGGATTCACACCACTCTCTCACCTCAGCCTCCCGAGTAGCTGGGACTACAGGCGCCTGCCACCACGCCCGGCTAATTTTTTTTTTGTATTTTTAGTAGAGACGGGGTTTCACCGTGTTAGACAGGATGGTCTCGATCTCCTGACGTCATGATCCGCCTGCCTCGGCCTCCCAAAGTGCTGGGATTACAGGTGTGAGCCACTGCACCCGGCCGAGTTCAGGGCTTCTGATGGCAAATGAAAAACCTTGGTCTGGGTCCTCATCCTGGCCACGCCCTTCACTTGCTCTGTGTGTGACCTTGGGCAATTCTCTTTGCTGAACTTGAGCCTTTCATCTGCAAACTGAGACTAATGGTGGTTGAGGGGATGGCCTGAGAAATAATCCAAGTGAGTATTTAGCACAGTGCCTGGCATGCCTAAGCAGTCAAGTATTTGCTGTGTGGTGATTGCTACTACTGTTAGTGTGGGGGCTGTTGCCACGACAGTACTGTTGCATCCAGCAGCTCATATTCAGTTATTCCATGTGCCTCAAGGGGACATTGGCCAGAGGGGAAGAAGTTAAAATAGCTTGAGGGTGGGAGTTGGGATGGGGATTTGGGGCTGCTTTGTATGATACCTCAAGAGATTGCTTGGTTTTCAGGTAGCTCCTTGGATATTCCTTTCTGCAAGTGATCAGGCAAAGATAAATTCCATTTTACAGATGAGGAAGCTGAGGCCTGTGAAGGGAAAGTGACCTGGCTACACAGCCGGAACCTGAATGCAGGACATTCTGCCCCTGTCGTGGTGGTATTGGAGCCAGCTAATGCCACCATTCAAGGTTGCAGGAGCAGCACCTGACCAGAAATCCAGAGCTTGTAAGCAATGGTTATTATTAGTCTTCTATAACTGGAAAGGATCTTGACATTGTTTTTTTTTTTTTCTTGAGACGGAGTTTTGCTCTTGTTGCCCAGCCTGGAGTGCAATGGCGCAATCTCGGCTCACCGCAACCTCTGCCTCCTGGGTTCAAGTGATTCTCCTGCCTTAGCCTCCCTAGTAGCTGGGATTATAGACATATGCCACCATGCCCGGCTAATTTTATATTTTTAGTAGAGACGGGGTTTCTCCATGTTGGTCAGGCTGGTCTCGAACTCCCCACTTCAGGTGATCCGCCCGCCTCGGCCTCCCAAAGTGCTGGGATTACAGGCATAAGCCACCATGCCCGGCCTTGACATTGTTTAGTACAACGGTCTCATTCTGAAGTCGAAGAAACAGAGATGAGAGAGGCAGAGCGAGAGGGAGAAAGAGAGAGAGAACTGCTGATCACATAGCAAGTTGGTGGCCAAGCTGGAGCTGATTCTGTTTGCTTAGATCCAGGCTTCAGCTCAGCCCCAGCAGGATGGATGGCCCTGCTTGTCAGTGCCCTTCTCTCCTGCCCAGTCCCCAGAGAGGGCTTCTGAGAAAGAGGCTTTTGTTTCATCAGCTCCTCCTGGTTTCCTCTCAAGGTAGCTACACACATGTGCACACACACACACACTCACACCCATTGGCCCCAGTTTGCATTTGTTACACACACACACTCTCACATCCCATTGGCCTCAGTTTGCTTTACACACACACACACACACACACACACACACACACACACCCCATTGGCCTCAATTTGCATTTGTCCCTATTCCAGGTTTAAAGGACCCTGAAATTTGAAGACTATCCACACATATCTACTTTCTGGATATCCACGGAGAGACCATGGGCTTTTTCATCAAGGAGGCCTGAGTTCAAATCCTTCTTCTATGTCTGATTCTCTCTGTGACCTTGGGCAAGTCACTTGTTCTTTTTTGACCTCAACTTCCTCATTTGAAAAGCAGGAACGGGAATGGTATGTGTACAACCTAGTGGTTTAGCTGGGCTCCAGACCCCAGCCGCAGTGTAGGGGTCTCAGCTCTGCCACTTATTCACTGCCTGGTCTTCAGTGAGTCATTTCATCCTTCTAGGTCTCAGTTTCCCCATCTTTGAATGGTGCTGCTACCTCTTGGA
Organism: Pan paniscus; assembly: GCF_029289425.2. Lineage (NCBI taxonomy): Eukaryota > Metazoa > Chordata > Mammalia > Primates > Hominidae > Pan > Pan paniscus. The sequence goes on from NC_073270.2 coordinate 41,845,896, forward strand.
CAGTTGTGATAAGGCACCTTGCTGAGCTGTTCACAGGCATCATCTCATTTAGTCCCCCCTATTAGCCCTGGGAGCAGACACTTTTACTCCTATTTTCCAAATGAGGAAGTAAAGTGACTTGCCCTGGGCCACATAAGTAGTAAGTGTTAGAACCAGAATTCAAACAGGTCTGAGTTACTCCAGAGCCTAAGCTCATAAACCACTGTGTGTTCTTCCTGTTCACCTGAGTTTCACATTTTACATGAAGTAGGAACACCTCATCCCACCTGGAGACTTACTGTTCTGAGTGTGTGAGTCCAGGGTGCCTGTAGCTTCTCCCTCCAAGTCTCCTGCCCCATTGCATACTAAGCCTGACCTGTGGTTGGAGCTCAAAGAAGATTGAGAAAAGTACTTACATACTTTGAGTGAATTACACCAGAACAGGATGTGAATGCTAAAAAGACCCCGAGGGAGGCCGGGCATGGTGGCTCATGCCTGTAATCCTAGCACTTTGGGAGGCCGAGGTGGGTGGATCACTTGAGGTCAGGAGTTTGAAACCAGCTTGGCCAACATGGTAAAACCTCGTCTCTACTAAAAATACAAAAAATTAGCCGGGCGTTGTGGCGCACGCCTGTAATCCCAGCTACTTGGGAGACTGAGATAGGAGAATCGTTTGAACCTGGGATGCGGAGGTTGCAGTGAGCAGAGATCGCACCATTGCACTCCAGCCTGGGCGACAGAGCGAGACTCTGTCTCAAAAAAAAAAAAAAAAAGAGAAAAGAAAAGACTCCGAGGGATCACTGATTCCAACCATATTTATTTCACAGATGGGGAGACTGAAGCAAGGAAAGGCCAAGTGGACAGCAGGGGTATAACCATGGCACCTGAGGAGGCATCTGGAGGTTGGGGCCCCTGCTCTCCCTTCTCCCCATACACCTAGTCCACCAGCAAGTTCTGGGGATACCACCTTTTAAATACCTCTTGAGTCTGTCCACCTCTTTCTGTCTCTTCTGCAACCACCCTAGCCTAGGCCCTCGTCATATCTCCGCTGGATAATCACAACAACCTCCTAACTGATGTTCCTGCAGCTTCCCCTGCCCCTCTTCCGTCCTCTACCCTGTAAGCCAGTGGTTTCTCTTTGCTCTTACAATAAAGAGCGAATCTTCTCCTTGGCCTCCAAGGTCCTTCGCTGCCTGGCCCCTGCTGCCGCTTCAGGTGCATATTTGTTACTTTCTATTTTGCTTTCCGCCTTGTCACAAGGCCTTTTTGTTTAACAGGTTCAGCAACTTCCCTAAGGTGCCTCAGAGAGTCAAATGCCAGCCTCTCAATTTCCAGCACATGCTGGGCTCATGAACTCCTGTTCTGAGGAGCTAACGCTGTTTCCTCCCTCTAGGTGCCTGACTGACAGAAGTTCTTGCCCCCGGGGAGCTGGTGTGGACAGAGGAGGGGTGAGTGTTCTGGAGGCACAGACTTATTATTCTCCTTCTGCTGAGGTTGGACGAAGAGGTCTTCCAGGCCCTCGGGCTCTCGATTTTTGACATATTTGACTGCTGGGGAAGTGTGAGGCTTTGTCTACGCCACCTGTTTCTGGTGGCGCTGAAAACAGGGGCCATGCTGGGGACCCTCCCTGGTTTTGGCTTGTTTTGGGTTAGGGGCTGAAATGCATATTCATCAAGCTCTGTATTCAAAAACAGACTTTGCCTCTATTGCTCATCCATGCCACCGTGGCTGGTGAAGGACGGTGCTGGGCCTGGAAGCTGCCCCGTGGCCCTTGCCTGCCTTTGCTTCGCCACTCCTAGGTCGTAGACTAGATTCAGGAGAGAGTGCTTTCATCCTGGCCCTGCCCGTTGACTACTACATGACCTTCCTTTCTACTGGCCTCAGGGTCACATCAACCAACATTGGTGGATCAGGGGATGGGGGAAAGTAGGGTCAGACTAAATGACTTGTTTTCAAACTTTCCAGCAGGGAACTCTCCTTTTTCCATTGCACCCCAAAGATGTACAAAACAGCTAAAGGGGTTGCAGTGTGGGTTGGAGTTGGCGTGGGGCTGGCCAATTCCTCAGCCCCCAAACAATGCAACTGACCTTTTCTTGGCTTTATGGAAGACACTTTGGAAACCACTGGCCCGGGGCATGTCAAAGCTTCTTCCCAACTTGGAGGTGCTGTGACTCTGGCAGGGCGAGGGAGTAGAGAGGGAACTCAGTCAATGGAGTTACATTGATTGGGAAATTTCGAAGTAACATGCAAATGTCACTGTGATGTTATTAGTAAGGCACAATTGCCAGGGCTGTGATGTTGTCATTCTGGAGTCCTCTGGTTTTTAATTTTGGTTCAATGTGAAGTATCTTTGTACCCCTAGGGAAACTTTCCATTTGTGTGTGTGTGTGTACACATGTGTGTGCACCTGTAGGGAGCGGGAACTATGGGGAATGAAGTGTGGCTGAGCCAGGCTGGGACAGGTAGAATGAATGGTGGGCAGAGCTGGGAGCATGTTGCTCCTGGGGGTGGTGGGGGTAGGGGGTGGCTTTAGCTCGGTTAAAAGGAGCGATTTGGCTCCTTCCTACAGGGGCCCCATGGAGATCTCTGGGCAGGAAGCACCGGGAACAAGGAATCCTCTGTCCACAGCCACAGCACAGCCAAGACAGAGGACGTGGATTAGGAGTTCCCGGGAGGGAGCCTGCTCAGCCTTTCCCTGACATTTGGGCAAATGTGTGGGGAGATGCGGAGCTCAAGGTATGTGCGCATAGGGAAGGTGGGGCTCCGTTAAGGGGAGGTTGAGATCGGCTCATACATTTATTCCACACGTTCCTTAAGCTTCCTGAAGCCTTTCAAGGAGCCAAGCTCAGAAGCAGACAATTCTGTAGGAGTCAGAGCCAAGAAAGATGAGACTCTAGGTATTAACCACCATCAGTTTACTGAAGGAGACAGGAAATGTGAGAGATAATAGACTTTCACAGGCAGCTGGGTGCAGTCGGAGCTAGTTGGCCGTGTGTCTAGAGCCCCACATTCAAGTTCTTGCTCTACAGTAATGGTCTCATGACTTCCCCTTTCTGAACCCTCATTTCTCCTTCTGTAGAATGCAGATGAACACATCAGCCCTAGCTACTTCTCAATGCTTTTCTAAGTGTCAATTAGAATAGAGTTTTTCAAATCTCTTTGGGCAGCAGAAACCCATATTGTAAGCATTTGTAGCAGAACTTGTCTGGTTCTGGGGCAGTTTACCCAGAATTTTGCCCTCCTCGTGGCTTAGTTTCCTGGGTGCTTTTGGAGATACCTCTGCAAATTCCCAGGGCTCTAGGAAGCAGGGTCTAAAGACCACTGGGTCAGGGTATTCTTGAGAACATGCTTTGAAAACTGCCCGCTGCAACCCAGGTGATAGGGGTGGTGCCACATACACAAGAGTAGTTATAATACTGGCTTCTGCTTGGCCCTGCCCATGGACAGCACTGACCTTATCTTAGTTAGGGTCTATACAATTGGGCATGGCTTTTTTCCAGAAACCGTGACAAAAACTTAACTCAAAGTGGCTTTAAACCAAAAAATGACTTTAATGGATCCTGGGGCAGTTCATGGGACTGAAGAATGAAGAGTCAGGTTGACTCTCTCTCTGCATTGCTTGTCTCTCCCTTTTAAGCTGTCCTGTGTCCCAGCTTAGCAATCCAAACAGAAAAGGGAGACTCTTTTTCTTCTAGAATCTGTATGTCAATCCAAGGGAAGGACTCTGAGTGGTTCAATCACTGTTGCTGGGAGGATAGGAATATTCTGAGTGGCCAGGTGTGGGTCAGGTGCCTACCTATGTAGCTAATGTAGGGGCAGAGCTAGCACCAGACACTGGGGGAGTAGAAGGCTGTTGGCAGACCACGAGAACATGCTAGGATATTAGTGGAGCCCTAGTTGTAACAGCTCATAGGCCTGCAGGGGGCTGTAACTCCCCTCTTCAGTTATAGTAATGCAAATGCCAACAATAATAACAATAGCTAATGTGCATTGAATTACTCTCCCTGTACCAGGCATGTTCTATTGTTTTATGTGTATTCTTTCATTTAACTGTCATGACAGTCTTTGGGTAGGTCCTATTATTACTATTATTTCCCCATATTATCGATGAGGAAACTGAGGCCCTGTTAAGTTAAGGCCACACTTTGAGTAAGTAAGGGAGCTGGGTTTCAAGCCCAAGGTGTCTGGCTTCAGAGACCATGCTCTGACTATTGCATCTCCAGCCTCTGTTTGGTAGGCCAAGTGGCCATCTTGCCTTTGCTTGTATGCACGGAGCTCACGACTTACAGAGGCAGCCCAGGCCCAGGTTGCACTGCTCTGCCTGTTGGAAAGGGCTTCCCTATGCAGTGCACATGTCTACCTCCATACAAATCCATCCAGCCAGCATATGGCTGTGTGTTAGGTGTTTCAGGAGATGTCAAGACAAATCATCCATAAACCTGCCTGAACGGTCATCATCACAATAAGTCACATTACTTACATTGTGCCAGGCTCCATGCTGAACTCTTTATGTGCATTATCTCATTTAATTGCAACAACAGTCCAGGTGCTGTGGCTCACACCTGTAATCCCAGCACTTTGGGAGGCTGAGGCAGGTGGATCAATTGAGGTCGGGTGTTTGAGACTAGTCTGACCAACATGGTGAAACCCCGTCTCTACTAAAAATACAAAAATTAGCCAGGCGTGGTGGAGCACGCCTGTAATCCCAGCCACTCAGGAGGCTGAGACAGGAGAATTGCTTGAACTCGGGAGGTGGAGGTTGCAGTGAGTCGCAATCGTATGACTGCATTCCAGCCTGGGTGACAGAATAAGACTGTCTCAAAAATATAATAATAATAATAGTTGCAACAACAACTCCAGAAAGTAGGTTCTGTTATTGTCCCCATTTTCCAGGGGAAACTGAGGCTCAGAGGGAATAAGTGACTAAGAAACTGCAAAGCTGGTATTTGAGTTCAGGTCTGCCTAGCTCCAGAGCCTGTACTACAACCCAGTGCAGTCAGCTGCGTCCCCTAGAGGGGAATACATGTGTGCAGATGTGATTGTGACACAGTCAGCATGCAAATTGCCACTGAGAGGGACAGGAAAAATGCAACTGGAGTTTAGAGGAGAGAGGTCAGGGAAAGGGGGAGAAGGGGACATTTGATCTAAGTTGAGGGGAACTAGGATTTGGACATTCAGTTCAGGGAGGGATCTCCAGGAAGGTTTGGAAGAGAGAAGCAGGGGTAGTGAAGTTTGGGGAAACCAAAGAGCTGAGCTGGGGTGAGGATGAGGGGTGTTGTGGCCAGCTGTGCTTTCAGGCCCCACAGAAGGTGCCTCCTTCTTCCAGACTGTTCTCTTCTGAGACGTGAAGAGGTTTGATCTTCTCCAGGAGAGCTCAACACAGGTGCCCATTTCCTTCCTTTCCTCCTGATGTGAGGTGGGCAGGCCCTATCTGGAGGGTAGACAAGGCACCTGGGCACCAACAGCTGTCAGTGCTTCATTCCCTTCTTCCTGGTGGTGAATGGCAGGAAAAATGGTCCATTCCCCAGGGATCAGCACTTTCTCCAGACAGCACAGTGCTCCAGGCACCAGAATGGCTGGACTAGCCATTCAGGAGGGTTCTCCATGTCCTCCCTGGACAGCAGGCTGAAGCATATGCCTGTCACCCATGCAGGGGCTCCTTTCTCCTGTGCCCTCCCTTAGCTAATCTCATCCATTTGTCAGAAGGTGGATAATGCCCCCAGAGGCCTGGGCTCTGTCCCTAAAGTGCCTTTGGATTTTTCTCCAAACAACACAGGTGGGAAATTGGGGGAAGAGTATGATATAGTGCTAGGAGCTCTCTCAGTTTCAAAGGATAGAAGAATAGCAGTTATTTTTCTTGAGCTGGACTCACAGTGAGTCAGGGGTTTTATTACCCCATTTTGCAGATGAGGAAGTTGAGGTTCAGAGGAGGAAAATGATGACAAATGCAGTTGTCACATGAAATATGAATGGCTGTGCCATTGTCTGCTGAAGGAGGGACATAAGTGTGGAGACTCAACATGGAAAACTGCCCCTTCCCTCTCCTGCTCTTGCCTACCAATTCCTCCTCCTGTGGCAGTGGCTCTGAAATGCTGACTCTGGCTACCCTAGCTGCTCTCCATCCTCTCTTCTACATGGTAGCAGATCATTCCTCCTGGATTGCTGCCTTCCTGAGAGCTGGAGGGGTGTTTCTGGGGGACCCAGGCCTCAGGAATGTTGCCCACGTAAGGTCCAGACATCCAGTATTTCTTCTGTGACTCTTACAGTCTCTGGAGTCCCTGGATTTCTCCAATCCTTCTTGAAGGAATTCCAGCATTTCTGTAAGGGGAAAAGAGGCAGAGGACAGAAGAATTCTTAATTCTTCTGTCCTTAGGATCCTTCAACCCCATGGCCCTTATCACCTGGCTCACACTAGAACTAGAATCAAAGTCTTTCATATTCTTTTCTACAAAGGGCTTTTCAATTTATCATCTCATCTGATTTTCCTTGTAATCCTGAGAGATAAGGCAGGAAGGGTATAATTATCCCCATTTTGTGGGTGGGTTAACTGAGGCTCAGAGAAGGTAAGTAACTTCTCCAAGGTTACACAGATGATAGTGGCAGAGCAGGGCTAGAAGATAGAAGCCAGTGTCCAGGAATCCTGACCTTACTTCTCAGTGCCCAGTGCTGACAGCTACTGGGACAGCCTCTGGCTGGCCTCTTAGTCCCTCTCTACATCCAGGACTCCCTCTCTGGTTCAGCCCAGTGTGGGGGAGGAGTCATGTCCCCAGTTCAGACCTTCCAGGCTTCCTAAGGCCTCCAGAGTAAAGCCTCACTCACCACTTCTGTATTTGAGAGTTCCCCAAATCCAGTCCCAATCCACTGCTCTTGCCAATCTCAGCTAACATAACAGGCTAGTCTTTTCCTTCTGACAAAGTAGACAAGATTAGCCATTTGTTAGGGGGGCATCCCTCTGTGGGATGTTGGATGAATGGGTTTCAGCCTGCTTGCTGCTGAGGGAGTAGACAGGGAAACTGAGGCAAGGGTCAGCACAATCGCTGCATTCAGGACAGCTTAGAGAGGCAAGGCTAAGAAAAGGCTTGGACTGGACTAATACGATGGGCCGTTCCCCAGGAAAATCTACTGCTTTGTTTCATTAAATAAAACACAGATGGTGCGTGCCTATAATCCCAGCTACTTGGGAGGCTGAGGCAGGAGAATTGCTTGAACTGGGACCTGGGAGGTGGAGGTTGCAGTGAGCCAAGATCGAGCCACTGCACTCCAGCCTGGACTACAAGAACAAGACTCCATCTCAAAAAAAAAAAAAAAAAAAAGAAACACAGAGTGTACTGAGTGCCTATCTTTTGCTCTACTTCTATCCCAGAGAATATCTTCCAAGGGGCACCTTAAGCTTTGTCAGAAAAGTAGCACCTGGGCCAAACCAGAACCAGAGACCCAGGTTCCTAAGGAGCATTGGAGTTTACAGCTCAGCACTTGCCAGAACAACTGGGATTCTGGAATTAGTGCTGATGATTGCACAACTCCATATGTAAATATACTCAAGAGGAGTGAATTGTATGCTGTAAAGTGGTACATTTTATGGCGTATGAATTATATCTCAATTTTTTAAAAAAAGAATACCTGGGATTATATTAGAGCATGCCCTGCACATGTAGGTGCTTAATAGATGCTTAATAGATATTTGTTGAATGAATGCATTAATGAATGTAAATTTATTTATTTATTTTACTTAAAAATTTTGTTTTGATATAAGAACATCTTATAAAGCACATTTGTTTGATCCTCACAGCAGCTGTAAGGAGGACTTAGGGCAAGAATAATGATCCCCATTTAACAGATAAAGAAACAGAGGCCTGGAAAGATGAAATGACTTACCTAGGGCAATTGAATTAGAGTTTTAGAGAGTTGAAATAAGTTTTTATACTATCTTCTCCAGCCCTTGATTCATTAAGCAAACCTTAACCAAGCACTTCTCCTATAACTGAGCTATCCCTGAGATGCTGAGATACTGATATCAATGTGACAAGACCTCTCTCATTCCCCAGTAGTTGAGAGGGAGACTGGGATGAAGAACCAAGCACTGACATGACTAATCACACATGACTATGGTGTGATTAGTACTGAAGGGAGGTGGGCTCAGGGGCTGCAATGCCCAAAGGGGCTCTGGCCAGCCCTGGGGAGAGCAGGGTGACTGCCCTGGAGGCTGACAGCTGACTGGACCAGGAAGGATCAGAAAGATGGCCAAAAGAAAGGGCAAGGTGTGGCTGGGTGTGGTGGCTCACGCCTGTAATCCCAGCACTTTGGGAGGCTGAGGTGGGCAGATCGCTGGAGGTCAGTAGTTTGAGAACAGCCTGGCCAACATGTGAAACCCCATCTCCACTAAAAATACAAAAATTAGCCAGGTATGGTGGTGCACGCCTGTAATCCCAGCTACTCAGGAGGCTGAAGCAGGAGAATCGCTTGAACCTGGTAGGGTTGCAGAGAGTCGAGGTTGAGCCACTGCACCCCAGCCTGGGTGACAGAGCAAGACTCCATCTCGAAAGAAAGCAAGAAAGCAGGAAGGAAGGGAAGGGAAGCAGAGGGGAGAGGAGGGGAGGGGAGGGGAGAGGAGGGGAGGGGAGGGGAGAGGAGGGGAAAGGAGGGGAGAGGAGGGGAAAGGAGGGGAAGGGAAGGAAAGGGACAAGGTGGGCAGGGTAGGGTATCTTCATGTCAGTCCAGGGTGCCCTTGAATCCTGTGATGAGATTAGGGCTGGCTTTGATTCAGAAGAGCAGGAGGAGTCACTGATGAATTTTAAGCAGGCGAGGAACAATGCTAGATTGCCCACTGCCCTCCATCCAGGGCAAGCCCATTTCAGCCCTTTCTTCAATACCACTCTCCCTGCCCGCCCTCCTCCTCTGTACCCTCTGCGCTGGTCACACGGTGAGCCTGATAGAGGTGAACTTGAGCCCAGGGGTCCTCTCTCCCAGACCAAGCTAGTCCTTGCTTCATCACTCCAAGTAGCCCTCCTCAGTCTGAGTCCACCCCTGACATTGCTGTTCTGGCCTTCAGCTGATCACAGCTAGAAACTGTCGGTAACATTAGCACTAAGCGCTAATAACCATTAAAACAGATGACCATTTACCAAGCCCCTACCCTAAGCCAGGCGTGATTATAAGTGATTCATTTCTGTATCACTTAAAGTCATTTAATCCTCATCCTAAGAAATGGGTTATAGTATAATCCTTAGTTGGCAGATCAGGAAACTGAGGCACGGAAAGGTGTCATAATTTGCCTAAGTGTTGGTGAAGCTGGGATTCAAAACCAGAGGCTGTGCTGAGTCTTATCCGCTGGACTGTAGAGCACACAGGAGGAAAAGGGCAGTCAGTCCAGCTGAAGACTGAGTGAGCAAAGAGGGACTGGTCCGGTGAACTTGGCAAACCACAGAAGCACACACAGCCTTGAAGTCCATACATTCCATGTGACGGGCAATCTGCCTTTTGCCTTTGAATCTAGGATTTCTGAAGCTCTAGGCCAACCGTGTCCCTGTCTGTTTGATGTAGCCTGGCTGGAGCCTGAGCCCTGGACAACCAGATTCATATTTTCTCTCTCATCTGTTTCTCTTTCTCCTACCGACCACCCCAGTGCTTGGGCCTAGAAATGGATTCTGCCTCCAGCTGCTCCTCCACTGGGTCCTGATTTAGTCCGCAAATTTTTATTAAAAACTCCAATTTTATTGGAGTTTCTACCATACTCCAAACACTGTCCTATGTACTGGGATACAGAGGCACACATGGCAGGTAAACACATGCTATGGTCTGGATGTTAGTGTCCCCTTATAATTTATTTGTTGAGATCCTAACCGCCAAGATAATGGTTTTAGGAGGTGGGGCCTTTGGGAGGTGATGAGGTCATGAGGGCTCCACCTTCACGAATGGGATTAATGTCCCTATAAAAGATCCCAGAGCCTTTGGTAGTTCATGAGCATGATGATTGGGTGTTCACGCATGGGTGTGAGATGTGCCGCCTTCAAACCTTGTTACAATGTACAATGTGAACGCATTACCTGTCTGACATGAAAAAAAAAAAAAAAAGAGAGCGATCTCAGAGAGCTAGATTTCCTTTCTACCATATGATGACTAGAAGGAGCCATCTCTGAACCAGAAAGCAGCCCTCAGTAGACACGGAATCTGCTGGCACCCTGATCTTTGACTTCTCACAAAAATGTGAGAAACACATTTTTGTTGTTTATGAGCCACCCAGTTGATGGTGTTTGGTTATAGCAGCCCGAAAGCAGAACTTCATATCGTTCTCTGGCATTTCCCAAGGGGTAGTGACAAAGATGTCTCTTGGTTCCTCCATGGGATGCATGATTTTGAATTTGGAAAAATACCTCTGTTGCGGGAGGTAGCATGTGCTGGGAGCCCATGTGCTGGGGGTCAGGCTTGGGCTGTGATCCTTCTTCTTCTGTGGCCATGCTGGGTGACCTTAGGCTGGTTCTTGCCTCTCTCTGGTCCTCTTCCTCCCCATCTACCAAAAGGGGAGATGAGAACAGTCCCTGGCATTTGTGGGGCATTTCCTTGGCCTATGTGTCATGTGCTCACAGGAGCCCAGGCTGATTCCAAGGTCCCTTCCTTTCTAACGTTTGGTTCCTGGGTCTCACAGGCCCTGGAAGTGACCACTGGGCTGGGTAGCTCATCAGCTTCCCCACACTGAAGCCCGAGGGGTCTCCTGCTGGCTTCTCAGAGCTGACGGAACAGGTTCCAGCAAGGCAGACCCTGACACAGAAGCCAGACCTGTCCAGCAGGGACCCCATACACTGGTGGGTGTAACCTCTTATTATTTCCTCTGGGCAGGAAGTGGGGAAGGCTGGAATGGAGGTGGAGTGAGAGCAGACCTTCAAGGCCCCTGAAACTATGCACTTAACCTAGTCCTGCCTTGTGAAGGGTGGTGAAACCAAAGCCCGGGAAGGGCAGCTTTCCCCAAGACTTTGCCAGGTGTCACCAAACTATGCTGGAACCCAGATCTACTGATCCCTGCCTGCACAAGTGTGTCGTGTGCTCAGCTGTTCCTGGGCCTTGCTCACGGAGTAGGGGAGGGCAAAGGATAGAGCGTGTGTGCACCTGGCCAGGTGGAGAGTGGCCACATTTTATCCCGATGCTATGGTTGTGGGGGGAGAAGTGTCTCCATGTCATTTGTCATGTTTCCCTGCCTCCTGTCATGTTTCTCAGATAAGTTCCTGGGTCTCTTGCCCAACTGACGCAAACAGCCTATAGGTTGAGTGTCCAGAGGAGGGGGCGATGCAGAGGGCCGGCCTTTGTGCCAAATGGGGACAGGAGGCCTGGTGAGTCCTGCTGTACACCATTCCTGGTGGTGGAGCCGCTCAGCTGTGAGCGCCCATCCTTTCTCTGGGCAGTGGCCATGTGACCTAGGCTAGCAGGCCCTGGAAGAGCCTTTCTGTGTCCTTCCTGGTTCTTGGTGTCTACCGCCTCACCCACACCCCTGAAGCTCTGGGCTTTGCTACTCAGCTCTGGCACAGAGACTGGTTTGGCAGGTTTGGCCACACCCATGAGCAGTGCGACGGCTGGGAGCTGGGGTGGGGCAGGCCTGAGGAGGCAGTGCTGCCCTGTCCTTACCCCCATACCCCCAAATCCCAGCCTCACTTCTGCCGCCTTTTCTACCTTTCTCAAGGGAGGCTTCCTGGGAAACTGGAAGGCAGAAGCCACGCAGACTTCTAGTCCTGGTTCCACTGCTTACTCGGTATGTGGCCCTTGGCCAGCCCCTTTCCCTTCTTGGACCTCAGTTTCAGCACCTGTACAGTGGGGCTTTGGGCTCAGTGATCCTCAGACAGCCACGCTGTATGATTCTAGTTGGGGTTCTACCATTTTCTCTCCATCCCTGAACAAACGATAGCGCACTGACTGCCACAGGTTCCAGCTGGGTAAAATGAGTGCCTCGACCCTTGCTCGCTTCCTGGAGATGTCGATAGGATCAGCCAACATCCTAGCAAGCATCCAGTCTCCATGGGAAAGTTTTCTTTCTATAGTCTGGCCTGCCCTTATCTGGTTCACGCAGAAGGAGAGAGGATACCTAGAGATGGGGCTTTCTCTAGGCCCCCTCCCATGCTCCACTTACCCTGAGACCATAATTGACTGAGAACCAGGCTTTCTGAACATCTCCGTGATCGGGGGGGAGGGGCAGAGGTAGAGAACAAGAATACAGAGGAAAGGCCCTCGCACTTGCTGCCTCCCGTTCCTCGTTCCTCCCGACCTTCAGACCAGCCCAGGGTCTAGTTTGGGGGAAGAGGGGAAGGCAGAAGAATTCCACCACTGCTACAGGCCCCCTCTGTGACACTGGGAAAATTGTGTACTCTCGCTGCACCTCAGTTTCCCGATCTAACGAGGAAGACACATGTCTTCCAGATCACATCTCCTCAGAAAATTTAAGTTCTGGTTTTTTTGTTTGTTTGTTTGTTTTTGAGACAGAATCTTGCTCTGTTGCCTAGGCTAGAGTGCAGTGGCGCAATCTTGGCTCGCTGCAACCTCCGCCTCCTGGGTTCAAGTGATTCTCCTGCCTCAGCTTCCCAAGTAGCTGGTATTACAGGCATCCACCATCATACCTGGCTAATTTTTGTAGAGACAGGGTTTTGCCATATTGGCCAGGCTGGTCTCAAACACCTGACCTCAGGTGATCCACCCACCTTGGCTTCCCAAAGTGCTTGGATTATAGGAGTGAGCCACTGCGCTTGGGCAGAAAATTTAAGTTCTGACAATGTATAGGTCAGAAGAAGGAATGGGAGTTAGATGAAGAGGACATTCCCAGCCTGAGATGGGGGCTAGAGAGAGAAGAAAAAGGGAATTAACATTCAGTGAGCACCTATGTGCCAGTGCTATGCCAATTACTTTGCATACAATACATACACCATCTATATTCCCAAGTCTCCTTTCCAAGTGGCAGCCAGGGTGAACTTTGTAAAACACAAATTTGGCTGGGTGCAGTGGCCCACACCTGTAATCCCAGCACTTTGGGAGTCTGAGGCGGGCGGATCACGAAGTCAGGAGATGGAGACCATCCTGGCTAACATGGTGAAACCCCGTCTCTACTAAAAATACAAAAAAAAAAGAAATTAGCCGGGTGTGGTGGCGGGCGCCTGTAGTCCCAGCTACTCGGGAGGCTGAGGCAGGAGAATGGTGTGAACCCGGGATGCAGAGCTTGCATCTCTGCGGGATGCAGAGATCGCGCCACTGCACTCCAGCCTGGGCGACAGAGTGAGACTCCGTCTCAAAAAAACAAAACAAAACAAAACAAAAAACCCAAAAAACACAAATCTGACTATGTCACTCAGTGACTTTCCTCTGCCCTTAGAATAAAATCTAAATTCCTTACCATGGCGTTCAGAGCCCTGAGTGAGCCGGTCCCTGCCTCCCCCTTCCAGCCATCTATCTCTATTGGTCTCCATAGGTCATTGGAAATTATTCTATTGGTCATTTCCATCAGCCACAGGAGTCTTCTCTGTTCATTTAGCAAATTTATTCCAGTCTCAAGACCTTTACACATGCTTAGGTTCCCTCTGCTTAGAATTCTTTTCCTGGCTCTTTGCCGCCTTGGCTCCTTCTTATCCTTTACGTCGCAGTTTAATTTAGTCCTCCCACCCCCTGCACTGCTTTTTTCACCACCTCTTGATTCCTTCATAATGCTTATCACAATTTGTAGCTATTTGTCTTTTTCTTTTAATGTCATGTTCACTCTTGATTCCATGTGGCATGGCGCACAGTAGGTATTCAATAAGTATCTATTGGATGAATGAATGAATGAATTGTAAGGAAATGAGAGAGTGCTGGTTGAGTGCCTGGCATAGGGTATGGCTCTTAGGAGGTGCTCAATAAATCGCAGCTTTTAGTGAGAACTGACATGGCAGAGAAAATAAATACCCACTGATAGATTGCATACATGGTGGGTAGGGGAGGCAGCGGGTAATTAAGATTGGAAAGTGATGCACTGGTGCCAGATCTTGGGGGTCCCTGATGCTCAGCCAAAGAGTTTAGACTTCCTGAAAGACAGTAGCTGGAAGTCATTGCTGGGCCATTAATGTAACTATAAAGCCCTACTTCTAAGATGTGGGCTCAGCCACTTTGCATACTCAAGGGGCTGTGCTGTATGGTAGTGGGGTTGCAGGGTTGGGGACAAACCCAGAGAGAGACAGGCTGGGAACCTTTCTGGTGTCATTCTCTGAGACAGGCTATTCCCACAGGCCCAGAAGGAGGGGACACAGTTAGGAGCATCCTGTGTTTTCTGATTCCACATGGCCATTACATTGTTTCTGGGGAGTGGAGGATAGGGGTGACCTAAGAGTCAGATGCTTGGATTTCTATTTGAGCCCCTCCCCTTATCAACCGTGTGACTTCTGCTAGGCTCATTTGCATTTCTGATTCTGTTTCTTCATCTGTAAACAGGCTGCTGTTCGTACCTGCCTCATGGTTTTCTTGGGGAGGATCAATGAGGTAGAACCTGCAAAGGGCTTAGCAGAGAGCCTAGCACCTACTAAGCGCTCAGTAAAGGTGAGCTATTATCTTCCATTCAACAGTGGGGGATTCAGAAAGGTAGATTGAACCACAAATGCACAGAGGCATGAAACACTTTGGAGTGGCAGGAGTTTCCTGTGTGTGTTGGGGACGGCAAGGAGGCAAGTGGAGCGGCAGGTGGGTCCAGCTCCTGCAGCCCGTGTATATTGGCCAGGAGCTGGCACTTTATCTGGAGAGCGATGAAGACACTGCAGGGTATCAGGTTGGGAATGATGTGATCTGATTTCTGGCAGTGGGAGGATGAATTGGAAGGGTAAGGCTGGAGACCAGGAGACGGATGGTAGGCTGTTGGTGTGGCCTGGTGAGAAGTGATGGGCTTCATCTCAGGCTCATGGAAGTGTAGAAGAGGGAACAGATCACAGAGTGAGTAGAGACAGAGAACGGACAGTGTGGGGCTGATGGGTCTTGGGGAAGGGAGGGGGAAGAAAGGAACTTGTCCTGGATGGCTGCAGACTTTCTCGATGGGGGGCTGACGAGATTATAAAACCGAAAGTATGGACAGTGCATGTGGGTTTTGATGCCTGTAGTTTGACTTTTCTGGGAATTCAGTAGCTCCCTGAGAAACCTCTCTTTTATCTGACTCTCTGTGTAGAAAATCTTTCTAAAATCTCTGAATGATGACTCCTCCATTAGGGATGAGGAAGGCCTCCTGTGGGGACACCGTGCATACCTCCTAAGGAGGGGTGGCAGCTTGGCCTCCTTTGGTGGTAACAAAGCTGGGGATTTTATTTGGAAGCTGTATTTCAGAGTCTATCAGTTTTCTTGTGATTTTCTTCAAAGCATGTACAAAAAGGCAGTTCCAGTTAGTGGAATTTTTTTTTTTTTTTTTGAGACAGAGTTTCACTCTTGTTGCCCAGGCTGGAGTGCAATGGCGTGATCTCGGCTCACTGCAACCTCTGCCTCCCAGGTTCAAGCGATTCTCCTAACTCAGCCTCCCGAATAGCTGGGATTACAGGCATGTGCCACCACGCCCAGCTAATTTTGTATTTTTAGTAGAGACTGGGTTTCTCCATGTTGGTCAGGCTGGTCTCAAACTCCCGACCTCAGATGATCCGCCCGCCTCGGCCTCCCAAACTGCTGGGATTACAGGCGTGAGCCACCGTGCCTGGCCAGTGGAATGTTTTGCGTATTTATTCCACGGCTCTGGACCAAGACTAGGCAACTTTTCAAGAGTGTTGAAAGGTAAGCTCCTGCGTGCTCCCTCTCTCTGTTATTTTCTTGATTGGTGTGGACTGGAAGCTCACATTCCAGAGAAACTTAGGTCTTAGATTACCCGTCTAATTTTCCTTATGGATGGGAACAAGAGAAGGTGCATGAAAGTTGCTCATGATTGTGAATAATGCCACAGCTGGGCTTGGCCCAGGCACCTCACTGGCAGCTACAGGCTTTCCCATGGCATGCAGCTGGCACTGCCTCTGGAGAGGAGGATAGGGGTGATGAACTGATGAACATCAGCACAGCCCCCGGCCCATCTCAGAGGCACACACCTAGTGGCAGTGGGAGGGCCCCCGCAGACTGGAGAGGACTCAGCTATTGTCCTAAGCCTCTGACAGTGAGGCTCATCCATACCCCGCCTCCCATCTGAGATGAGCTCAAAGATATGACTGAAGTTTCAGGGCTAAAACCAAAGGGATTGGGTTGGTACCCCCTTCTTATGAGAAAAGGAGAGGAGAGCCCTGTCTGGGTCTGGCGGAATACAGTCTGCATCCCCACCCCAGCTGATTGCAGTGATGAGGAGATGCCTTTGTCTGAGTTGCCAGGGGAACCAAAGTTTCTGCCTTCTTCTAAGGCCCTGATTGGCTCCTGCTGGAGCTTAAGCTTTGGTGAATGGAAGGGCCTCTCTTCTGCCTACACCTTCCCTGAGGTGAGAGACGAGTAAGGCTGGAGTCCCCATGGAGGCACTGTGTTGGTGTCTCTGTCCTACCTCCTTAGCTGGGGGTGCTGGATCCCCTTGCTCATTCGTCTTTCACTAATCCTGGGCAGCATCTGCCCCAGGCCTTTCATCCTTCTAGGTCCAGGAAAGCTAGCCTAAGAATCAGGAAAACTGTATACCAATCCTGACATAGGCAGACTCACTCTTGGCCTTGGGCAGGTCTCGTCTCCCTGGGCCTCAGTTTCCCTACCTGTAAAAATGAAGGCATTGGGCTAAACTCTGGTCCTTCCAGCTCTGACTTCCCTGACCACACAGCCCAGATCCCCTCTCTGACCTTCCATGGCCCTCCTCGTGCCTCTTGCGCGCCTCTGACTGCATTCTCTCTCGTAGGTTCCCTTGTAAGATGCAGGTCAGAATAGGGGGTTGTAACCAGCCTTGAGCATTGTTTTGGTTTTCTGTAGGAAAAATTGTGCTCCCTGAAGCCTGTCCTAGAAGCCCTACATCCTGCAACCCCTCTTGTCCTCATCTGTCTCACCTGGACCGAGCCCCAGGGTCAGAAGCCCGGGGGAACGAATGATGGGTGCTTGTGTCTGTTGCAGGGTGGGGCTAGGCAGTGTGCAGAAAGGAGCATGTGGGGGTGGGCGGGGGCAGCTGGAAGAGCCCTGGAGCTCAGCAGTCCTGGGTTCCAGGCCTAACTTGTCTACCTGCTGGCTATGTGACCTTGGGAGGGTGGCTCAGTTGCAGTCTCCCCATCTATCACACAGGAATAATAATGCCACCTCACAGGGCTTGTTGCCAAGATGACATGTCTGCCATACAGGAGACACCAAGTTCCCTTCCCTGCTCTCTCTTCTAAACAAGGCAGGGAGATGGGGAAAGTTCAGATTGAGGAGGGGCCCTAGGCTGCAAGACCTGAGGTGCCCCAGGCCAGGCCTTAGATGGTGCTCATTCCTGGCAGTGCCAAAAAGCAGGGAGAAAAAAGTATTGGCCTTGGGTGGATGGGGGAGGCTGTGTGTCAGAGCTAATGTTTAAATAACACTTTTAAGATCCTCCAGGGACCTCAAATGAGGATTTTTCAGATGAGCTGAAAATGGAGCAAAGTAATGAGACTGAGCTCACTGGCAGGAAAGGGAGCAGCCTTAATTGGTACTGGCCCTGCCTTGGCCCCGTGACACTCATTACCACAGGCTGCCCAGGAGGATGACCCGTGCATTTGGGCTGTAAGCAATGTCAATTTCTTAGCAGGGGGTGATGGGGTTGCATCTGGTAGTGACTCAGCCCTGCTTCTTGTCGACTCACCAGGTTGAGGGTCAGAGAGGACTTCTTAGTTGGCCTTCAGAGCCTGGTTTAGTTTTTAGCTTTGTGACCTAGCCTCTCTCCACCTCTGGGGTCTAGAGGCAGCAGCCCAGACCTGGCCACTGTCTGTCACAGGTGTGGTGGGAGGCAGGGATGGGATGTTGAAGTCAGGCATGAGTTGCTGGGGGACCTTCCCAACTTTGCTGAGGTTTGCCTGGGGTCCTGGATGAGGTGGGTAGAGAGAGGGAGGAAGGGGCATTCTCAGAAGAAAAAAGGCTGGTGGGTGTGTGGGTGGGTGAATTTGTGCCAATGAGATGTGACTCTCTGGGCAAGCTTGTGTAGCTTACATGGAGGAGGCACAGAATCTAAGGGTCATGTCTCAAAGAGGCTGAGGGATGGGCCTAAGAAGCCAGCATGGGTGGGGGTGAGGGGTGGGTCCTGGGAGTGGTTTGCGAGTCCCTGTGGAAACACAGGTGGTAGAATTGGTGAATGGTATGGACCAAGAGAGTCCTATTCTGAAGACACCAGAAAATTCTGACCAGGCTCTTGTACATGAGGCCTCTTCTGTTTTGCTTGGGCTGGACTGCAGGGTGAATGGCCGCGGGTGTGGTAAGTTACCGCTTCTCCTGGGGGGAGCCTGGTTTGCATTGTAAATACTGCTCCTGGAGCCACTGGTCATGGTGGGGGCACTTTTTCAGACGCCTTCCTGGGGAATGTGTGAGGGCCGATTGTTAGATCATTCTTGGCACCTGGTTTGCATTATGAATGCAGTTGGGAGGCATAAGGGCAAGCATTGGGTCACTAGTGGGTCCCAGGCCACCCTGACCCCAGGCTCACTGCTCCCGAAGCACTCCCTCTCCTTGGTCTCTGGGACAGCACACCCCACTTTCTGGCTTTCTCACTCTGGCCTGCCCTCATTTGCCTGTTGCTGCTCCTCTCCTTAACTGTTCAGTGTGTGGGTTCCTCAGGGCTGCATTGCAGTTATTGTCGTTTTTAAAATAATATCGTTTTTTAATTTTTAAAATTCAATTTATTCATTTATTTTAAAAATTACAAATGAGAGCTCACTATGTTGGCCAGGCTGGAGTGCAGTGGCAACTCACAGGTGCAATCACAGCCTCAAACTCTTTGACTCAAGGGATCCTCCTACTTCAGCCTCCAGAGTAGCCGGGATTACAGAGTATGCCACTGCACCCGGCAGGTTTGTTTTTTTTTTTGAGATGGAGTCTTGCTCTGTCACCCAGCCTGGAGTGCAGTGGCGTGATCTCAGCTTACTGCAACCTTCGCCCCCCAGGTTCAAGTGATTCTCATGCCTCAGCCTCCCAAGTAGCTGGGATTACAGGCACCCGCCACCATGCCCAGTTAATTTTTCTATTTTTAGTAGAGACGGTATTTCTCCATATTGGCCAGGCTGATTTCGAACTCCTGACCTCTAGTGATCTGCTCGCCTTGGCCTTCGAAAATGCTGGGATTACAGGCATAAGCCACCTTGCCCAGCAGTGTTTTTTTTTTTTTTTTTTTTTTTTTAAATTAAAACCATAATAACATAGTACCAAGATTTGGGAAAACAGGAAGCAGGAAAAATTTACTCCTGAATATGATTGGGAGCTTGGAGTGTTTCCTTTCACCAGTTTTCCTTTGCTCTTTCTTGCACAGTCATAATTTCTACCGCATCATCAGTACTGTCCTGCATTTTTCTCTTAATGGTGTATCGGAAGCTGCCTTCTGTGTCGTTACTGAGGATTCTATTAAATACATGATCGACTCATCCCTTTTCCTGCTCATGGATATTCCGGCTGTTTCTAGTTTTTGCTATTATGAATAACAGTGCAATGAACATTGCATAAAATGTTCTTCCTGTATTTCAGATGATGATGTCTCTTGGGGTGAAGACCCAGGAAGAGAATGCTGGGTAAAAGGCTGTGGCTGCCTTAGAGGCTCTCAGTAAACTTGCCAAACTGCTATGCCAACCTTTAACCCCCAGCATCCAGGGTGAATGGCAGGAACTGTTTTTTATTTCTCTCTCTCTCTTTATTTGATTTTTAAAAATTTCTCTCTCTCTCTCTTTTTTTTTTTCCCCGAGACAGAGTTTTGCTCTTGTTGCCCAGGCTGGAGTACAGTGGCATGATCTCGGCTCACTGTAACCTCTGCCTCTGGGTTCAAGGGATTCTCCTGTCTCAGCCTCCTGAGTAGCTGGGATTACAGGAGCCCGCCACCACACCCGGCTAATTTTTTTTTTTTTTTTGAGACAGAATTTTGCTCTTGTTGCCCAGGCTGGAGTGCAATGGCTCAATCTTGGCTCACTGCAGCCTCTGCCTCCTGGGTTCAAGTGATTCTCCTGCCTCAGCCTCCCAAGTAGCTGGGGTTACAGGCATGTGCCACCACGCCCAGCTAATTTTGTATTTTTAGTAGAGATGGGGTTTCTCTATGTTGGTCAGGCTGGTCTTGAACTCCTGGCCTCAGGTAATCCACCCACCTCGGCCTCCCAAAGTGCTGGGATTTCAGGCATGAGCCACCGCGCCTGGCTAATTTTTGTATTTTTAGTAAAGATGGGGTTTCACCATGTTGGCCAGGCTAGTCTCAAATTCCTGACGTCAGGTGATCCACCCACCTTGGCCTCCCAAAGTGCTGAGATTACAGGTGTGAGCCACCACACCCAGCCTGTTTTTTATTTCTCTTAGGTCTGAAGAGCCTGTTCCTTGTGTGTAGGGACTGCTCCCAACTGTCCTCTGTCCATGCATTCATTCATCCTAAGGCGGGAGGCAGAATAGGGCTGTGGAGTCAGGCTGCCTGGGTTCAAACCAGCCTCCCCTCTTAACCACCTTGTGTCCACTTCCTCAGCTGTAAAGTGAACATCATGACAGGGAGCTACCTCACAGGGTCCCTGTGAGGCTTTCTGTGCATGAAAGCATGGAAGACACTTGAAATACGGTAAGCCAGGATGACAATGGTCAGGCCTAGAGAGAGGAAGGGGCTGATCTCTCACCACCTGGTGATGCAGGGGCAGAGCTGAGGCCAGAATCAGGCTTCCTGCCTCCAGTGCTGTCTTTCCCTGATGCCAGGCTACTGCTGTGGATGGTGTGGTTTATGGCGTAGGTGGCCCTCTGTTCAAGAATATGTGGGAGGGGTGGAGGGCCTGGATGGATCTATAAGGTGGGGTCTCTCCCTTTCCTCCCAGAGCCGTCACCTTCTTTCTGGGGTGCTTTCCCCCACAAAGTTATCTCTCTAGGTTAGAGCTTGGGGCCCCAGCTCAGGCCTGTTCCCCAGAGGTATATCCAGGGGACATCTGGCCCCAAGGAGTCTCCCTGGCTAGCCCTTGAGGAGGGCGTTTCAGTCTGGAGGGAAAGGTGAGTTCTGAGGACCCCTCCCTAGGTGACTGTGTCAGTTTCCTAATGCTGCCCTAACAAATGACCATATACTTAAAACAACACAAATGGATGACCCTAGACTTCTAGAGGTCAAAATCTGAAAATGGACCTTATGGGGCCAAAGTCAGGGTGTTGGCAGAGCTGCTAGGGGAGCATCCTCACCTGGCCTTTTCCAGCTCTCCAGGCCACCCACATGCCTTGGTTCATGGCCCCTTCTAGTAGCTGGGTCCCTCCCACCTCTGCCTCCATCATCATATCTCCTCCGACTCCCCCAAATCCCCTTTTGACTTACAAGAACCCCTGTGGTTACATTGAGCCCATTCAGATAATCTAGGACCATTCTCCATCTCAAAACTCTTTACCTAATCACCTGTGCAAGGTCCCTTTTGCCACGTGAGGTAACATATTCACCTGATTCTGGGGATGAAGACATGGACATCTTTGTGGGCAGGGGGCGGGGGGGGCGCATTATTATGCCTGCCACAGCAGCCAGTAGCAAAGATCTCTCTGGATTACTGGACCCCCAGGTCCTGCTGGAATTGTACCACTAGCCTCCAAGATGGAGGGAGGGCTTGGGGGTCCAGGCCTGATATGCTGTGGCCTGGGAGGGGTATGAGAGATTCTGTATGATGTGGGGCCTGGAAGGAAGGCAGTGCACCTGTGATAGTGTGATAAATGTGTTCAGTGAGGCAGACATTGGGAAATGTCACCCCTGGCCTTCAGAGGTAGTCCTGGTAGGTGTGGGACCCACTGTGAGGCACTGCCACAGAAAGCCAAGCACCCGCTCCACACACCGCCATCACTGCTGTGTGTGTACACGTGCTTGTGGGTGTGTGCACTCATCTGTGTCTCTGCATGAATACTCTTGGGAGGGCCAAGGAACAACTCTTGAAAAAGGTCCTTTCTGCTCTTGTTCTAAGAAAAATAATTACACAAGTGACTAATTTTATCCCTAATCCCATAATTACTTTATTATGTAGCTGGTGAGAGGGCCCGAGCTGTGCCTTTGGCTCCACTCTGGCTGTTAGCCCAGTTGGCCTGGTCCACCAGCGTTGAGCCCTGCCTTGTTTCTGGCCTGGGACTGCCATGAGGGCAAGATGAGTTCCATTCTGGCTGAGATCCAACTACCCTTTGGTATTTGGGGTCTGAAAAGACCACCATTTCTTCCCACCAAGCCCATGCACAAAGTAAGAGCTTGTGTTTAGGGAATTAAGTCTGTAGATTCAAGAGATCTGGGTTCTAGTTCACCCCTCTCATTAACTTGCTCCCTGACCTTGAGCATGCCATTTCCCTCTGGATCTCAGATCTGTTGTCTGTGATACAGGGCCCTGGCCAGCTTAACACTCCATGATTCCATGAGGAGAAATGGGAGGACTAGAGCTTTGAGACAGAGGTACCTTCTTGCTACCTGCTGAAAACATACCCCAATCATAGCATTAAAGATAATATTAATAGTAGCTGGGCACAGTGGCTCACGCCTATAATCCCAGCACTTTGGGAGGCCGATGCAGGCGTATAGCTTGAGCTCACGAGTTTGAGACCAGCCTGGGCAATATGCAAACCCTGTCTCTACAAAAAATACAAAAATTACCTGGGCGTGGTGGCATGCGCCTGTGGTCCCAACTACTCAGGAGGCTGAGGTGGGAGGATCGCTTGAGCCTAGGAGGTTGAGGCTTGCGGTGAGCCGAGATCACGCCACTGCATTCCAGCCTGGGCAACAGAGTGAGACCCTGTCAAAAAAAAAAAAAAAGTAACAATAATATCCATCATTACTTGATAGCAAACCTTGTACCTGATTCTTCATTTATATTTTTCTCATTCTATACTTGGATGACTAGGTGAGGTAGGTTTTACGGAAGAGGAAGCTGAACCAGCAGTTGATAAAGTGACTCACCTGTCATGAAATGGCAGAGCTAGGACTGTAGCCTATGCTCTTAGCCTCTGCCTCCATTGTCTTTTTCTACTGTATAAATAAATGAAGGGCCACTCAGCTAGGAAGTGGCGGGGCTGGGATTTGAACCCAGGTCTGTCTGTCTCCAAAGTTCTTGCCACCTCCCAGAATTAGGCTTGCAGGGGTGATAATACTCTTGAACTTCAAATATGTAAACTTAAGCTTGACACAACAAGAAATAGCGATGGTGAAATAAATTGGAAACTCCAGTAAACCAGAGAGTTGGTAGCCCGAGGTTGTGTTCTAGCTTTGCCACTGGCTCACGCTGTGAACTTAAGCAGATCCCCACTAATCCCTAGGCCTCAGTGTTCCCATGTACACGAGGGGTGGGATTCGATGGTATCCAAAGGCCTTCCTGGTATTGATGGTTTGACATTCTAGGCCATCTGGTCCCAGAAGGTACTGTGGGGCAGGAGACCAGCTCATGGTGGAGACCAAACGGTGGGTGAGTTGGCAGCCCTAGTTTTTTCTATTACATTTATTCCCACGAGAATAGAGATTGCTTGGACTGTGTCCCACTGAACACTTGCAGAACAACTTACCCAGGCCATGGAGTTGAGAATAAAGAGTGGAGGAGGTAGTTTCCAGGCTGTTCCTGCAAGGTTACTGCCCAGCCTGGGCTATTAGCTCCTCAGGGGTCCAGGTCTGTCATCTACCTTGCTCCAAAGGCTGCATTGGTCTCAGGTAGGCAGAAGCAATGGCTGCACGTCTGTCTGTGGGAGTCTGTGAGGGTGCCTAAGCATAATAAATAAGAACACTATTTTGTGTTTTCTCTGTCTTTTTTTTTTTTTTGAACCAGGGTCCCACTCTGTTGCCCAGGCTAGAGTGCAGTGGCTTGATCACGGCCCACTGCATGCAACCTCCACCTCCTGGGTTCAAGTGATTATCCTGCCTCAGCCTCCCGAGTAGCTGGGATTACAGGTGCATGCGACCACATCTGGCTAACTTTTGTATTTTTAGTAGAGACAGGGTTTTGCATGTTGGTCAGGATGGTCTCAAACTCCTGGCCTCAAGTGACCCAACTGCCTCGGCCTCCCAAAGTGCTGGGATTACAGGCGTGAGCCACTGCACCCAGCCTACTTTGTATTGTCTGTTATCACGGCCTGCAACCCACTTTCCTTGAAATATTACGTTTACTTCTCTTAAAACCATATGAGGTATGTATATGGTCATTCCCATTTTACAGTTGAAGAAACTGAGACTCAAAAGGTTAAGTACTTTCTTTCAGATCACACAATCAGTGAGGGATAGAGGGGGATTTGGGATTCTGCCTCCAGAGCCCACGGTCTTGGCCTTAGGGACTGATACCACATGGGCCGAAGCAATAAGCATGAGGTCAGGAGTCAGCGGGTTTGGAATCCCCCCTCTGCTCACCATCTGTGTTTCCTTGGGCAAGTTACTTTATCTGTCTGGATTTCCGTTTCTCTCTCCATAAAATGGGTATATTAATACCTGCCAGTTGGGATTGATTTAAAGGTCACTGAGATGATGGGAAGTGCAAGTGTCTAGCCTGTGGGCTTTCACCTCTTGCCCCTGCCTCCTTCCTGCTTCCCTCTACATATCTGAGGCTCTGGCCACCCTGGAGGTCTCCCACGCATAGCTCTTAGCTTAGGCCTTTGCACAAGCTGCTCTTCTGCCTGAAAGTTGCTGTCTCTGCCTGTTGTTGTAAAGATAGACTTCCTTCACATCTAGACTTCGATCCTTTACTGTTTCCTTGAGGATTCTGGAAAGGGGAAGGGGTGAGGTAGGTTCTCCCACAGGCCTGTTCAGTGATTATCAGGACAACCCCTCGGTAGGGGCAGAATTGAGGGTAGCAGGTAGGGTCCTGAACACCCTGGAAATATAAATCCCTCCAGAAAATTTCCTCCCTTTATACTTGACAGCTTAGGAAGGGTGTGCATATGAGGTGAGTGTTTCCTCTTTGGATCACTAACCTTCCTATTACTGTGGTCTCACTTTTTCAGTTCCCCCTATTTCTTTGGCATCATCTCATGGCCTTTTACTTTCTTGTTTGGTTTTCTTGCTAGAACTTACAAAAAAATTTTCAAAATTGTGGTAAAATATACAGAGCCTAAAATTTACCACCTTGACCACTTGTTTTTTGAGGGAGGGTCTCGCTCTGTTGCCCAGGCTGGAGTGCAGTGGCGTGCTCTTGGCTCACTGCAACCTCTGCCTCCCAAGCTCAAGCGATCCTCCCGCCTCAGCCTCCTGAGTAGCTGGGACTACAGGCACATGCAACTGTGCCCGGCTAAGTTTTTTTTTTTTTTTTTTTTTGGAGAAACAGGGTTTCACCGTGTTGCCCAGGCTGATCTGGAACTCCTGGCCTCAAGTGATCCAACTGCCTCAGCCTCCCACAGTGCTGAGATTATAGGTGTGAGTCACCATGCCTGGTCCATCTTAACCATTTTTAAGTAAGTGTACACTTCAGTAGTGTTGGGTAGGTTCATATTGTGCAACACCATCACTACCACCATCTTCAGAACTTTTAAATCTTTTTTCTTTCTTTTTTTTTTTTTAGAGATGGTGTCTCGCTCTGTTGCCTAGGCCTGAGTACACAGGTGCAATCATAGCTCACTCCATCCTTGAACTCCTGAACTTCAGCAGTCCGCCTGCCTCAGCCTCCTGAGTAGCTGGGGCTACAGGTGCATACCGTGGTACCTGACTAATTTTTTTTTTTTTTGTAAAAATGGGGTTCTTCTTTTGTTGCCCAGGCTGGTCTTGAACTCTTGGCTTCAAGTAATCCTCCTGCCCTGGCCTCCCAAAGTAACGGGATTACAGGTGTGAGCCTGAATTTTTAAATTTTTTAAAATTTACTTTTCCACGGCAGAGTCTTGTTCTGTTGCCTAGACTGAAGTGCAGTGGCACGATCACTGCAGCCCCAACCTCCCAGGCTCAAATGATCCTCCCATCTCATCCTCCCAAGTAGCTGGGACTACACATGCATGCCACCATGCCTGGCTAATTTTTTCTTTTTTATCTTTTCTTTCCTTTCCTTTTTTTTTTTTTTTTTTTTTTGAGACAGGGTTTCACTCTGTTGCCCAGGCTAGAGTGCAGTGGCTCAATCTCGGTTCACTGCAACCTCTGCCTCCTGGGCTCAAGGGATATTCGCCCCTCAGCCTCCCAAGTAGCTGGGACTACAGGCATATGCACTATCACACCTGGCTAATTTTTTATTTTTTGTAGAGACAGGGTTTCATCATGTTGCCCAGGCTGGTCTCAAACTCCTGACCTCAAGTAATCCTTATGCCTCAGCCTCCCAAAGTGCTGGGACTATAGGCATGAGCCACTGCGCTGGGGCAGCTAATTAAAAAAAATTTTTTTTGGATAGAGATTGGGTCTCACTATGTTGCCCAGGCTGGTCTCAAACTCCTGGGTTCAAGTTATCCTCCTGCCTCAGCCTCCCATAGTGCTGAGATTATAGGCATGAGTCACCGCACCCAGCCTGAATACTTTTTTTATTTTTTGAGACTGAGTTCCGCTTTTGTTGCCCAGGCTGGAGTGCAATGGCGCGATCTTGGCTCACGGCAATCTCCGCCTCCTGGGTTCAAGCGATTCTCCTGCCTCAGCCTCCTGAGTAGCTGGGATTACAGGCATGCACCACCATGCCCGTCTGATTTTGTATTTTTAGTAAAGATGAGTTTTGTCCATCTTGGCCAGGCTGGTCACAAACTCCTGACCTCAGGTGATCTGCCCGCCTCGGCCTCCCAAAGTGCTGGGATTGCAGGCATGAGCCACCATGCCCAGCCAAATTTTTTAATATGAAAAAAGTGAAACTATATCCATTAAACAATAACTCCCATTTCCTCCTCCCCCAACCTGTGGCAGCTACCATTCTCCTTTCTGTAACTGCAAATTGGACTAGATACCTCAGATAAGTGGAATCATACAGTGTTTGTCTTTTTGTGACTGGCTTATGTTACTTAGTATAATGTCCTCAAGTTCACCCATGTTGTCATATGTATCAGAATTCCCTTCCTTTCTAAAGCTGAATAATATTCCATTGTATATATGTACAACATTTTGTTTATCCACTCATCTGTCGATGGACACTTGTTGCTTCCACCTCTTGGCTATGTGAATAATGCTGCTATGGCCTTGGCTGTACAGAGATCTCTTTGACACCTTGCTTTCAATTATTTTGGATATAGCCTCAGAAGTGGAATTGCTGGGTTGTATGGTTAGCACTTTTTTTTTCTTTTTTTTGAGACAAGAGTCTCGCTCTGTCAGCCAGGCTGGAGTGCAGTGGCACGATCTCAGGCTCACTGCAGCCTCTGCCTCCCAGGTTCAAGCAGTTCTCCTGCCTCAGCCTCCCGAGTAGCTGGGATTACAGCTTCTCCACCCCGCCCGCTAATTTTTGCATTTTTAGTAGAGACAGGGTTTCACCATGTTGGCCAGGCTGGTCTCGACTCCCAGCCTCAGGTGATCTCGACTCCCAGCCTCAGGTGATCTGCCCGCCTCAGCCTCCCAAAGTGCTGGAATTACAGGCATGAGCCACCACATCCAGCCAGCACATTTTTTAAAGCCACTATTTATTGCATGCTTAATATGTGCCAGGAACTGGGTTAATGATTTGACATATATTGCCTCACTCAATCCCTGCGTCCACTCTGAGTAGTAGGAAGAATTATCCCCAGTTTGTAGTTGAGAAAATAAAGACTCAGAGAGGTTAAGTTATTTGCTCACAGCTAGGAAGCTTTGGAACATGCACTGGAGCTTTGACCTGCCGCCAAAGCCTTGCTTTTAACTATTGTGACATGCTGCCTCCCAGTGGCCTCTCTCTCCACCTGTCTATAGAATTTTCTGCCTCTGTTGTGTCCCATTTTTTTTTTCTCTCTTGCCTTGTGTGTGTTCACTCTCTCTGGAAACTTTGAACAACTTAAGTAAAGGCCCTTTGACTGCCAAGAAGTTTTTGTGAGTTGGAAACTTAGAGCGGGAGGCCTGTAATTTGCTTTCTAATCATGGTCCTCTGGATTTATAGCTGCCTGTCTCCCAGTGACTGACAGGCTCTTATTCAGCCTCTTGTGGTGATTGCCTTGTGGATCCACAGAAAGCCGGCCCAAGAGGGCCAGCTTCCTGGGTACAGGGACGCTGTACCCCCAGAGAGGCAGTGTGGGAAGGGAGACGGCCCGGCTAGGCCGACGAGGATTCTCTTGGCTCACTGATTTCCTAGCAACAACAGAGGCAGAAAATTTTACAGAAAGGTGGGAAAAGAAAGGCTATGAAGTAGATTCCAGTACAATTGCCTTTTTCTGATTTTCAAAACTATCAGAGCAAAAATATTCCTAAATTTGTTTCGAGTTTTATAAGTTCAAGCCAGACTTACGGTTTGCATGATAGTCAGTTATCTTTCTGTCATCCTTTAAAAAAAATTTTTTTGTTATGCAAAATTTCAAACATACATAAAAATAAAGAGTATAGTGTAATGCACTTCTGTGAACCCATTGCCTAGGTTTAGCAATGATTAATACATAGAGTCACAGCTTGTCTATCCAATAACACAGAAGTTTAAATTTTTCCTCATTCACAGCACTAGCTCAGCGCTTCAGACCTAGTTGTTGCTCAGTAAATAAATAGATGCTGACTGATTACAAAGCCCTTCCCCTCTCTGGGTCTCAGTTTCCCCATCTGTGCAGTAAAGGGATAGGATTAAGTGCTTTCTTCTTATTATTATTTATTTATTTTTTTTAAGACGGAGTTTCACTCTTGTTGCCCAGGCTGGAGTGCAATGGTACGATCTCGGCTCACCGCAACCTCTGCCTCCTGGGTTCAAGCGATTCTCTTGCCTCAACCTCCTGAATAGCTGAGATTACAGGCATGTGCCACCATGCCTGGCTAATTTTTTATTTTTAGTAGAGATGGAGTTTCTCCATGTTGGTCAGCTGGTCTCGAACTCCCGACCTCAGGTGATCCGCCCACCTTGGCCTCCCAAAGTGCTGGGATTGCAGGCATGAGCCACCGTGCCCGGCCTAGGTGGTTTTTTTTTGTTGTTGTTGTTTGTTTGTTTGTTTTTGAGACAGAGTCTCGCTCTGTCACCCAGGCTGGAGTGCAGAAGCGCAATCTCTGCTCACTGCAACCTCTGCTTCCCAGATTCAAGTGATTCTTGTGCCTCAGCCTCCTGAGTAGCAGGGACTACAGGTGCACGCCACCACACCTGGCTACTTTTTGTATGTTTTTTTTTTTTTTTTTTTAGTAGGGATGAGGTTTCGCCATGTTGGCCATGCTGGTCTTGAACTCCTGGCCTCAAGTGATCCAACCACCTTGGCCTCCCAAAGTGCTGGGATTACAGGCATGAGCCACCGCACCCAACCAGGATTAAGTGCTTTCTAAGAGACATGGTAGTCAAAGTATACACTTGGATGTCAGACACAATTGTTTTTCCATTTATTAGCTAGGTATCTTCAGGCAAGCTGAGTCTCAGTTTTCTCATCTGTAAAGTGGGGATATGACTTCTCAAGGGTGGTTGTAAGCACTGAATAAAGTAGCTGTTTTGTTGCTAATACTTTTATTATTGCTATTTTGAATATTAATATTCTGGTTGGAAGAATCCGTGTATTTCAGAAATGCAAAAATAAAATTGGAATGGACTAGAATTCATGCCCTAGGATTTGGCTTCTTTTTTTGTCCCAGTCAGCAGATAATCAGAAGCCCAAGAAATGAATAGTGCAAGAGGAGGCCCAGAGTGAGGGCCATCCAGGCTGATTTCATCTCCTCTCTTCCCCTGCCCCTGCCGTGTGTGGGTGTCACAGCCCCCACCCCCATGAGAGAGCCCGACTAGCCACCCCCTCCCCTAATGAGACAGGCCCAAGATGGAAGAGCCCAGAGGTGGAGAGGGTGGTGCTGCAGGATGTCTCGTTGCTAAGATTTCCGAGGAGGCAGCAAGAGCCTGTTTCCAAAGCTGGGAGGGAATGATGGGCTGATGAGTAGATGTAGGGCACGTGGCCCCAGATGGGGTTTTGTGGGATTCTGGGCAAGGG
Organism: Pan paniscus; assembly: GCF_029289425.2. NCBI lineage: Eukaryota > Metazoa > Chordata > Mammalia > Primates > Hominidae > Pan > Pan paniscus. The sequence continues at coordinate 41,875,896 of NC_073270.2, forward strand.
ACAGCAGCTGGGAGAAGGCGCTGGGGGCAGGAGGAGGGTCTTTGTAGAATATGGCCCCTTTCATAGACTGTGGGCTCGTATTACCTGTTCATTTCTTCCATTTACCTCCTTATCTGTCAATATCAGACCTGCATGTGAATCCTGATTCACTCTATGACCTTTGGCAAGTGTTGTGCTGCTGTACTTGCTGGCCCTCAGTTTTCTCACCAATGGGAGGGCTAAGTGAAACATGTATAATAAAGTGCTCTGTAAAAAGGAAGACAAAGTAGAAATGTGAAGGTTCACTATGACTGTCATCTTTATTATTATTTTTTCTTTTACTGTCAGATGAGGGAATTGGACTCTGTTAGGTTTCTATGCATGAATAGGGAGCCCTGGAGGGTACTTCCGCTGTGAGGGCCTGTGTCAGGAGACTGTGGGAATTGGCTAGATGGGCCCCATTAGTGAAACTCCAGGGAACAACTGAAGAGGGCAGCAAAGTTCAAAGCCAGAGAGGCAGCCCAAGGGGGGCTGTGGTTGCTGAAATGTGGGGGCTCTAGTGAGATTCTAGGAGGGACTTTCAATGGTTCAGGCCAGAAGCTTTGAGAGAGGTGAAGGTAACAGACCTTTCTTATATAAATATGTTTACACATATATACCAGAAAGTAAGCAACAAAACAAGACCCAAATGTACACAAAAGAAATAATTCCACTATCATAAAACAACCTCTGGTAACATGTTTTAAAATATTTCCTTCCTGTTTGCTTTTTTCTAGGCATGTACACATACATACATATTTTATAGAAATTGGGGCCAGGCATGGTGGCTCACGCCTATAATCCCAGCACTTTGGGAGGCTGACGTGGACAGATCACTTGAGGTCAGGAGTTCGAGACCAGCCTGGCCAACATGGTGAAACCCTGTCTCTTCTAAAAATACAAAAATTAACCAGGTGTGGTGGCGGGCACCTGTAATCCCAATTACTCGGGAGGCTGAGGTGGGAGAATTGCTTGAACCCAGGAGGCGGAGGTTGCAGTGAGCCGAGATCGTGCCACTGCACTTCAGCCTGGGCAATAGAGCAAAAACTCCATCTCAAAAAAAAAAAAAAAAGAAAAAAGAACAAAAAACGTATTTTGTAGAAATTGGATCATTTGTTACGTACCATTTTGTCTCTGCTTTTTTACCTGTATTGTGTTAAGAACATGATTATATAGCCACATATAGATCCACAACATTATTTTGTGTGGCTGCGTAGTATTTCAGCATATGTATGTATCACTATTTATATAACGTAGCCACTATTATTGGACATATATATTAACTCCAATGCTCTACTTTACTCCTGTATACAGTGCTTAGACAAATGTTCTTATAGCCACATCTTTGTGTCATTCATTGTTCCCTAAGGATCCATTCCTAAAAAAGGAATTTCTGCGTTAAACGGTATGCACACTTTTAAGGCTTATCATGTACTTTTTCAACGATGAAAGATGAAACCAGTTGATAGCTGCATTGACACTGTCTGAATCTGCCCAATTTATTGGCGGCTCATTATCTTAATAACCCGGCAGCGGTAGCTTAGTGGGTGGGAGGCTCACTTGCACGGATTGGGCGGAGGGAGGCATCAATAGCCACTCTAAAAGGACTTTGCAAAGAGAGGCCCCTGGGTGGCCTGATGGGGCTGGGTTGGACTGTGTTGAAGGGGCTTACCTACCCGGGCTGTGCTGTGCTGGGCTGTGTTGGCCCGACTGTATTGGTTAGGGGAGGCTGTGCTGGGCAGTTGGGCTGGGTTGGCTGCACTGGCTCAGGCCTGGCAGTCTTGTCCCTGGTGTGATCCTGGGCTCAGCCTGGTGTGATCAGCGTAGTCACCAATCCAAGACATTCATTCTAGAAGCTGGCTTGGCCTCCGTGGCCATGCTGACAGACTTGTCCATTCACGTAGTGGAGAGTGATTCATCAGAGCTGGTGGTGGCAGCAGTAACTCTGACAGAGTGGAACTGCTCTCACCATCCTGTCACTTGGCCTCTAAAAATAACTCCTGCCGGTTCCGAGTGACCACACCGCCAGGTGTCTGGAGGTGCAGTCCTGTGGTTGTGGCTATGTGAGGGAGGGTGTATTTGTGTGTGTGTGTGTGTGTGTGTGTGTGTGTGTTGGGGATAGAGGTGCCATCTGGGGGCCTCTTGATTGGTTGACCTCTGAGCCAGGGCTTTGGGGTGGGGGTATGAGAGGCAGACCAGGCTCGCTCTTTTCTACCCTCTCATAGCTGGGGACAGAGACAGCTAGTGGGGGTAGCAGTATTTTTCAGGACTGTATGCTCACTCCCTGCTGAAAAAGGGCAGAGAGAGTGGAATGGAGAGGGTGACTTCAGAGGCAATATGACAAGGGTGAGGCAGGCTCTGGGGAAGCACAGCATTTAGCCAATCAACATCTATGTCCCACAAAAGCCCACATAAAAGCTCATCGTCTTAGTGAAGTCTTTAATGTAGGGTTCCTTTAAATTAGATACAAAATACAAAATACACACATATACAGCTAATTTCTTATCGTGGCTGATTAGAGATCATCTAGCCCAAGTCTTAACCAAGGGGATTATCTATCTATCACTCAGGGGGTGATCTATGCATGGGCTTCATGAGCTCTCTTGATACCTGAAAGATGATAAAGGTAGGTGTGTGTGTGTGTGAGTGTGACTTTGTGTGTGTGTGTGTGTGTGTGCAGGTGCATACCCATGTACATTTTTCTAGGAGAAGCTCTGCAGTTTTCATTGCATTTTCAAAGGAAATCAGGACCCATAAAAGGTTTTCTTTTTCTTTTTCTTTTTTTTTTCTTTTTTCTTTTTTTTGAGACAGTGTCTCGCTCTGTTGCCCAGGCTGGAGTGCAGTGGCGCGATTTTGGCTCACTGCAACCTCTGCCTCCCGGGTTCAAGTGATTCTCCTGCCTCAGCCTCCCAAGTAGCTGGGACTACAGGCGCACGCCACCATCCCTGGCTAATTTTTGTATTTTTAGTAGAGATGGGGTTTCACCATGTTGGCCAAGCTAGTCTCAAACTCCTGACCTCAGGTGATCTGCCCGCCTCAGCCTCCCAGAGTGTAAGAATTACAGGCGTCAGCCACTGCTCCCAGCCCCCTAAAAGGTTTAGAACTGCACTAGTCCAACCCCCTCATATTGCAGGTAAGGAAATTGAATTCAGAGAGGAAAATGACTGCCCAAGATCTCACAGCAAAGGTCAAATCAAGGTTTCTTGATGCCCAGCCCAGCGCCCTCTGCCACACAGGACGCCACCCTCCCCTGCCTGGTTCCTTGAGCCAGGGTCTAGCTACCTACAGTAGGCAGGATCACAGTACCATTTTCCATACCCTCTTGGCTGGCATGGATCCAACTGAACAGGCTTGAGGCTTTCAATCACAGTGGGCAGCTGAGCACTCACCTCCAGACCTTCCCACTCCCAGGGGAAAACCCATGGGGCATCTCCTGACTCATTCCTTTAGAGGGCATCTTTGCCCAGGACAGTTAAATCTGTCTGTTGACATTCTTATCCTGGTGGGACACTCCCTGATACAGGAAGTGCCTCTGCCTTGTGGGAAAGGAACTGACCCTCGGGTCCTGGAGGACAGGAAATAGAATGGCTGAGTGGGCCTGGGAATATTATATCATGGAAAGGCAGGAGGTCATAGCTAGTGGCAAGAGACAGATGCTGTCTCATTGTATATGGGAGGAATTAAACTGCCATAGGAGTGAATAATAGGACTGATAAGTAACATTTATTGAATACTTACTATAAGTTAGACACTCTTCTAAGATATTTACATGTATTAGCTCCATTAATCCTTATAATAACTCCATATGGTTATTATAAGGAAACTGAGGCACAAATAGATTAAGCACATCTAGGAAACAACTGAGCCAGGATATGAAGTCAGGTCCTCTGACTCCAGAGTATACATCACTCTGGAGCCAAAGTGTAGGCTCCTAGCCTCTATGCTGGCAGACCTGAAACTCCAGTGTGCGTTAGAATCACAGGAGGGCTGATGAAAGCACTGTTGCTGTTCCAAACCTCCTAGTTTCTGACTCAGTAGGTCTGTGTGGGGCCTGAGGATTTGTGTACTTAAGAGTTCCCAGATAAGGCTGGGTGCGGTGGCTCACGCTCGTAATCCCAGCACTTTGCAAGGCTGAGGTGGGTGGATCACGAGGTCAGGAGTTCAAGACCAGCCTGGACAAGATGGTGAAACCCCCGTCTCTACTAAAAATACAAAAAAATTAGCCGGTTGTGGTGGTGGGTGCCTGTAATCCCAGCTACTTGGGAGGCTGAGGCGGAGAATTGCTTGAACCTGGGAGGTGAAGGTTGCAGTGAGCTGAGATTGCGATCACACCACTGCACTCCAGCCTGGGCGACAGAGGGAGACTCCATCTCAAAAAAAAAAAAAAAAAAAAAGTTCCCAGATATTGCTGGTGTTCCAGGGACCACACTTTAGAATCATCCCTGTTTCCTGATAGGAAGAGATGAACAGAGGGAAAAGAAGTGGTGACTGATCTCACCTGGATTATTGCAATGTCCCACTGTGGTTCCAGGCTTCTCCTTCACTCCGGTCACTGAGTCTTCACCAGGAGCAAATTAATTTTCCTAAAGCCCAGCTCTAATTATGCCTCTGCTCAAAGCTTTCTGGATCCTCTGACACTATCCACCATTGCTGTCCACTAGAAATGTCTGTAGTGATGAAATGTTCTATATCTGCACCGTCCAGTATGGTAACCACTAACCACATGTGGCTATGAATTTTACATTTTGTTCCATTAAATTTAAATTTAAATTTAAATAATCACATTTGGCCAGTTGCTAGACAGTGCAGTGCACTTGGTTTGTCATTCAAGGCTCTGCTTGGCACCAGCTCCTTTCTATCTCCTCAGGGATAGCCTCAACCCTCAGTATCCCAGGCTCCAGGTCATATGCAGCGTTTCCTGATTCTACCTTGTAATTCCCAGCACTATGGCTTGTGTTATGCTCTCTCCTCAGTCTACATTGTCCTTCTGCCCTGCCTTTAATGCCCAACCCACATGTGACCTCTTCCTTGAAACCTCCTTTGACACCTGCTGCTCTCTAATCTTTTTCTCCTCTGAACTCCCCAACACTCTGTCCTCTTCTTACAACCTTTAGTGCTTTCTGTTTTACATTGCAGTTGGCTGGTGTGGGTACTTTCTCTTACTAAACTGTGAGCTTTTGGAGGATGTGACTGTTTTCTGTAGAGAGCTCTTGCTTCCTACTGCAGGTCCCTCCAGGTACACAGAGGAGTTCGACAAATCCCACAAACCTTTGTACTGGCACACTGGGGAGAGATCGGTACCATAACTTCCCTGTCCTCAAGCTGCTCACAGGCTTCTACGAGAGTCTGATTCATGCCCAGAGAACCACTGAAGCCAATGGTTATTTTGGGCAGGGAGATAAAAGCCACAGAGGGCCCAGTTGGCGAGGGGAGTCCGGCAGGAGCTGCCTAAGCAGAAGGCTGTGTTTACATACACAGACGGCTTCTCTGCCCAGCCTGGCCTAGTGTGGGGAGATGGGAACATTCAGGCGTCGCTGCCTGGCTGCCTCGTGAAGTTGCGGATTAACCAGTGATGCAGCGGCTGGTCTAGCCGTCTGGTCCCTGCAGATGGATGGATGAAGAGAGGACTGAAAAGACAGCAGAGCAGTGCCAGCTTCTGGAAATGAAGTGCTGGCTGGGTGGAGTGGGCACCTGGGCTGGGAATGTGAGTGCAAGGAAATGTTTGTGATCTGACAGCAGACAGCAGGTGAAATTCTGCTGGGTCTGGCTTGGGGGGTTATGAGGTCTTCATAACAGTCCCTGTTTTAAATGGAAAAACTGTTGAAAAGAAAAAAAAAAAGGAGGTCAGGTGCAGTGGGTCATGCCTGTTATCCCAGCACTGTGAGAGGCCGAGGTGAGTAGAACACTTGAGCTCAGGAGTTTGAGACCAGCCTAGGCAACATGGCAAAACCCCATCTCTACAAAAAATATAAAAATTAGCAGTGCATGGTGGTGTACACCTGTAGTCCCAGCTACTTAGGGGGCTGAGGTAGGAGGATTACCTCAGCCCGGGGAAGTTGAGGCTGCAGTGAACCATGATCACACCACTGCACTCCAGCATGGGCGACAGAGTGAGACCCTGTCTCAAAACAATAATAACAGCAACAACAAAACAGAGGAAAAAAAGATAGAAACAGCTTTCTGGCTTTAGACTCTAATCCTAAGAGTATTTTACATCCTGAAAATCTCTAGCATATATTCATCTCTGGGACAAAAACATTAAAAAAAGGAAACTTTATTGATGTTATAACATAAACACAGAAAAGTGCACAGATCATAAGTTTACACATACTTGTGTAACTACCCCCCAGACATGAACAGAATATGTCAGTATCTCCAGAATAAACCTGTGTGAAGCCCAATGTGTGTAGGATTAATGATAGAACAAACACAGGCCTTGGAGTCAGGCATGCCTGGGGTTGAATCCTGGGCCCCTGCACCTACTAGCAGTGTGACCTTGGATGAGTGATTTAACTTCAGTTTCCTCCCCTGTAAAATCAAGGTGGATCTATAATGTCTGCCTTACAGGGAAGTAGGAGATTTAAAATTGAAAATATAGGCAAGTTGCTAGGCACAGTGCCAGCACATAAGTGGGGACTCAGATGCTCTCTGCAATGGCGATGTTAATTGATGGTGATGCTGCAGCACCTTCTGGCACCCGGGACCAGGGACACACACACAGCTTTTCTCCTGTTGCCTCTCACTGCTCCCAGCCTCTGTATGATACTCTCCAGCTCTCTTCTGACTGCAAGGAATTAGAGATGCTGTGATGATGCAAACCTCAGCTGACACTTCAGGCACCCGATGGGAGGCTGGGTGGACATCTGTATCTAGTGGGTACATGGCCAGATTTTTCATGTTCTGGCCTCAGGAATGTGGCTCCCAGACCTCCTAGAGGGGCTGATTTCCCAAGAAGCAGCTGGAAGCATGGGGACCTATTAAGAAACATAGCCGAGGTGGAGATAAGGCAGAACTCAGCCTCAGGAGTGTCCTGGCGTCCTGGGTGGACTCCTGACTCCTACTTGCTCCCTGGCCTCTGGCTTTCGGTGTGAAGATGGCCAACACATACTATGCACATATTGTGAACTGGGCACTGATGTGGGCCTTCAGGGGTGTGTGTGGGCGGGGGGAAGGGAGTATGATGAAAAGTGGCCATTATCCTAAAGCTCATAGTGCAATGGAAGTTTAAAACCCTTGGACAGGTCACATGACCCTGAACTTGAGGGTGGCAGGAGGGAGACAGAGAGGCCAAGAGGTTATTTCTAGCCAGAGGAGTTGGTGCAAAGAGGAAGGGTTCAGGAAGGACTTCCTGGAGAATGCCTAGAAGAATAACTATGGGAAATGGGAAGAGGGTCTCCCAGGCAGAGAAGAGGGCACAGCCACTGTGCCCTGGGGACCTGGAACCAGTCAGTTTGACAAAGCTCATCACATGGAATCTGAGAATGAGGCTGAAGAGCCAGGTGAGACCAGGCTGTGGAAGGTCTCGAGAGTTGGGCTGAGGTATTTGAGTTGCTTCATCAGAGAATGAGGAGCCACTGAAGCTTCTTCCATTGAGGAAGCAGAGCCAGACCAGATCCTCTTACTGTGCTCTGTGGAGACCAGCATTGTTTTTAGCCAAAGATGGCAATCAGTTGTCCAAGCCACTGGAGCGGGCTGTGAGAGCCTCTGGGATGCCCAGACATGTACAGGGGGCTTGGCTGTGGGTATAGAAGAGGAAGAGGGGCATGGACCAGAGCTGAGGTTCCCAGCTTTGAGAAATGACAGTCTTACTGGAGACGTTGGAGAGCCTCATGACAACTGAGCCCCAAATTCAAAAGTAGAGGCAAGGATGAGATGAGGGTCCAGTAGGCAGAGAAGAAGAAACTGGCTGGGGGAGCATGCGGGGCGGAGATGGGGCCGGGCTTTCTGGAAGGGAGGCAACCTTCAGAATGGGCAGGCTTTGGAGACACTGAGGGTACTGAGGGGCACCCTAGTGGGGTCCATCTGAGGTGCAGAAGGGAGCTTGGAGCATGCCAGCACCAAACAGAGCCTTTGTGGGCATTCTTGCATGTCATTCTCATAGCTCTGGAAGACGGTGCTGATATTATCCCCATTGTACAGATGGGGCAACTGAGGCTCAGAGAGGCTAAGGCCTTGCTCAAGGTCATGCAGCTCCTGTGCTAATAAATGTCCCCCATCCCTGCCCCAGCCCCCTTGCCAGAGGTGAAAATTGCCCTTAGGCTGTTCAACAACACTACACTAGATACATATGGAAACGTGCTTTGTACACTGTGACCTGCTATGCAGTTTGCAGGCATCCTCATCATTCCACACTAGAATAAGGCTTAACGCAGGAGGGTGTGGTTCCCACGGTCTGGGCTGGATGGAAGGTTACAGGGAAGGGTAAGGTCTCTGGGAACTGCAGTGCTTTGAGAGGCTTCTTAGAGAAGATGGAGAAGAGGAAGTAGGGGGCAGCTGGAGGGGGGAGGTCCCTGCAAGGTGGGCACTGCCACCTGTCCACCCTGCCTACTTCCTCCACCCAGACACAGCTGCCCTGTGGTGCCCTCTGCAGAGTGCCAACCTCAGTGAAACAGCCTGCCAGGCAGCACTTCCCAGAATGGTGGGTCATGCTGCTCTGTTAAGTTTGGCTCCGCTAGCTCCCTCCCTCTGGCCCAGCTCCCAGTGGCCTGGGGCTGTCACTGGGCCCGGCTGCCCTCCCGGGCAGGAGCCAGATGCCCTCCAGCTCTCTTGTCCTGGAATACCCTCCTCCCCATGACCTCACCTTTAACCCAGCTTGGCTTACTGTCTTCTCCTCCAGGAAGCCTTTTCTGATCTCTATGGGCTGAGTTAGGACCCCAGAGTATCTAAACCTGTACTGACCAAAAGAAATATAATGTGAGCCACACGTGCAAGCCACATGCAATTTTAAATTTTCTAGTAGCCACATTTTTTAAAAAAGTCAAAAGAAACAAATGTAATTATTCAAATGATTTGTTTTATTTAACCCAATACATTCATAAGGTTTTTTGTTTGTTTGTTTGTTTGTTTGTTTTGAGACGGAGTTTCGCTCTTGTCCCCCAGGCTGGAGTGCAACAGCACGATCTCAGCTTACTACAACTTCCGCCTCTTGGGTTCAAGCAATTATTCTCCTGCCTCAGCCTCTGGAGTAGCTGGGATTATAGGCACATGCCACCATGCCCGGCTAATTTTTGTATTTTTAGTAGAGATGGGGTTTTACCATGTTGGCCAGGCTGGTCTCGAACTCCTGACCTCAGGTAATCCGCCCACCTCGGCCTCCCAAAGTGCTGGGATTACAGGTGTGAGCCATGCCCGAGACATATTACATTCTTTTTGGTATGAAATCTTCAAAATCTGATTTTTATATTTACAGCACATTTTTATTTGAACGAGCCACATTTCAAGTGCTCCATAGCAACTAGCCATGGCTAGTAGCTACCATATTGGTTAGCACAGACCTAAAAACAGGGAGTTTATAAGGGTTGAAGCTCAGAGTTTGGCACCAGACATACCTGTCAGTCATATTCCGACCCTGCCATTTATTAGCTGGATGAACTTTGGGGTTGCTAACCCTTCTGAGCCTCAGTTACTTCAGCTGTGAAAGGGATTAATAATTTCAGTGCCAGAGAATTGCTTTGAGGATTAAACAAATGAATGTGTGTCCAGTGCCAGGCACAGAGGAAGTGCTCAGAAAATGGTGGTGCTTCATCTTCTAGTATCCTCTGATGTGCTGGGGTACGTGCCTCCACTAGATTGATTGTGAATTCAAGGGCAGAGGCTGTATTCAATTCCTCCAGCCTTCCCCAGTGTCCAGGGCCTGGCTTGGTGTGAGCATTACTGCTTGCTGAATGAAAGATTAAGTCCTTGGGCTGGGAGTGCTCCCCACCCCACCCCGCTTGTCCAGTAGTCAAGGGCCCTGGTGGCTGGGAGTCAGGAGACCACTGACTACTTGTGGGTGACCTTGGCAAGTCACTGCTTTGCTTAGAACCTTGGTTTCCTCCTTTGAAAGATAAAAGGGAGATAGGAGGGGCCCTGCCTGAAGTGTTTGGTTGAATCTCTGCCCTGCAGTGACCTTGGGGGTCTGTGGCTGACTCTGTGTCCCTTGCTTTCCCAGCCAGTGGAGCGAATCACTTCCGTTCTCCTCCTGGCTTTCCTGTATCCTGGACTTTTGCACCATTAAGTTCCATCCAGTTAAAATTTAAGAGGAAAGAATTTCTCCTGCCTCCTAGACAGAGCAGAGAGGGAATGAAGGGTCCTGTCCCTTCTCTTCTGCCAGCATCCGCTGACCTCCCATCACAGCAGCCCAGTGACAGACATGGGGCAGGGATTCTCCCATTTTATAGGTGAGAAAATTGAGGCTCAGAGATGTCAAATAACCTGCCTAAGTAATACAAAAAGAAATGGTAGCGCTAGGGCCGGAAGCAGAATTTGCAGCTAAGGAACTGAGGAACCCCTTTTTTGGATGGGCTCCTCTTTCCTTCTTTCTCCATGAGACTTGGTCCTAGGTTGAGTCCTATCCCTGTGCCTCAGTTTCCCTGCCTGGGGAATGAAAACAGTCAAGTAACTCAAGTAGTAATTGCAACTGATGCCTATGGGGGCCATACATTCTTAAGTGTCTCTCCTGCTTCCTCCAGCCTGATTTTTCTGGAAAGGGTTATTGTTGGGTAAAGTGGAAAGTATGTAGTCCAGGGAGCCAGTGTAACTGTGTAAGCATAACCTTGGGCAAGTCACTCCCACTCTGAGCCTCAGCCTGCCTATTTATAAGATGGGGGCCGGGCGCGGTGGCTCACGCCTGTAATCCCATCACTTTGGGAGGCCGAGGCGGGCGGATCACGAGGTCAGGAGATCGAGACCATCCTGGCTAACATGGTGAAACCCCATCTCTACTAAAAATGCAAAAAAAAATTAGCTGGGCATGGTGGTGGCAGGCGCCTGTAGTCCCAGCTACTCGGGAGGCTGAGGCAGGAGAATGGCGTGAACCCGAGAGGCGGAGCTTGCAGTGAGCCGAGATCGCGCCACTGCACTCCAGCCTGGGCAACAGAGCGAGACTCCGTCTCAAAAAAAAAAAAAAAAAAGATGAGGGATGATATTATCTCACAAGATGCTGTGCAGATGACACACAAAAGTATTTTGCAAACTGGAAAGTGCTAATAGAAATGTTAGTGAATAATAATAATAATCAAAATAATGAAAATAGCAGAAGCCTCATTTTCTGTGTGGTCTCAATGACCTGAAGTGAATTGAGCCCTTTGGGTATAAATGCAGAACGATGTCTGGGAACATCCTGCCTCGGTCTTTGGAGTGTAGCCTGGATTCTCCTGGGAAAGTGAGAGGCTCCATCTGGTTGAGGAGGGTGGGAAAGTGGCCCTGCCCCAGGGGAGGAGTGGGGAGGGCTTCAGCCTGGGGGAAGGAAGGAAAGGGAGACGGCCAGGGAAGGAGAGTTGAACTAAGAGGAACAGAGAGAGCCTTGGCCATGCAGCCCAGAGCCTCCTGCCCACGGGAGCCCACGATTGGAAAGGCTCAGCCAGCAGGGGAGACTGAGCCTATTTGGAATCAAAATACTTGAAGGCAGGCAGTCAAGAATCTCTTAGCAGCTGTGCATCTGAAACAATAAATGCATCTGGTATAACTCCTGAGTTTTATTGGTCCTTTCACTCATTCATTTAAATAAATGTGTGGTGAGCTAAACTCAAACAGAGCACCTTGTGTGGCAAAGTGACTTGCCCAAGGCCACGGCCCCAGGGGCCTGTGTGAGACTCCCTTGGGAGCTCCTGGGAAAAAGTGAATTTGAAAGGCCTGGGGATGAGAAGTCCAAAGGCAAAGGACAGGATTTGTACAGAAGGCTGCCAAGCAGGACACTCGTCCTTCTGTCAGTCGGCCTGGGCAGATTTGTCTGTCTTCCCACCTTCTGTCTGGAGGGTGGGCCTGTTCTCTAGGACTGGGAGAAGCTGGCTTCATTCTGCTCTCTGCTCTTCATCCGCTGCTGAACCTGGTGAGCAGGGGGAGTGAAGGCACCGGAAGCTTTGTCTAAAGACACCTGATGAAGGAGGTTTAAGTTGGAGAAGAGAAGGCTTGCTTTGGGCATGGTACAAAGGGACGCAATTGTATCTTGAGTTCTCTAAAGGGTGCTGAGGAGAGGGCATAGCCTCAGTCTTTGGAGGCCCTAGAGTGCATATGAGGACCCAGGGTAGAAGGTCACCATGATGGAGCAGCACACTGGGAGGGAGGAGTTGGGGGAGGGAGGTGCCTGGCTCTATAGTGTGTGACAAGCAGAGATGGAGAGCCCACTGGTGAGGCTGATACTGAGGGAATCGCAGCAGGGAAGGATGGAGGGCTCAGCTCACATCGAGGCTGCTTCCCAGCTTGGGGCCTCTGTGCTTCCCAGGGCAGTGGATTCTGTGGTAAGAACTATGGCCAGCACATGGTAGGTACTTAGGAATGATGTGAAGAATGAATGAATAGTTGTGTATGCCTGGAGGTGAGGGTGGTGACTGGGGGTTCGCGGTCATATGGGTTGCAGTGGACCCATGGACAGAAATCTTTGGAGATCATGCTGCGGTTACCCACCATTCTCTTTATGCCTTCGCCATGAACTAGGGACCCTAGAGATAGGAACGTCCAGCCCTTTCGTCATTTGCAAATGAGGCCCAGAGCATGGAACAACTTGCCCAAGGGTACTTGCTGAGCCAGTGGCAGACCTGGACTGGAACCCAGGCCCTCTCCCTCCCAGAGTCCTCTGTGGCTTGAGGTCCCCACCTTCGGATTGTGTGAGATGGAGGTGCTGCAGTGGTTGGACTGGTTTTTTTAGTGGGTAACAGTGCTCCTGGAGGGGAGGAGCATGGCTTACCTTGGTTTTGAGCCATGATCTCTGCCACAAGCTGCTTGGCCAGCCCCTGCCCTTTCCTGGAGCTCAGGTGCACACTCAGCCTGTGCTCAGACACATACAGCAAGTGCACCTGTACACAGGCCCCATCCCCAATAGGTCCCTGGGCTCTCACTGTTACACTTACTGTCATTGTCACCAAGGCACATGTGGACAAATGTACACATAGACACCCTCTAGACACACTCAGAGGCACAGAGGATTCCCAGGAGACAGTTGTAATACCTCCTCCCGGTGGGGGAGGACGCCGAGTCCTAGGCAGGTTCTGCCCTGTCGCTGTGCTGCAGGGGTGGTGAGGGGATCCGGCTCCGGTGGGATGGGAGGCCCACTGAGGCTGAGTCACCCCTTCTGAGTCAGGGATCCATCCCCCTCTTCTCTCCTCCCCCTCCCTTTCTCGCTGATGAGCCCCCAAGAGGGCTTGGCGAGAGCAAGGAGGCCCGGGGCTGGCTAGGACCAGGGTGGGGGCAGCCGGGGCGCTCGAGAGGCCCCCCTGCTGCACAGTCCCGCAGTGGTCTGGGAACTGCCCGTGTGGCACGGACCGGGAGGAGGTGGCCTGGGAGCCTGAGAGAGAGGGCGGGGCGCGGGGGGAGGTGGGTGGTAGAGGAGACAGGCAGAGAGGAGGCGGAGGCAGGGGCAGGGCCGCGGCGCGCTGGGAGGCAGGCGCAAGCGGCGGCCGCCCCTGGGCTGGGCTCCGAGGCCGGGGCGGGGGCGGGGGCTGGCCGCGCGTCGGGCGCCAGGCCCGGGGCTGTGGGCACCGTGCCCAGCCCCCGGCGCACGCCGAGCCGCCGCCGCCGCCGCCGCTGCTGCAGTCGGCATCCATCAGCGGGCGGGGGTGTCGCCGAACAGGCTGCTCCGCAGAGCCCGCCGCGACCCCGCGCCGCCCCGCCCCGCGGCCTGCCTGCCAGAGGAGCCGAGGGGGCCGCCCCTCGCCCAACCTGCCCGACATGGGGACCCCCGGGCCCAGGTAGGCACATGGGGGGATCAGGTGGCTCTCGGGGCCGGGGGCTTGCAACATCTAGGCCCAGCCTCCAGCCCTGGGGAGGAACGGGGGCGAGGCCGAGAACTGAGTTTTCAGGCTGTTGGTCCCCTGGCCAGTGTGGGGGAGGGTCTCGCTGTTCCTCCCTACCTACCGGTCTGCAGCCTCCTCCAAGGCCTGGAGAGAGGATCCAGAGGCTGGGGGGTGGCGGGGGGTTGGTCCTGCTGTAGGATGAGCGGTGGGTGGGCGCTGGGCTCCCACCGGCTGGCCCAGTCTCTTTTCGGAGAGCACTCCTGCTGCCGCCTCCAGAGGCCAAGGGCTCTTTGGATTTCTCCTGCTTCGGACGCTGCAGGAGGAGTTCTTGGCTGGAGCCTGGGATGCTGGCGAGCCCTTGCCCTCATCTCTCCTCACTCTGGTTACGGACCCTTCCCCGCTCTGGGCTTGCCTCCCCTTCCGTCTCCCTTCCAAGTACCTCAGAGCTGCTAGGAGGGATCTTAGCCCTAGGACTTCTGCAGTTCTGGCCTGGCATTGTCCTGGCCAGTGACCGTCCCCTGATCAGAGGGAGAGGGCTTGTGTGTCCCACTTGTGTCTGGCACCTTCACACTTGGGGAGGTCCAAGGGCCCGAGAGGCTGGGGTCTCAGGGATGGGCATGGGGGGCCAATGTCTACAGCCACTGGGGTACTTACTGGGTGCAGAGGCCACTGACTGGCAGACCTATATGGCTCAAAGTGGTCCATGGAGACCTTGAAGTCTGGACAAGGACCAAAAGGGAGTTCTGGGGATGCTGGTCTCTCCCTCAGCTGCCAGCCATCGTCGTTGCTTTTCCCTCGGAGCTCTGAGGATGCATTGGTGGGGGAGAGAGCACCACGTGTTCCCACATTCACTTCTGGATCCGCATAGCACCTCCTCTGCACCCAAAGGTGGGAATGTGAGACGGCCAGATTTAGGACCTCTCCAGGGCTGTGCGGGGTCCAGCGGCTTGGCTTCATTCCCACCCCATCCCCCCACCCTCAGCATTAGGAGCCTTCCAGAATCAGTGGCAGTTGAGCCAGGTCAAGATCTGGGGCCTGGATGGTGCCCTCCGCAGCTCCTGGAAGACAGTGCCTCCTGTCCCGGGCAAGGGTGTGGAGAATAGAGGCAGCTGTGTGCCTCTCTGCCCACCCATTCCTCCAGATGGAGCCTGCGGCAGAGGCAGCCTGTGCCAGCCTCCTCTGTGAGCCACCGTGGCCCAGGAAGGCTCTGCCAGCTCTGTGCAAGGATGGAGCTGGCTTCTCCTGGCCAGCCTGAGGTCATGCCTGCCTGGCAACCCAGGCATAGTATTTATGGCATGCAGAGCACAGTCCCTGGGATTTCAGGGGCACCTCAAGGCAGTCCTGGAGGAGATCAGTGCAGAGGGCATTGTTCCTATTAAAGCCCTTCCTGGGCTATGTGACAGTCCTCCTGGGCTCAGCCCTGTGAGCTTCTTGAAGAGCTTCTTCCATAGAATCCTGCATGAAAACAATGCTTGGTCAGGTAGTCCTCACTCAGTCGATATTGAAAGGTTGAATGGGGCCTAGAGAGTAAGAGTGACTTGGCCAAGGTCACAAAGCAGCTGAGCGGGGGAGTCAGCATTAATGTACCCAGGTCTTCCACCTCTTGTTCTGGGGCTCTTGCAGCTCAGGTGCTGGCTTCCCTGCTGCGGTGGCTGTGCTATAGACAGGACTCTGCCAAGGGCTAGGCATTGTAGCCTGGAGCCTGAGGCTACCTGATCCCTTAGGAGGGGTGTTATGTTGGCCTCCCAGCCCTTGCCCTCTGTAGGTGAGCAGGAGAGGTCAGGGCTGAGAGAAAGGGACGTGGGTGGTCCTGGACCCTCTTGGAAGTGCATAGAGCTGAGAGGATGCCAGGTGCCCAGGGATGTTCTGGCCTGAGCCTCCAGGGGGCAACAGAGAGAGTTTTCTGACTTCAGGCTGTGGTGGGAGGTGCTTGTTAGCACCTGCCGGGGCTTCCCTAAGAGCCCCTTTCTGAGCTTCTCTGTCCCATTTGTTAAAAGGGGACACAGGCGTGCGCCACCGCGCACGCCTGTAATCCCAGCACTTTGGGAGGACGAGGCGGGCAGATCACAAGTTCAAGAGATGAAGACCATCCTGGCCAACATGGTGAAACCCCGTCTCTACTGAAAATACAAAAATTAGCTGGGTGTGGTGGTGCACGCCTATAGCCCCAGCAACTCGGGAGGCTGAGGCAGGAGAATCACCTGACCCCAGGAGGCGGAGGTTGCAGTGAGCCGACATCGTGCCACTGCACTCCAGCCTGGAGACAGAGCGAGACTCCCTCTCAAAGAAAAAAAAAGGGCGGGGAGGATGATCATCTCTGCCTGGAGATAAATACCAGTGATTACACAATCAAAGTGATAGTATTTATTGAAACTTACTGTATGCCATGTACTGCAAGAAGTGCTTTGAGTCACTTCACAGTAACCCTGTCAGATAGGTGCAATTAATTATCCACTTTTTACAGAGGAGAAACTGAGGCTCAGAGAGGTTATGTCACTGGACTAAAGTTACGCAGCTGGAAAGTGCGAGGCGGTCTGAGTCCAGAGCCCTTCTTTCTACCATGACATTTACTGGGGGCAATATCTGGAAGTACCAGGTTGGTGTCAAGTGGAGCCAGGCAATTCATTGGTAGGCCAGGGCCAGTCCAGGTGGAGAGGTGTGTGAGGTGTGTGTGTGTGTGCCTGGTGAGGCAAGGGTGGCTTTGTGGACTGAATATTACTATAGTGCTGAGGGGTAGGGTAGATAAGTACTGACTAGGAGCTCTCAGAGAAGGATTAGCCTTGGCCTTCTCCTTCCTGGCCAGGGTCCCCCAGAAGTGGGGAAACACCAGACTCCCTGCTCCCATTGGCTTTTAGGGAAGATGGGCTGGCTCTGGACACATCCCGAGGCCACAGTGGGGACTGGGCTGAGGAGGCCCTGTGGGCAGGGAGCTGAGCCTTGGTGGATGGGTGGGGGTGGAGCAGGCTGGCACTGCTTCCTTTGTGGGCTAGAGGCTTGTGGATCAGAATAGTAACAGCTAACATTTATTGAGCATTTATTATGTGCCAGGCCCAGTTTTAAGGGCTTCCATGTACAACTCATACGTTCTTCACAAAGCCCTTTGAGGTGTAGATGAGGTATAGGAGTTATTCTTCCCATTTTACAGATTGATGGAGCTGTGGCTTAGATAGTTGTTCAAGGTCAAACAGCTAGGCTGTGGGGGAGTCAGGATTCAAACCTAGGCAGTGTGGGTCAGAGCCATGTTCCTGAAGGCCATGCCAGGCAGCCTGTAGTTTCTCAGAGGCTGTACTCTGTTTTGTTCAAGTTGAAATAGTCACTCAGTCAGATGCATCCCTCTCCTCAAAGGCCTCCCAGTCTAGCTGGGAGAGATGCAGACATGACACACTAAAAGTAGAGTGTGCTATTGCATAGGCTCAGCATGGATTCCTATTTTGGTGCTCAGGGAAGGCTTCAAGAAGACGGGGACCTTTGAGCTGGGCACTGAAGGCCAAGTCGGATTTCGATGGTTGAAGGGGGAAGGGCACCCACTTCCCCAGGTCAGAGGGGAAGGAAATAGGAATGCCTCTGAAGAAGAGTGGGCGGTCTGATGTGCGTGGAACAGATAGTGTGTGTGGCGGAGTGTGAGCTGGGAGGTGACTCAGAAAGTCACCTAGTGTTTGGGTTTTTGATGGAGCTCTGGAATCCACCAGACGTAGGCTGTAGTCACAGCAATGCATTGTATTAGCCACGTGGCCTTGGGCACATCACTCAGCTGGCCCAAACCTCAGTTTCCTCATTCGTAAAATGTAGATAAACATGCCTGTCTCACAGGGACCATGTTGTGGTTGTTATATAAAGCACCTAGTGTAATGCTAACACATTGCAGGAACTCAGTAAACATTACTTCTCTCCCACTTCTGTCTCTCTTAAATGTCAGGCCAAGGTGTTTCGACTTGACGTGAGCCGGGATGCTCTAGGAACCTTTGCAGGATTTTAGTCTGCTGAGGAGCATGACAGAACTGTGTTTTGGGAAGGTCCTTTTGGCAACCGTATGATCCACAGGAGAGGGTGGACGGGATCTTACAGGAGAAACCTTAACTGTGGGGACTTGGAGGGCTGGGGAGGGATCAAGATTGGCACTCATTAAGGTGTCCCTCTGGTAGCGGGTGGTTCGCCAGGTTGGAGAAGGAGGAGCTTGGAGTGGGTAAGGCCACAGGGTCAGGAATTCTGTTTGAGGCCTGGTGAGTTTGAGAAGGGCTGGTCTCCCTTTAGTCATTTGGAAGATTGGGTAGCATCTTTTTTGCACATCTGGCCTGTTTTTCCTTTGAATTATTTCTTTTGAATAAATCCCCATCAGAGCTTCCTCTATAATAGCAGTAAATTGGGACTAAGTGTCCAACAATAGGAAGATGATTGGGAAAGCTTTGGAACATCCACTGGATAAAATAATACGCAGTGGTGAACACCCACAGAAAAACTGCTTGCAGTGGATGGAGCTGTGCAATTGCAAAGCTCTTTTGCATCCTTGATTCATTTTGTGCTTATGACTGCTCTGCGACAGAGGTGGGGCCGGGGCTAGATCCTTTCTGTGTTTGAAGAGAATGACGCTAGACTCCAGTCTCCTTGAAGGCAGAGTTCACATTTTATTCATTGTTTCGTCACAGCATGTTGCTCAGTGGTTTGCAAATACTTGTCCGATGAAAGAATGAGTGAACTAATCAAGAGGGGAAGTGACTTGATCAAGGTCACTCAAGTTGTAAGACATAGTGCCTGCCATATTCTTGCTATTCCCTACTTGCCACATTCTTCTCACTAACCACTCACTATCTTCGAGGGGAATAGGACAGAGAGGTTCCCAGTGAGGACCTGGCACTTGCATAGAACAGGGTTTAAGTCTTCTTTCTGTTTTTACTAGCTGTGAGGCAATTGGCAAGTTAATTAATCTTTCAAAGCCCCAATTTGCCCAGCTGTAATGTGGATAGTCCAAGTACCTGGTTTTAGGGTTGTCATCAAGATTGAATAAGTTAAGGCATGTAAACATCTTGGCATGGTAACTAGTACATAGTAAAGTATCCATGAACATTAGTGGAGATGATGATGATGTCATGATGTGATGTCATTAATGGTCTGATACAATTAATGTGAAATGGGAAAGAAGACCCATAAGATTATCAGTATTCATATTACAATGGTAAAAAATTAGGTATGAACATAGATACAGATTGGAAGAAAACAGGTAGAAAATGGAGTTCCAGCAAGCATATGGGAAGTAAATAAAACAGAAAAACAAATATTTCTTTACTGTTATATTTACTTTTCTTTAGTTTTAATTACAAAAAAAATTTGTGGAAAATCTAATAATTCAGAAGTGTAGGCCAGGCACGGTGGCTCATGCCTATAATCCCAGCACTCTGGGAGGCTGAGGCGGGTAGATCACCTGAGGTCAGGAGTTCAAGACCAGCCTGGCCAACATGGTGAAACCCCATTTCTACTAAAAACACAAAAAGTTAGCCGGGCATGGTGGCTGGCGCCTGTAATCCCAGCTACTCAGGAGGCTGAGGCAAGAGAATCTCTTGAACCCGGAAGGCAGAGGTTGTGGGGCAGTGAGCCGAGATTGCGCCATTGCACTCCAGCCTGGGTGACAGAGCGAGACTCCGTCACAAAAAAAAAAAAAGAAAGAAAGAAAAAAAGTGTATTCTCCCCTTAGATCCCCAAACAAATCCTATTCTCCAGTCGTAGCTAATAACAGCATGTTGTGTATCCTTCCAGGATATTTTCTATACCAACATAAACATACAAACCAGAATGGGATCATACATTGCATTATTGTTTTACAACTTGCATTTTTCATGTAACTACACATTGACATCTTTTTATGTCAGTAGATATAAAATCTATCTCAAAAATTTTTGCAATAGGTATGTTATACTTTCATAATTAAATTTTTAATGGATAAACCCTACTAATTTGGCCAGCCCCCCTGTTGATTGACATTTGAAGTTGTTTCCAATTTTACGGTATTCTAAGTAACGCTAACTGAACTCTAACAGTATTTAGACAATTAATGAAAATCAAGTGAGAGAAGGAGTCAGAAACCATGAGACCGTGAGAGTTGCCCTCAAAGGTCTGCTGCTTCTCCCTTCTCCTGTTCCCTCCTCTCCTCACTGGAGCCTGGGGGAACTGGTCTTGGAGAAGGCCATCTCTCTGTCACCCTCAAAAGGTGGTGATGTCCCAGGGAAAGACCCTTTCTTTCACCCACCCAGTATGGAGCTCTCCTAGGAAATTTTCAAATTCTCTTAGGATGCTCTAAGCTGCTGCTTGGGCTGTGCAGCTGCCCACACCCAGACTGTCCTTGGACAAGCTTTCTACCTTCTCTGTACCTCAGTTTGTCCATCTGTCTGGTGGTGATCAGAGCCATTGCTGCCACTGAGTGTCTTCTATATGTCAAATACTGTGCTAGAGCAAGCTTCATGTGCATTATCTGTTTTTCTATTTTTTCTTTTTATTTTATTCTTCTTATTTTTTTGTTTGTTTGTTTTTTGGGTTTTTTTGTTTTGTTTTTGAGATGGAGTCTTGCTGTGTTGCCCAGGCTGGAGTGCAATGGCAGGATCTCAGCTCACTGCAACCTCCGCCTCCCTGGTTCAAGCAATTCTCCTGCCTTGGCCTCCCAAGTAGCTGGGATTACAGGCACGTGCCACCTGCCTGGCTAATTTTTGTATTTTTAGTAGAGACAGGTTATCACTGTGTTGGCCAGGCTGGTCTCGAACTCCTGACCTCAGGTGATCTGCCTGCCTCAGCCTCCCAAAGTGCTGGGATTACAGGCCCGGTCGTTATTCTTGTTTTTTTAAAGACAGCCTGTCACTCTGTCACCCAGGCTGGAGTGCAGTGGCATAGTCACAGCTCACTGTGACCTCAAACTCCCAGGCTCTAGTGATCCTCCTGCCTCAGCCTCCTGAGTAGCTGGGACTACAGGTGCACCCCACCATGCCCGGCTAATTTGCGGGGGTGCACAGGGTAAAGACAGTGTCTCGCTCTGTTGCCCAGACTGCTCTCAAACTCCTGGGCTCAAGCAATCCTCCCTCCTTGGCCTTCCAGAGTGCTGAGATTACAGGCGTGAGCCACCACACCCTGCCTATCTCATTTAATTCTCACTATACACCTTGGAGGTGCAGGGGATAGTCTTCTCAATAGAGGTTAAGTAACCTGCCCAAGGTCACCAAGCCTGTGGCATCAGGATTCCAGCTCTGGCTCATAAGCCCATGTCTGTAACTGCTGTTTCCTGCCCACTCTCAACAGTGGCTAATTGGTGAGGTCCAAGCGAAATGATTATAAAAAGATCCTTTAAGTTGTAAAGTGCCCTGCATGTGGGAGGGATTGATACTGCCGTTATTATTTCTACATCCAGAGCAACAGTAGCTTTGGTTATATGGCTTACAGCAAGTTGGAGGTCGTGGGATGTAGCAGCATTGAGTGGGGAGAGCACTGGACTGTGAGCCAGCAGACTTGAGTCCTAGTCCTGGCTCTCCTTGAAACTGACTAGCCATGTGGCCTTGGCCACTAAGCCGCCTGGGAAATAAGCTCACCTACTCCGTGTGGCCCTTGTGCAGCTCAAATAAGATAAAGCCCAAAAGACAGCCAGCATGTTGCCCGGCTCTCGGAGGATACCCTGCTAGCGGGAGGTCTCTCTCTGCCTTCTGCATCGTCATCAGGATGGGCCAGGTGGGACGCATGTCTCCGTTTTAATGCTGTTACTCTGCAGTTCTGTGCTGTCACATGGTCCCCAGCCCACCACTGCACATCAGCCTGAGGCTCCCTAGTGGCCCGTGAAGCTTTTGGGCAAGAAGCCAAGGCTGATGGGTGGTGGCCTTTTCACATTGTTTGGTCTAAAGTGGTGTCCGTGGGTACTGCAAACATCTGACGAATTGCCGTCTCCCCACTGCCATGTACAAATCCAAGCACCAGACAGGATGACTGCAGACCCAGCTCCCTTTTTGATCCTTCTTGCCTGGCTGTGAAAGTGGCTTGAGGTCTCAGAGGCAGCTCTCTCAGCCTGTACCCTCCATCCTTTCATTCACGTCCATGCAGACATTATCACTCAGGGAAGTGAGTGTTCCATACTGGGGAAGTCCCCTTGGGAAGGAAGTCACATCATCTCCAGCAAGTGAGAGAAAGAATAAGCCCTAATAGGCACTCTTTCTGTTTTTTTTTTTTTTTCTTGTAATTCTTCTTTTTTCTTTTCTGACTCTGAAAGTAATACATGCTCATAGTAGAAAATTGAAAAATACAGAGAAAAAGTCCCCTATTTCCTTCTCCAAGGGAAGGCTATTGTTAACATTTTAGTCTTTGGACTTAATTGGAGAGTAATATTTCTGGAGCAAATATTTCTAATATTCTGGTATGTGTTTAGTGTTTTACAGGCATGATCTGATTCCATTTTCACAGTAAGCCTGTGAGGTATGTAAGTTTATCATCATGACTTTACAGATGAAGAAACTGAGGCACAAAGAGGTTAAGGGGCTTCCTTACGGTTCCCTTGCCTTCCTTGACTTCTTAGCCTATTCTGCCTCTTCTCAGGCTCCCCTTATCCTAAGTGAGCATCAGGTGGTGGATCAGTCAGATTCTGACAGGAAACAGAATTCCACTCAGATGCTTCACCTGAGGAGATGTTAATAAAGATGTGAGCAGGGTGAGGGGAACCCACATGGGATGGTGAGGCACCCACAAACTAACAGTGACAGAAGGCATTACTAGCTCTCGGCCTGAATGAGCAGGAGGGAGTGGTGTTACCTGAGTTCCGTGACCGGTAGAGGTGGGCAGGGAGCTGTCACAGAGGGGCTCAGCCACCACCAGGACCACAGAGAGAGAAATTGGGGAAGATACACCCAGGATCTCTCTCCTTCCACCTTCTGAATTCCTGCCAGTGCCTTCTTCTTTATTATTTTTTTTTAAGACAGAGTCTCTGTCATCCAGGCTAGAGTGCAGTAGCATGATCTTGGCTCACTGCAACTTCCACCTCCCAGGTCTGCCTCAGCCTCCCTAGTAGCTGGGACTACAGGCGCCTGCCACCACACCCAGTTAATTTTTATATTTTTAGTAGAGACAGGGTTTCACCTTGTTGGCCAGGCTGGTCTCAAACTCCTGACCCCAAGTCATCCACCCACCTTGGCCTCCCAAAATGCTGGGATTGCAGGCGTGAGCCACTGTGCCCGGCCCCTGCCAGTGTCTTCTATTGGCCAAATGGAACCAGAAGCCAGGAGGCAAGGGAGCTCAAGGGACAGTCCAATGGGCCAGCCTCCTGCTTCTTCAAGCAGGTCATGGATCTGGGGGTGCACATGGAGACTAACAACCCAAGCGACATGGTTGTAGGGAGATGGGAGAGACATGTCCCCTGACTTCCCAGAAAGAGTTGTCTTAGTAACTGACTATTAAAAACATCATTCAAAACAAGAGACTTTTTTTCTGCCTGGGAGTCTCTTGGTGTTTTGGTGTCTCCTCCCTCCTCTGCCCCCCATCTCCTCTCTCACCTGGTTCAGAATTTCCAAGAACACCTGGGCAACAGTCTTTGGTGTCATTGGTGTGCAGGGTTTAGAAGAGACAACCTTGCTTGCATGATACATGTGGCTGTGTGTGTTCTCATGTTGTTTCACTGCTGTGCCTATGCATACAAAGACATGCTTCTTGTGTACATGTCATAAGCATCTATAACATAGTCTCCTCTGTATCCAGCAGAATATTCACTTTTTATTTATTTATTTATTTATCTAATTTTATTTTTTTGAGATGGAGTCTTGCTCTGTCTCCAGGCTGGAGTTCAGTGGCATGATCTCGGCTCATTTCAACCTCTGCTGCTGAGGTTCAAGCAATTCTCCTGTCTCAGGCTCCCGAGTAGCTGGGACTACAGGAGCCTGCCACCATGCCCGGCTAATTTTTGTATTTTTAGTAGAGATAGGGTTTCACGAT
This sequence comes from Pan paniscus, assembly GCF_029289425.2. Taxonomy (NCBI): domain Eukaryota; kingdom Metazoa; phylum Chordata; class Mammalia; order Primates; family Hominidae; genus Pan; species Pan paniscus. The sequence goes on from NC_073270.2 coordinate 41,899,781, forward strand.
ATTGGTTAGGCTGGTCTTGAACTCCTGACCTCAGGTGATCCACCCGCCTCAGCCTCCCAAAATGCTGGGATTACAGGTGTGAGCCACTGCGCCTGGCTATTTATTTATTTTTGAGACAGAATCTCGTTCTGTCACCCAGGCTGGAGTGCAGTGGTGCGATCTGAGCTCACTACAACCTCTGCCTCCCAGTTTCAAGCAATTCTTCTGCCTCAGCCTCCCAGGTAGCTGGGATTACAGGCACGCACCACCACACTTGGCTAATTTTTGTATTTTTTCTAGGAACAAAGTTTCACCATGTTGGCCGGGTTGGTCTTGAACTCCTGGCCTCAAGTGATTTGCCTGCCTCGGCCTCCCAAAGTGCTGGGATTACAGGCATGAGCCACCGCGCCTGGCCCAGGACATTAACTTTTGTATCTCAAAGTCCTCCCATTCTCTGTAATAGCCTTGATCTCCATGGCCTTCCTCTGATGTGGACAGGGTCTCTCATCCCTGTTTGACACATGAGGAAACATGCTCAGAAAGAGGAAGTGGCCGGGTGTGGTGGCTCACGCCTGTAATCCCAGCACTTTGGGAGGCCAAGGTGGGTGGATCACCTGAGGTCAGGAGTTCAAGACCAGCCTGGCCAACATGGTGAAACCCTGTCTCTACTAAAAATACAAAAATTAGCTGGGCATGGTGGCATGCACCTGTAATCTTAGCTACTCGGGAGGCTGAGGCAGGAGAATTGCTTGAACCAGGGAGGCAGAGGTTGCAGTGAGCCAAGATTGTGCCACTGCACTCCAGCCTGGGCGACAGAGCGAGAATCCATCTCAAAAAAGAAAAAAGAAAGAGGAAGTGACCTGCCCAAAGCTGATCAGATCGGAAGTGGAAGCACTGAAGCAGCAGTGGTCCCAATTCTAAGTTCAGCTCTTCCCAGTATATTTCCTTTTCAATCTTGGGAAGTCTTTCTTTAGCCAGCCCCAACCCTGGGAGAAATCAGTACAGCATGAGCCCCCTGAGGTTGCTGGAATGCCATACAGTGGGAAGAACTCTGGAGTCAGAGATACCTGGCACAGCCTTATGACCTTGGACAAATCCATTTGCCTCTTTGCACGTGTGCATCCTCATTAGTAAAATGAGGAGAATAATATCAGGTCTTTGGATGGAAACATCAGGTGTTGAGATAAAATAAATCATCAGGAGAGGCAGGCTGGCTGGTAGCCACAAAGGCTCCCAAGGTGAATGCAGCCCAGGTCTCCATCCTCAGTTGGGTAGACTAGAAATTGTCTCTTTGTGTTCTATCCATCAGTCATCCATGTGTTCAACCTTTTATCCATCTACCCCTCCATCTGATGCCAAATCTGCTGAATGTGAATTCTGGCACTGCTGTTTACTAGCTGTGTGACCTGGAGCAAGTTCCTTAACTTTTCTGCTTCAGTTTCTTCTTTTGTAAAATAGGGATAATAAGAGCACCTATTACCCATTATAGGTTATTGTGAAGATGAAGTGAGTTCATTGATGTAAAGTACTCAGATCAGCGCCTAGCAAATAGCAGACTACAAATGATAATGTTGTTTTTATTTATCAAGAACTGCGCTGAGCCCTGGGGATAATGGCTAACCAGACAAAATTCTTATCTTTATGGAGTTTATTTTGGAAGGAGGGATAAAAAGAAATAAGTAAATCAATCAATGATAGAAGATCAGTTTGTGATAATTACTATGAAAACCGACCACCCAGCTGGGCGTGGTGACTCACACCTGTAATCCTAGCACTTTGGGAGGCCAAGGCGAGCAGATTGGCTGAGCTCAAGAATTCAAAACCCAATCTCTACTAAAATACAAAATAATTAGCTGGGCATGGCTGTGTGCACCTGTAGTCCCACCTACTGGGGAGGCCAAGGCAGGAGAATTGCTTGAACCTGGGAGGTGGAGGTTGCAGTGAGCTGAGATCATGCCACTGCACTCCAGTCTGGGCAACAGAACGAGACTGTCTCCAAAAAAAAAGAAAAAGAAAACCAATCACCCAACCCAGCATGCTTGCTTAATGGATTCGAAGTTTCTGTTTGGGGTGATAAGAATTTTTGGAAATAGATAGTGGTGATTTTTGCACAACATTGTGAATGTAATTAATGCCTCTGAATTGTTACCCTTAACAATGGTTACAATGGCAAAATGAAACAAAAACAAAACAATCTAGCATGCTGTAACCAAAAAAACAGGGGAAAGGACCTAAATAAATTAGACAGGGTGGTCAGGGGGCACACAAATTCACAATCTGAAGGTGGGAGCTGCCAAGCTGTCCATGCAGAGGGAACATTACAGACTATCATTAAGGACAAAGCCCCAAAGCCTTGCACAGTCGAAGAACAGACGGAAAGCCAATGTGACAGGCTCATGGTGATGGTGGCGGCGTGGGGAGGGAATAGGGGACCAGTAGTGGTGGGAGCTGATGCTGAATAGATGGGCAACAGCCATATACAGAGGTCTGTAGCTTTGATAAAGAGTTTGTGTTTTATTTTAATGGGACGCCCCTGGGGGTTTTAAAGAGGGCATCCGGCTGGGTGCGGTGGGTCACACCTGTAATCCCAGCACTTTAGGAGGCTGAGGCGGGCGGATTGCCTGAGCTCAGGAGTTCAAGACCACCCTGGGCAACATGGTGAAACCCCCATCTCTACTAAAAATACAAAAATTAGCTGGGCATGGTGGCGGGTGCCTGTAGTCTCAGCTACTTGGGAGGCTGAGGCAGGAGAATTGCTTGAATCCAGGAGGTGGAGGTTACAGTGAGCCGAAATCATGCCACTGCACTCCAGCCTGGGCCATGGAGCGAGACTCCATCTCCAATAATATTAATAATAATAATAATAATAATAACAATAATAAATAATAAATAAAGAGGGTGTCCATTGAGAGTTTTGGAAAGATTCTTATGGCTGCTTTGTGGATAATAAACTCTAGGAGGGCCCAAGTGGTCACAGGGAGACCATGGAGCAGGCTGGGGCAGCTCCTGGAACAAGCTGATAGTGGCTTAGATTTAGGCAGTTGCAATGGTGATGGAGAAAAGGAGCAAATCCAAGTTACTGGACTCAGAGATGCTGACTCATGCTAACCCTGGTTAGAGGGCCTGATGTATAAACCGGATACCAGTTGATTCATTTTTAAGGAGTGGTTTCACTGCCAGGCTGAGTGGATATTGCCTCATCTGGGCTAGGACACCCTCTCCCTGCAGGCCACCCAGATAAACAGCCACAGGTGAGAAGGCTGCTGAGTGCCCCTGGAAGGTGAGCTAGAGGAGCCAGAGGGTGGTTAGGGTGTTGAAGAGGGTCAGATGCTGACAGTCTGCTGGGCCAGCCCCAGCCCAGGCAAGCATCCCTGGCCTCACTGGGTCCCTTTCCCCCAGACAGAGTAAGTACGGGCGCTGTCAGCATTTACTTCTCTGGCTGACCTTTCTCTTTTCTAATCCTGTGCATTAGGCCTTTCATATGTTAGTGTCATCAGTCTGGCCCTGCTGGCCTCTGTCTGTTAGAAACATCTCTTTCTCCATTTGTTGTGGGTGGACACTTCTGAAGTCCCGTTCTCAGGCCCCTCCTCACTGCAGCTTCCCATTACTGCTGGTAATTATAGACCCTACGTCTCAGGCTTGTTTTATTGGGTGTATACCATGTTAAGTGCTTTTTTTTTTTTTTTAGATGGAGTCTTCCTCTGTTGACAGGCTGGGGTGCAGTGGCGCGACTCCCAGTTCAAGCCATTCTCCTGCCTCAGCCTAGCCTCAGTAATCCTAGCACTTTGGGAGGCCAAGGCGGGTGGATCACAAAGTCAGGAGTTCGAGACCAACCTGGCCAAGATGGTGAAACCCCATCTGTACTAAAAATAGAAAAATTAGCTGGCTGCGGTGGCGGTCACCTGTAATCCCAGTTACTCGGGAGGCTGAGGTAGGAGAAATTGCTTGAACCCAGGAGGCAGAGGTTGCAGTGAGCTGAGATCACTACACTCTAGTCTGGGTGACAGAGCAAGACTCTGTCTCAAAAAAAAAAAAAAAAGTGGCAACTCAGGCTCAGAAAAGTGAAGTCACTTGTCCAAGGTCACAGAGTGAGCAAGCATTGGCACTAGGCTTTGGATCTGGGTCTGCCTGACTCCACAGCCTGTGCTGTGAAGCACTGAGCCACAGGGCCGCCTGCTCTACCTCCCTTCAAGAGGTCCATGAATGACTGTGTGAAGTCTCTAGCCCTGGGCCTGGCTGGCAGCAACGCTTAGTGTTGGGATCTCTGTCCTTCTCCTGCACAGTGATGCTTCTGACTCTTGCAAGGCTCCCAGCTCCGTCACTCCTCCCAAGCTCCAACCAGTTCCTCCTTCCAGGCTGTTTGGTGCTCACCTTTATAGGCTTCTCACTCTGAAGTGCCAGAATGTCAAGGTCTCCTCTCTATCCCCTGCCCAACCCCCTTCTTCCCATCTCTGGGCATTTGCCCACATGGTGACTCAGCTCAAATGCTCTCCCTGCATCTCCTGTCTAAATGGCTCCCTTTTTTCAACACCTAATTCCACCTTCACCTCCCCACCCTAGAAGCTTCCTTTGGGAACTCCAGATCACCAGGTCCCCAGACTCTGCTGAGAGGCTGAAACATACATGGCAAATCTAAATCGTCTCCTGCATGAGTGTTTAGCCATTTCCTGGGTGAGCATCCTCTTCCCACACTGCAGCCAGCTCCTCGGGAACCAGCACGTGCTTCCCTCCAGGGGCCACTACAGTGCCTGGCCCAGCCTAGCCGCACAGCAGGCTCCATCAGTCTGTGCTCACCTGGGCCTGGGCAGAACCATGCCCACGTGACGGGCTATGTCAGAAGCCAGGGCCACCTAGGCTCCCTTTCTGTGGCCTAGTGAGAGAACCATGCTGTTATCCTTGGATTTGTGAAATAAAGATTTCATCATAGATTTTTTTTTTAAATATGTTATTTTTGATTTATAAATTTTTTAAAGGTTTAAACAGATTTTATCTCCTTCTCATACTGCCATACCAAGCCATGTGCCTCAGAAAAATTTCTTTTTTGACCTCTAACTTAAACTCATTCAAGGAATCTCCAAGTATAGTAGCAAAACCAAGAACTACAGTTAAACAGAAGAAAAAATAATAATCTGTCTTCCCGCCACCCAGAAATAACTATAGTTAATACTTTGCTGAATTTTCTGTATCTGTGCATGTGTATTCATTAACACAGAGATAATCTGTACAAACTATTGTGTATCATGCTTTTTTACTCAAATCTTTTCCATGATTTTTTACGTTTTTTTCTTTAACTCTTTAGAGTGGATAAGCCATCATTTCTCTCACTAGCCCCTGGCCATGGAATGCAGAGGTGGCTCCTGCCACGTCCTTGGTGTCTAGCGTGAACCTGAGTATTTTCTCCTTTGGGGGGTTCTGTTGGGGTTTGCTTGAGGCAGCCAAGTACAGTGGAGAGAAGGCAGACCTAGAGTTAGGATCTGGGGAGTCTGGAGGCTGGGGAGGGAGGAGAGTGGGCGGAGGAACCAGGGAAACCTGGTTTCTGAGGAAATGACTGTCAGTCGTCTTTTTTGCTCACTGGGTCTCACCTGTAAAGGAAGAGGAGTAGATTGAATTATCTCAAAAATGATCTCAAAAGGCATCCAGCTCCTCTCCTCTGTCGTTCTGGGAGTGCCAGGCATTTGCTGCCAGCGGGCTCTGCTGGAGACCCAGGCAGAGGAAGACTGGGATATTTATTTAAGGTTGCTTTCCTGGCTATTTCAAGGAACCTCAGGCCCAGGAAAAGTTCCGAGAGTGTGAGCTGAAATCAGATTGAGGCCATCGGAGAGGGAGGAGTGGAAGTGTCTCCCGGCTGTCTGGGCCCACAAGGGGTCATGTGGATTCTGCATCTCACAGCAGAAAACACACAGATGAGTCTGTGATGCTTTTTTTTTTTTTCTTTTTAAGCAAAATTAAGTAGGCAGTTATTTTAAGGGTTCTTGCCTATAGGTCTTATCTGGCATTATGACCAGTATCCTTAAGTGTAGGCTCAGAAAAGATCCTGAGCCCGGTGCACCGGTATCATTTGGACCCTTCCAAGGCTGTGGGCTCCCCTAGAGCAGCTCTCATTGCTTTGTATCCTGGCCTGGAGTCAGCACTCATTGTCCTGTAAGTGACAGAGAGCCTTTATTTAACTATGGCTTTCAGTTATACCCGTAAAGCAGAGAGTAGTGGCTTGAGTGGAAAGCATTTCTGGGTGGGGAGGAGGTGATGGGGACCCAGGCCTTCCCTTCCTCCTCATCTTCCTTCTAAATAGCAGCATCAGTAACAACAAACCCTCTCATTTGTACTCCAAGCCTCCACGCAAAAAGCCTTTCCACCGTTATCCACTCTGTGGGGGGCTGAGGATGTTCAGGGCCCCAGAGCTCTCCTGTGCCTGAGTGGGATGCTCAGGGTCCCTGGCTTTCTATCCAGTGCTCTTGGCTTTGGGCTGGGCTGATGTCCACTGAGATGCAGGGAGAAAAACTGAAAAATGAAAAGGAAGTGTGGGGCGGGGGACCTGGAGCACGTGGCTAGCCCAGGGTGGATGCTGTGTCTGTCTGTCTGTCTATCAGAGGCCTCCCACGATGGATGGTGCAGGGGAGAGGGCATGCCATGTCAGTCTAGCCTGAATCTCTCTCATGTAATATGATAGATTTAGAGGAAGGGCCTGGACTCAGGGGTGAGGGTTCCTGCTCATTTCTCTATTTCCCTGGTTTTAGCTTCAAAGCTTTTTTTTGAGGATCTGTTGATTGGGGGCAGGAATGGGTGCATCTGATGCCCCTCCGCCACCCTACCTTTCTAAAAAGCCAACTTGTACGTTTAAAAAAGTACGTATGTATATTTTATTTATTTTAATTTAATTTTATTGTTTTGAGATGGAGTCTCACTCTTATCACCCAGGCTGGAGTGCAGTGGCTCAGTGAAACCTCTGCCTCCTGGGTTCAAGCGATTCTCCTGCTTCAGCCTCCCCAGTAGCTGGGATTACAGGCATGCATCACCACAGCCAGCTGATTTTTGTATTTTTAGTAGAGACGGGGTTTCACCATGTTGGCCAGGCTAGTCTCGAACTCCTGACCTCAGGTGATCTGCCTGCCTCGGCTTCCCAAAATGCTGGGATTATAGGCATGAGCCACTGCTCCCGGCTTATGTATGCATATTTTAAAAGATAAAAGTACTTCCAAAACATATAAAGTGAAAAGTGAAGTTTTCTCTCTTATGTCACCCAGTTCCCAGGGATCTCTTTCATTTTCCTTTACCCACTTCTGCCTTACCAACCTCTCTTAACATTGGTAAGTATCCTTTCAGACCTTTTACTAAATGTGTGCAAACACAAACATATGTTGTTGAGGTTACTGTTTTGTTTTTCTTTTTTCTTTTTCTTTTGGAGAAGGAGTCTCACACTGTTGCCCAGGCTAGAGTGCAGTGGTGCAATCTCAGCTCACTGCAACCTCCGCCTCCCAGGTTCAAGCGATTCTCCTGCCTCAGCCTCCTGAGTAGCTGGGATTACAGAAGTGCGGCACCACACCTGGCTAATTTTTGTATTTTTGGTAGAGACGGGGTTTCACCATGTTGGCCAGGTTGTCTTGAACTGCCGAACTTAGGTGATCCGCCCTCCCCGGCCTCCCAAAGTGCTGAGATTACAAGCATGAGCCACTGCGCCTGGCGTGTTTTGTTTTTCAAATATAAAAATGAGACCATGCCATTCTCTCTCTCTCTTTCTCTCTCTGTAACTTGCCTATTCCAGCAGAATAGCTGGGCAATGGGTCCTTGACTCTCTGAAATCTCCTCATTTACTGCTGAAAGGGGAAAATGACAAGAATAGTTTATCCCAGAAAGCATTTCTCTACGTTGCTCATGTTTTGGATGAGTCTGAGAGAGGTGAAGTGACTGCCACATTTGTGGCCAACTCGGGGACTGAGCCTGTTCTTTTGACTTTTACATCGTCAAGCCTGCGCGTTGTTTTGTTTTGTTTTGTTTCAAGTTTCTTCCTGTCATTCTCTTTTTGGATCTATTCTGTGAAGTTAGCAGGGCAGGAATTATTGAAGCTTGGGGTATGAAGAGGTGTGTCCAGCTTCAGCACTGGAAAGGTCTGGAACCCAGGGTTCTTTTAGTTAAATTCTGTGCATCCAGCTTTGCTGAGGGTCTACCAAGCGCCAGGTGAGGTGGCTGGAGAGACAGCCTGGCTTGGACCCTGCCTGGAGGCGGTCACTGGCAGCCCCGTGTGCTCCTGGTAGAGCAGGGCTCCCTGGAAGGACTCATCATCCCTATGAAAGGCCCAGAGATTTGAGTCCCTGAAGAGCTGCAGACACAGGGTGGGAGGGGTGCCTGTGACCTCGGCCACTAACCCCTCACCTCCCATGACCCTCCCTCCTCCCCACTTCCTCTGTCTCTCCCTTCCTCCTCCCTTTGCCCTGTGACTCTTTGTCCGCTTGCCTCCATCTGTCTCTCTCCGCGTGTGGTTCCTGCCCCTCTCGCTGTCATACCATTGCTGTCCCTCCCTGTCACATGATCTCCTTCATGCCAATGCAGGCGTGCTGGTCACCATGACAACAGAGACAGGCCCCGACTCTGAGGTGAAGAAAGCTCAGGAGGAGGCCCCGCAGCAGCCCGAGGCTGCCGCCGCTGTGACCACCCCTGTGACCCCTGCAGGCCACGGCCACCCAGAGGCCAACTCCAATGAGAAGCATCCATCCCAGCAGGACACGCGGCCTGCTGAACAGGTGTGTGCCCGAGAGCATGGGCGTAACTTTCCTGCCCAGACCGTCCTCCAGGTCCAGTTCTTAGGGCTCCAGTATTTTTTCTGGAGGGAGGAAAGAAGGAAACTAAGATTTATTAGTGACCCGTTACATGCCAAGCACTGTGCTGGGAGCATTGTTGTTATTTTATTTTCTTTTTTGAGACAGGTCTCATTCTGTTGCCCAGGCTGGAGTGCAGCCTCAATCTCCCAGGCTCAAGCAATCCTCCCGCCTCAGCCTCCTGAGTAGCAGGGACAACAGGCGTGCACCACCGCACCTGGCTAATTGTTTTAACTTTCTTTTTTTTTTTTAATTGAGTTGGAGTCTCGCCCTGTCACCCAGGCTGGAGTGCAGTGGTGCCACTGCACTCTTCGCTCACTGTGACCTCTGCCGCCCGGGTTCAAGCAATTCTCCTGCCTCAGCCTCCTTAGTAACTGGGATTACAGGCATGCACCACCACGCCTAGCTAATTTATATATTTTTAGTAAAGACAGAGTCTCACCATATTGGCCAGGCTGGTCTCAAACTCCTGAGCTCAGGTGATCCACCTGCCTTGGACTCCCAAAGTGCTGGGATTACAGGTGTGAGCCACCATGCCTGGCCATAATTTTTTTTTTTTTTAACTTTCAGTAGAGATGAGGTCTTGCTATGCTGCCTAGACTGGTCTCAAACTCCTGGGCTCGAGTGATCCTCCCACCTTGGCCTCCCAAAGTTCTGGGATTACAGGTGTGAGCCACCATGCTTGGCCCATTGTGGTCATTTTAAAATTTTATTCTCTCAGACTAAAGAGGGTAGCTACTAACTCCCCCATTTTACACCTGGGGAAACTGAGCACCAGCAGGATAAAATGAGTTATCCAAAGTCACATTGCCATAAAGTAACAGAGGTGAAGACAAATCTAGATCTGATTTTGAAGCCTGAGTTCTTTCCATTTATTTTCCTACCCCTGAACCTGTCTGTTCTAGCTTGGCCAGCCCCATGTAACCCCAGAGCAAAACCCATTGCCCTAAAGCTACAACAGACTCACCTCCTCATCTAATTAACACCTTCCTTAATTCACGACAGGCCTGGAGGGGGCAGGGACTTGGCCAAGATCACTGAGGGCGTCAGCAGTGGAGTTAGGACCCGGGGCGGGCGGCGGTGGGGCAGGTCTCTGGCCTTTCTCCTCTCCTTTAACTCAGTCCACAGCTCCCAGACTCCTGCTAGATCCAGTGACAGACAAAAAGGAGACCAGATGAATGCTGTGATGAGTCATGTGCTGCTCTGGGGAGACAGGGCAGCTCTGGCCACTGGCTTTGGTTTCATGGGATGCTCCTGCCTCAGAGGATGCCTATGGCAGCAGTAGCCTGCAGGGAAGATGGGGACCCCTCACACAAGGCCACCCATTATGCATGGAAGCCCTGGCTCTCCTCCTGTACACACCAGCCATGGACCCTAGTTGCCCTGTGGGTCTCAGACGGTAGCGACTTTCATTCTGGGGTCTGTCTTGGCCCCAGATGCCTCTATATTGCTTCTTACTTATAGGAAAGGCCATGGCTTAAAACTCACTGAGCAAACTATTCCCTTGCTTGGTCCTGCAGAGCCTAGACATGGAGGAGAAGGACTACAGTGAGGCCGATGGCCTTTCGGAGAGGACCACGCCTAGCAAGGCCCAGAAATCGCCCCAGAAGATTGCCAAGAAATACAAGAGTGCCATCTGCCGGGTCACTCTGCTTGATGCCTCGGAGTATGAGTGTGAGGTGGAGGTAGGGGAGCACTGAGTGCCATATGTCCCGTCCCCGGTCAGCCAGCCTCAGGTCCAGGGCAGGCTCCAGCTTGGGCCAAACCAGAGGAGTCCTGGACTAGTCACAGTGTCCAGAGAGATGACCTGGCTCGGAGCTCCTTTGTACAGATGGTGGCACCAAAGCCTGGAGAGAGTGGTTATGATTCCAAATAGAATTAGACGAGGTACAGGGCTGGCACCAGGGGAAGATTTTGCAGGGTGACTATACCTTGGCAAGGATGCCACCATGTAAGGGCTGATCTACAAACAGTAGACCTGGGAACTGGGCTCCCCTATTCACCCAGGAGAGACTGACATTTAAATTAGAATCATTTTTATATACTAGGTGGAGAGAGGGCTCCTCCCTTCCTAGTGAATGTCCCTGTCCAGGGCACCATCTCAAGTCTCCAGGACAAACTAGTCACCTCAGGGTTCTATGGCAAGCCCATCACCACGTCACAGGGAGGCGGCCCATTGGGAAGATGTCACCCAGGCCATGTAGAAACCCTGTGGTATGGCCCTGCCCCATGGTGGTGACACAGCAGATGCCTCCTTCTGGGTTTGGCCCTCCTGGCCTCACATTTAGGTCTCCTTTTCCTGTATAGGTTCTGACTCCTGCCCTAATTCTGAGCTCTCGCTCGCCCCCTCTGTGAGCCCTTAGAGGTTCTATCCCTGCCGAGGCAGCATTCGTGGCCCTTCTCCGCATGTGTGAAAGGGCTCAGAGGGTGTCCTTGCTACTGAGATTTATAGGAGCTGCCCCCTTTTCTCTCCCATGCCCTGATTTTAGGGATGTGGCTTACTCCTGAGCCCTGGGAGACTGAGTCCCTCTTCTCTACAGGGTTTTGATTTGTTTTGTTTTTATGTACATGTATTTTTTCTTTTTTTTCTTTTTTTTTTTTTTGTTGAGACAGAGTCTTGCTCTGTTGCCCAGGCTGGTGTGCAGTGGTGCGATCTCAGCTCCCTGCAACCTCAATCTCCCAGGTTCAAGCAGTTCTCCTGCTTCAGCCTCCTGAATAGCTGGGATTACAGGTGCCCGCCACCACACCCGGCTAATTTTTGTATTTTTAGTAGAGACAGGGTTTCACCATGTTGCCCAGGCTGGTCTCAAACTCCTGGCCTCAAGTGATCTGCCTGCCTTGGCCTCCCAAAGTGCTGGGATTACAGGCATGAGCCACTGCGCCCGACTGTGTATGTATTTTGTCTATAGAAAGACTTCACCTTCCCTGCTCCTGGGACAAAGGAAAGGGCTGTCTTCTGTGTCCTCTCTCCTACCTTGATGGGCCCCAAGACGCCATTTCTGCCTGTCCTAGAAGTGCACAAAGCATTTGACTGAGGCTAGGTCCTCTCTCTCTGATGATCTCCAGGTTCAGGAATTCCTTGCCAGGCTTGGTCCCGAGGGCCCAGCCAGACCTTACAGGGGTCTCACTCCCTCTCTAGAGTCCCTGGCTCTTTGGGTGGTGACTGCCTCCTGTTCCCCTGTCATGTGATCCCCTTATTGGTGCTCATCTTTACCCCTGTGGGTTTGGAGTGCCCAGTCGGGTTCTCGGCTTCGTCATTCTGAATGGTGGTTCAGAGAGGCCCAAGCCTAGCTCTACAGGAGTGGGAGGAACCTACCTGGCCCTAACAATGGTACTTCCAGCAGAAGCTGATGGAGGCCCCATGAGCCTCTGTGAAACCTCACTGGCTGTGGGGAAGGGAGTGGTGGGCTAGCCTGGGCTGCCCTGGATTTCACTCAGGGAAGGGAGGGTCACACTGTGACCCTGAGTCCCAAGCCCTCCCCTTCTCCCCCTGCCCGCTTCTGTCATATTCCAGGGGCGGCTTCTCTTCCTCTCACACCCAAAGCTTAGGACTTGGTTTTCTGCTCCTTCGGTCTAAGTTAGCCTCCTTCTAATCACTAAAAAGGAAGGAGAAAGCCGTCACTTCCTATGCCTTCCACTTCAGCTTCTCCCCAAGCAAGCTCAAAGTCCAGAAACCACCACCAGAACTTGGAAGAAGGCCATCAAGGAGCTGGCCATTGTTGTCACCCCCAGGATCCCTTAGGACTCAGAGGGCAGAGCCAAGTGGGTGGCAGGAGCGCTGCATTCCTGTCCAGACACCGAAAGGCCCTTGGGGTTTTTGAATTGTCCTGGTGGAGCCTAGGGTATCTCCCAGCCTCGCCCCGGGGTGTGCTTCAGCCTCATAGCTGCTCTGCTTCCCTCCTTAGAAACATGGCCGGGGCCAGGTGCTGTTTGACCTGGTCTGTGAACACCTCAACCTCCTAGAGAAGGACTACTTCGGCCTGACCTTCTGTGATGCCGACAGCCAGAAGGTACCTGGGCTAGGGAGCAGGGTGGGACCTGCTCTTCCGTTAGGCTCCTGTAATCCTGGCCACCCCCCACAGCATCCATTAGTGCTCAAATCATTAAGCATCTTCTGTTTGCGTGTCCCCAAGGCTCAACCAGCCCTATCCACCTGCGGTTCCCTGTCTCAGCCATTTCTTGGTGACATACAGGTCACCCCCAGATGAGAATTTGGAGAGCCCTGGTCTGGCTGCTAGAGTTGCTGGGGGAGCTGAGGAGCTCCCTGCTAGAGCTTCTCCCCTACCCTTGGGAGGCTCTGAGTTTCCTTCTTCCTGCCAGTCCCATTGCAGATGCATCACCTGCTCACTGGGACTGCCTCAGGGCAGTGGCAGCTCCGGGCACTGGGTCCAAGCCTGGTGGTGAATCCTGGCCCCATTCCCCTCACCCCCTAGTCCCAAGGAAAAGGAACCAAGAGGCTTAGCCAAGGAAGGGCGTTCCCTACAAGGGGCTGCTGACCAGCCATTTCAGGATATTTCTCTCTCTCAGCCCAGTCAGGTCCTTTCCTGTGTCTTCCCTCTGAAGATCTCTATCTTTTCTTTTAGAACTGGCTGGACCCCTCCAAGGAGATCAAGAAGCAGATCCGGAGTGAGTGGCTTGTTGTGTTTGGGGAGGTGGGTGGGTGAGGGGATTCCAGGCCATGAGAGCCCCCCTTGTACTGCTCTCTCCTCCTTTGGAAAGTGCATTTCAGGCCAGGCGTTGTGGCTCATCCCTGTAATCCCAACACTTTGCGAGGCTGAGGCGGGTGGATCACTTGAGGTCAGGAGTTCAAGACCATCCTGGCCAACATGGGAAAAGCCTGTCCCTACCAAAAAAAAAATACAAACATTAGCTGGGCGTGGTGGCGGGTGCTTGTAATCCCAGCTACTCGGGAGGCTGAGGCACTGGGACTGCCTCAAGCGATTCTCTTGGACCTGGGAGGCAGAGGTTGCAGTGAGCTGAGATCATGCCACTGCACTCCAGCCTGGGCAACAGAGCAAAATTTCATCTCAAAAAAGGAAAAAAAAAAAAAAAAAAAAGAAAATGCATTCAGATCCATGAGTCCGTGTACTCCACATGGCAGATCTTGGGAGAAGCCAGAGTGGGAAGGACAAGTCTAAGGCCCAGAGAAGAGAAACGACTGTGCAGAGTCACACAGCAAGTTAGCAGAGGAATCATAAATACATTCAGGACGTCAGCTCTAGAAGGGACCTGCAGAGCCATCTAGGACAAAGGACAAGCAGATGGGCTGGAAACAGCCACCCTTCTGTCCAGGAATGGTGTAGTCTTCAGTAAACAATGACCCTTTCCTCAGAGGCCCAGAGAGAGGCAGTTATTACCTAAGGTCACAGAGCCAAATGTTGGCTGAGCCAGGTCTTGAGCCCTGGTCTTCCAGCACCATCCTGTGCTCTTTTCAAGGCCTGGGGTGAAGGCAGATGAGCAGGCCAACAACCTGTCCTTTCTGGCCCAGAGAGAGAAAGCATGTCGGGAAGGGATGGGGCAGCTCCCAAATGGCAGAAGGGGGTGGTAGGTGGCCTCAGCAAGGCAGCCTGAGTAGTTGGAGACCTGGGGCCTCGAGGCAGAGATGCCTCCACCCAGGGCCCCTCCCCCTTGGCTGTGGTTGGTCTCTCCTGAACTCCCTGGTCCCCTGGCTGGAAAGCTGTAGCTGAGCCTGTTGCCATGACAGCGGGCAGCTGGGCCCAGGGATGCCAGCTGACTCTGCAGGAGGGGGCTCGAGGAATTCTTCCTGAAGGTTCTGTCAGTTGGAGACAAAGAGGCAGGCACACAGACAGAGTGCACTCCTCGGGGGGCTGACAGATCCTCCGCCTGGGCTTCAGGCTGTCCCCCAGGAGCCCCAGCCTGGCTGGGAGGCCTGTCTCTCATGACTAAAGGGATCGGAAAACATATAGGCAGCCGAGTGTGTGGTGTTTGGTCAGGACCAGGAGCTTGGGAAAGACAGGTGGCTGGACCAAATGGTCAGGTCTCAGCATCCCTCCCAGAGGTGGCCTGCAGCCCCTGCCAGCACAGCCCAGGCCTGGTGGATGTCACTCCTTGTAGCCATCCCAAGTCATCGAGTAAGTCTTGATCGCTAGCAAGTACCTTATCCAGGAGAGCCACAGTCTCTGCCTGTACCCCTGTAACTTCCAGCCATTTATCCTCATCCTACCTTCTGGTGCCCCAGTGGAGCAATTTTTTGCCCTCTGTGACAGCACCTCAGCCTTCTGAAGGTGGTCCCATTGGTCCTTGTGGCCTGAGCTCCAGAGTTGGGTGTATCTCCT
The DNA here is from genome assembly GCF_029289425.2 of Pan paniscus. Classification (NCBI taxonomy): domain Eukaryota; kingdom Metazoa; phylum Chordata; class Mammalia; order Primates; family Hominidae; genus Pan; species Pan paniscus. The sequence continues at coordinate 41,914,866 of NC_073270.2, forward strand.
CCCAAACCTCAGTCCACCTGGGGCAAGGTAGGGCAAAGTAGGGCACCTGGGACAAGCTTTCCACCTCTCTGGGCCCCTGCTTCTCCTTGGCCAGTGGATTAGTAGTTCCTGCCTCATGAAGTGGGGGTGACAGTTCAATGACATATGTATGGACAGCACCAAGCACATAGTAGGTGCTCAGTAGCTGTTTTCTTCTTGCTTCCCTGAGGCAATCTGGTGTGATGGTTAAGCAGACAGACACTGAGGCCAGACTGCCTGGATTTGAATGTTAACTCCACCTGATTCTTGTGTTGACTGTGCCTTGGTTTCCTCCTCTGTAAAGCAGGGTAATGCTAGTACTTATATTTATGTTGTTGTGAGGGTTAAATGAGTATTACATGTAGAATGGTGCCTGCACACAGTAGCACCCAGTATGATTAGCTATTATTTATTTTTATTATTATTATTGATTATTACCATTATTATTCCTGAGGTAGGAATTCCGGAGACCATTGTTATTCATTGAAGCTGCTCTTTCCAAGGAGTCGGTGTGGTCAGGAGCCTGGGCTCTGGGGCCAGATGGCCAGAGTTAGGATCCCCATTCTCTACCACTGACTAGCTGAGTGACCCTGAGAGAGTGACTTAACCTCTCAGAATTCATCTATAAAACAGAAAGTCAACTTCAGGATGATTATGAAGATCAAACCCCTGTACATGTGCATAAAGTTCTTAGCAAGCACAGTGACTGGCATCTAGTAAGAGTTTGAGATGTGACATCTGTATGGTGCAGATGGTGGTTACCGCAGAGACAAGGATGGTAGTGATGATGTGGCCTCCAGTGGTCCATGACCACAGCCCTGCCATGGATGGGCCTCGCTTTCTCATTTTGTCAGGGGCCATTTTGAGCCTGGCACCTGAAATGTCCCAGGGGTGGTCTGACCATTGTTGTGGATATGTAGACTTTCGCTAATTTTGTCCAGTACCTCATATCTACCTGCCTTCATCCCCTCTCAAGTGACCACCCCTTCTCTGTGCTTGCAGAGCTTGCTTCCAGCTATAACCTCAGCCTTTATTCCCCTGTGTATCTTCTTAGATGTGTGCCATTGGTTTTTCACATCTAAGTGTGGAGGTTAGCATTTATCCCCCTAAAATATCCCTTTGTTACATTTAGCCCATTATATTTACCTTTTAGGTCTTGTTTATAATCCAATCCTGTCTTCTGAGATGGAGTCAACATGATATAGGGCAGAGTTTTCCAACATGTGTTCTGAGAAACATTAATCTTTCAGGATGCTCTGTGAAAAATGGATACAACAGATCAAATCATTTTTGGAAATTCTTGAATGCATGTTCCCCTCAGAGAGTTGCAGTGCACAGTAGCAGGGTGAGGGCTCTGACAAGTCCAAATTTAGGAAACCTGTTTAATATATTATCTAGACTTTTTTCTTATCATTAACATCCTGCAACCCAGACTAGGTTGTAGACCAAGGAGCCAGGTGGCCTGGGTTTGAACCCCAGCATTGCCACTTCCAAGCGGGGTGACCTTGGGCTAATTTACTGCCTGGGCCTCAGTGTCTTCATCTATAAAATGGGGCTAATCATAGGACTTACTCATGGGGTTGTGGTGAGGTTTACTGAAGTAATGTTTGTAAAGCAATTAACAGTGTGCCTGGCATGCAGCGTCAGTTTTCTTTCTTTCTTTCTTTCTACCTTCCTTCCTACTGCTAGCTCACGAGTCTCTTAACTTGGGCCTCAGTTTGCTAATCTGTCAAATGGGAATAATGTTCCAGCCTTCCTGATTGGATTGTCCTGAGATTATAGATAGGAGAAACTTTGAAAAACTGCCCAGAGGATGGTGCATCTGGACCACCCAGTGGGGTGTTAGGGCCTCGCTGATCTCTCTCCCATCTCCTCTCAGGTAGCCCCTGGAATTTTGCCTTCACAGTCAAGTTCTACCCGCCTGATCCTGCCCAGCTGACAGAAGACATCACAAGGTGAGGGCTGTGGAGGGAGAGACAGGTGTGCTGGCTGTGTGGGACTATGGATGAGGGCCCCTGGCCCTGGGGACACAGGCAGTATGTGACAGCAGCTGCAAATGCAGTCGCCTACCGAGGTCAGGCAGACAGCATCGTACACAGGAAGCCGACTCATTGTAAGAAACACAGTGATGCAAGCACAGTGGTCAGTGGCAGCTGACCCTTGATGTCAGAGGAGGAGGTATCACAGGGAACTGCGGGGCCTTTTGTAGATTTAAGAGGACAGAAGCCACCTAAAACAGTTGCTGTTCCCCTCCAGGCCATCACTGTCATGTAGGAATTGGGCCTGATTGTTGAAATGAACCTAGAGATTAAAGAATAAAAACCACAGTTCTAAATGTTGGCAACAAATGCAAACTTTAAAAAAACATAGCATGGGCCATCTCTGGGTGGGACATACCAAACCCATGTAAAAGCTGCTGTGCTGGGTGAGCCACCAGTTTGCAGCATTGGGAGTATGGAGAGGGTAGAATGGGATGCCTTTGAACGTAGAACTTTGGTCTGCATGCCACTCTGTGCACACATCAGGCATGTGGAAGTCAAGTGGGTCTTGGGACTCCCCACAGAGAAAAGCCTGGGCTGTTGGGGCAAGCGTGGACTGTGTGTGCAGTCTCGTTGTGCCTCAGGGCCAGTAGATAACATGGCCTGAAGATTGGAAATGAGTGCAAAGCATCCTTCAGGATGGGAGCTTCCGTGGGGTTATCCCATTTCTGGAAACCAGAACGGGGGAAGCCCTTCTCTTAAGCCCTTTCCAAAGAGATAGTCTCACTTCATGATATCCTGGGGCTGTGTCATCCAGGTGATGGGCCTTATACTCCCAACATAAAATATGGGCTTGGAGTTCCCCTACAGCAGGGGAAGGGCTCCTAAGCCAGCCCCTCTCTCCCATTGGGTCCCTCCTTCATCTTCATGTTGATTACCTGTTTGCCAGGCCATCGACCAAAGGTCAAGGTGCTGACTCTGGCCTTGGGAGATAAGACAGATGTTCCTGGAACAGATCAGGCCTGGGCTTTGGCGTCATTAGTCCTAGTTCTGAGCCCTGAGGTCAGGTGCGGGCTAATGTGGCAGCAGCAAGATCTGAAATTCCATTCCCAAGTGGACTGTGTAGGTTAAGCCAGCACAGCCTCAATCCCCCTGGTCTTCCCTACTGATACCTCTCCTGTTTGTGCCAGACACTGGGCACTGTGCTTCCAGGGACACCAGGAAGGAAGTTAGGCCTGCCTAGCACAGATGGCCCCAGGAGATGGGTGCTATAGCAGCTGATTTTGCCAAAAATAGTTAGGCCCGAAATAAACTGGTCAAAATGACAAATTGATTGAAATGAAAGATTGGTCAGAATATTTGGCAGTGATTTCTGAATTTTGAGACTTTTGAACAGAATGCCCATAAGCCTGTACTCGGTGCCTGTGATGTTTGAGCTGCTACTGATTCTGAGTCTATGCCTTGGCCCTGGGCGCACACTGAGGCTGCACATACTTTTTGCCAGGACTTCAGTTCTGACTGTGAAATAATGTCACCAAGTAGTAAGAATTATTTTAAGTAAAAGATACTTAAAAGAAAAAAGCCCAGATGTGGTGGCTCACACCTGTAATCCCAGCACTTTGGGAGACAATGGCAGGAAGATTGCTTGAGACCAGGAGTTTGAGACCAGTCTGGGCAACATGGCAAAACCTTGTCTCCACAAAAAATACAAAAATTAGCTGGGCGTGGTGGCATGTGGCTGTAATCCCAGCTACTCAGGAGGCTGAGACAGGAGAATCGCTTGAATCTGAGAGTCAGAGGTTGCAGTGAGCTGAGATCGCGCCACTGCACTCCAGCCTGGGTGACAGAGTGAGACTCCATCTCAAAAAAAGAAAAAAAGAAAAAGAAATAGGCAGTTGAAAAAAATGGTGAAACATAACAAAAAATGGACAGGGAGGCATCGTTGGCTAAAAATGAAACTTTTTTTTAATACATAGTAACCAAAAAAGCAATAAAAATGGTTTTAAATGGTTCTAAAATTGTAAAATCGTCCAACTGTGCATAAAAGTTATAAAAAATCATGGCCTGGTAGTTGGAAATGTTTCTTTAAACCAATTTGTTTTCAGACAATTTACTTAGAGCTGGAGGCAAAATAAGAAAGTTTTGGGAAAGCATTGGCAAGCAGGTTCATCTGGGACATGGAATACAATGTGGAAGTTAAAATGAATGGGGTAGAGTCACATGTGCTGACATGGGAGGGCTCTAAGGCCTGGGTATGAAAAAATGAGCTGTTAGAATCAGAGACAGCATTTGATGCCATTTACAGGTAAGAAACATCCATAAATCAAAACCACATACATTTCTGGTCATCAAGAGGAAATTTAGAGTCACCTCTAAAGTGTGAATTTTTCCACAACATGAATACAGTATATTACTTGTATAATTAAAACTATACGACATTTTGTAATGGCCAAACCAGCAAAGTAGTCCTATTTAGCTTGAAATTGAGTTAGAAATTGAAAATGCTGTCATAATAGAAAACAAATTCCTCAAATTTAGAAATGCACAAAAATGCTTAAAGTCATGTGAAATGTTGCAAAACCATCTCATGAGACATACCCAGATTGTCAATATATGAAGCGCCGATGTCTACAAACACACTTTTCTGCTGAGCTATGTTCTATTTAGTTCTGATGGACAGCTGTGCTTGGGGGATCTAGGGAGGAGTAGGGCCCTGTGCCCATGCTGGCTCTCCCCTATCTCCAGATACTACCTGTGCCTGCAGCTGCGGGCAGACATCATCACGGGCCGGCTGCCATGCTCCTTTGTCACGCATGCCCTACTGGGCTCCTACGCTGTGCAGGCTGAGCTGGGTGACTATGATGCTGAGGAGCATGTGGGCAACTATGTCAGCGAGCTCCGCTTCGCCCCTAACCAGACCCGGGAGCTGGAGGAGAGGATCATGGAGCTGCATAAGACATATAGGTAAGAGGGTGCCAGCCAGGGCCTTCTGTGGCTCCTTGGCCAGTGGGAGCCTTCCTTGCAGGCCTGAATGTCCTAGGCCGCCGCATACTGTGCTGTTTGTACCCCGCCTGGCTCTGCCCCTAGCTTGAGGTATATCTAAGAGCAAATCATCTCTGTAAATAGGAACGATAGTGACTGGCTGTGTGGCCTTGATGACCTTTTGGGACCCAAGTTTCTTAAGCTCCTCTATAGGTGTGATAATTCCCTGTCCTTGGCCTCTGAGAATAAGTTTATCTGCCAACTGGAGAAAATAATCGCTACTGTGTCTCTGAGTAAGTGTCCTCATGTCTAGATCTTGGTGTAGAGTTCAAAAGTTTGGACCCGAAAGCCAGCCTGCTAGGGTTCCTATACTGGCTCTGCCACTTTCTAACTAGAGGATCTCAGGAAGGTCATTGCACTTCCTATGCTTTGGTTTCCTCATCTGTTCAAGGTGGATGCTGTTAAACCCACCCTGTAGGATTGTTGGGAAGCCTAAATAGCACATATTAAAGGCACACTGCATGTTGGCTGTTAGTGTTGCTGTCTGTGGATCGAGGGGTTGAACAGTTGATCATGCAGGGGAAAGTACCTCGTTCCAGCAGTTGGACGATAATTAACTAGTGTGATTGTAGGCTGGTTATTTAACCTATCTAAGCCCCATTTTTCACCTGTATATGCACAAAGTTAGATTATCAGTGTCTCTCAACTATTGGCATTTGGGGCAGGAGAATTCATTGTGCAGAATGTTCAGCATCCCTGGGACCCAGTAAATGCCCATAACACCTTCTCAGTCCTTGTAACAACCCAGATACTCCCCTTTGCCATTGCTTCTGTACAGGGTCCCCTGGAGAGGAACCCTTGGAACTAAATGATTTGTAGGGTCCTTTTAAGCTGGAAGTATTTGGGGCTGTAAGTCCAGGATTGTTATGGGGACTCAATATAATTAATAATGTAAAGGTGCATTATAAACTGTAAAGTGCGGCACCCAGGGAAAGGAGTATGGTGATATTGTCTCATTACTATTGAGGATGGAGGGAATTAGGAGGCCTTGGTTCTGTGGGCGTTATCTGGAGAGGAGGGCTAGAGTCAGATGTGGAGGGATCGTGTACGTGGGGAAGAGCCTGCTGGGGTGTGATGAATGCTAGGTCAAGGGTGGCAAATGCTGTCTCTGAGAGTCGCACACTAACTCCATTTAGTTAATAGCGACTGCTGTGGTGTTGTGTTGAGTAGGACACTGATTCCCTACAATGCCTAGGTTAGCAATATCCACCTGGGCATAGGAATAGGGAGTAGTGGCCTGCCTGCCATCTATTTGTCATCCCTGTCCTAGATAGCAAGACATCTTAGGATTTGCAAGAGTCATAATAATTCAGAGAAAGATGTTCAGATCAATATGGGCTGGAGAAATACTAAGGGCTGTCCCTAAAGCTCTTTGGACCTAAAGCACACTGACATCTCGTGTCCAAGTATCCCACACAGCAGCCCAGAGGTAGACAGGTCACAGGAAACTGAGGCCTGGAGGATACACAAGACCTGTAATGAAGTGATTAGGAGCATAAACTCTGAAGTCACATTGTCTAGATTCAAATTCTGACTCTTCTCCTTCATAGCAGTGTGACCTTGGACAAGTTACTCAATGTCTCTGTGCCGGTTTTTTCATCTGTAAAATGAGAATAATAATAATACCTATCTTACAGAGTTGTTATGAGGATTCAGTGAGTTAATATGTGTAAAGTGCTTAGAACAGTAACCAGCACATAGTACTCAATAAGTGTTTGCTGTGACTAAGTATAAAATGTAGTCCAAGTTTCCTGGCAGCCAAAGCAAAGAAGGAACTTGATTAATTACATAACTCTTCTTTTTGGAAAGGAGAATGTGCACCTGTTCCTTAGGAGAGATTAAGTGGCTTCTGATACTAAATTCTGCAAGAAATATCCTGTGTGGGTAATAATTTAGGAGCCCCTGGGTGATTATAATGAACAATGTCCTTAACAATGGTTTTACAGTCATGGAAAAGTAGAATTTATAGCTCACAGTCAACTCAGTGGCAGAATGAGGCAAAAATCCTGACTCCCAGCTCAGCCTTTGTATGATCCCTGGACTAACAAGACTGGACTTGAGCTTTGGCAGAAGTTGGGGGTTGGGTGGGCTGAAGTGGGAGTTGGGGTACACCCTCCTGCTCTGAGGGCAGAGGGAAAAGATTAGGGTGAGGCTCAGCATATTTGACTTTCTAGAATCATGGGTTCTGATGGTGGGCACCTTTGGACAGCAGGACTAAGCCTGGGCCTTTCCCTTGGTCACCTGTGATCACTTTCTTTCCCTCAGGGGGATGACCCCGGGAGAAGCAGAAATCCACTTCTTAGAGAATGCCAAGAAGCTTTCCATGTACGGAGTAGACCTGCACCATGCCAAGGTACCACCAGCTTCCTGGGTTCCCCTAGTGTCTGGGTGGTGCCCCCAAAGAACTATCAGGCCTTTCCCTAGGGCGTGGTGTGCCAGACCCTGTGTTACCTCCAACTTGAAACCTTTTCTGTTCTCATTCTCATTTCTCGAAGTTCCATAACCTTTTATTTTCTCATGATCTGTATTATTTTCTCCATGTATTTTATTTATGAACCTGTTTGAGCCACTGCTAGATTGGGAGCATTGTGAGGGAAAGACGTAGGCCTTAGTTTATTTCTATATCCCTAGCACCTGGCACATAGCCTGGCACCAAGTGTGTGCCACTAAATATTTGCTGGATGAATGAATGATTGAGTGATTGACAGAGCAAATGATCAAACAAGTGAGTGGGTGAAAAAAATACCTAAATGGATGAGTGAATGACTGAATGACTATGGGAGGGATTGGTCAGTGGGACTCCAGCATGGAGGCTCTAACCCTGCTCCTGAGAGCTCGTTACAAGCAGCGCACAGGGCAGTGTTTTCGGGGTGGGTGGCAGGCTGTCCCCAGGCATGGACCCCGGGCCTCCCATTCCATGGTCTCTTCTCATGCAGGACTCTGAGGGCATCGACATCATGTTAGGCGTTTGTGCCAATGGCCTGCTCATCTACCGGGACCGGCTGAGAATCAACCGCTTTGCCTGGCCCAAGATCCTCAAGATCTCCTACAAGAGGAGTAACTTCTATATCAAGATCCGGCCTGGGGAGGTGAGCCTGCCTTGGGAAACACTCCTTCTCACCGGAATCAACTAGAATGGAGTGGACCCTGGCAGCTGGGCCTGGACTGCCAACACACACACACACACACACACACACACACACACACACAGAGAGAGAGAGAGAGAGAGAGAGAGAGAGAGGAGTCTAAATAAAAGTATAACCACATATGGCCAGGTGCAGTGGCTCATGCCTGTAATTCCAGCACTTTAGAAGGCCGAGGAAGGTGGATCACATGAGGTCAGGAGTGTGAGACCAGCCTGGCCAACATGGTGAAACCCCGTCTCTACTAAAAATACAAAATTAGCTGGCACTGCACTCCAGCCTGGGCGACAGAGCAAGACTCTGTCTCAAAAAAAAAAAAAGGGAGAAAAAAAAGAAGAAATATAACTACATACATTCAGGTCACACAGATAAATGAATACATGTCTGTGTAAAGTTCATGTATTTAGGTGTTGTAAGTATGGAAGTTTGTACACATTTTAAGATACACAGACTCGACTATACATACAACACACACAAATGCAAACATGTATATGTCTACACCTCTTTTCCTTCAATTACCCACATCTCACCCATCAAAAAGCCCATTTGGTTGTACCTGTAGAATAAACATGAACCCATCTGCTTCTCTTCCTCTCCATCACACCCGCCTCCAGCATCCCCCATCTTTTGCCTGTGCCTATGAGGGCCTTCTCCCTCGCCTCTGGTGCTCTCCAGGTCATTTTCCTCACAGCTGCTGGAGAGATCTTAAAAAGTCCCTTTAATCAGATCATGGCAAGCCCACTCCCCCTTCCCATCCACACCCTTGCTTACACCTTTCAGGAACTCTCTTTAGCTCTTGAGCTAAACTTCAAACTCCTTCCATGGCCACCTACCTCTCCCACCTATTCCTTGCCACACTGCCCCATGCCCAAGGTGCTTTAGCCTCTTTGGCCTTGAGATCTTTGAATAAGTCGAGCTCTTTCCTGCCTGAGTGCTTCGCATTTGATGTTTCCTTTACCTGAAAGTGTCCCCCTCTCGCTTCTCACATAGCTGGTTCCTTCCCATTCTTCAAATGTCAGCTCAAGATCACCTAGATCTAGGTCTAGAGGGGATCCCCTGCTCTTCCTTAGATGACAGGAGCCCCTATGCCTTCCCAGTTCTGCTGCACCACACATCTCCCTTCATTCCCCTTGTAGCCCTGATCAGTGTCTGCAATTATCTTGTTTGCTTATTTGTTATTGGAGGTCCCCTTCCCCTACTAGAATCTTCTGCCTTGGTCTCCATGTATCTCTAGTGTTTAGCACTGGACCCATCACAGAGTAAGGGCTCAATCACCCTTATTGATTCAGTGAATGAACAGGCCAAAGTCGCAGATGCCTGAGAAGAGTTCAGAAAGAATGACTCACGTCTGTAATCCCAGCATTTTGGGAGGCTGAGGTGGGAGGACTGCTTGAGCCCAGGAGTTGGAGACCAGCCTAGGCAACATAGTGAGACTCATTCTCTACAAAAAATTAGCTGGTGTGGTGTCGTCTGACTGTAGTCCTGGCTACTTGGGAGGCTGAGGCAGGAGGATCTCTTGAGCCCAGGAATTCAAGGTTACAGTGAGCTATGATTGCGCCACTGTACTCCACCCTGGGCAAATGATCAAGACCCTGTGTCTCAAAAAAACATTAAACAAATGAAATAAAAAACACAAAGAATGGGCTAGTGGCGAGAGTGAGCTCAGGCCCTGCCTCTAACCTGCCCTTTTGGTTTTCCAGTATGAGCAATTTGAGAGCACAATTGGCTTTAAGCTCCCAAACCACCGGTCAGCCAAGAGACTGTGGAAGGTCTGCATCGAGCATCATACATTCTTCCGGTGAGCCTGACCTTGGATGGGGTAATGGGGATGGGGCAGAGGCCATGTGTATGGAGGGGAGCAGGGGGAGGAGTTAGTGAGAACTCTAGGAAAGTCCTCCACCCTTTCCCCAAGTCCCTCCCTTCCTGGACCACTTTGAATTGTTGTAGTTGGTGGAGTAGTGGGATGAAAGGCCAGCTGTGGTCTAACCTTGGGCCTGGCAGTGCAGGTCTGATTCTTCCTCCTCCCCTGCATCCCTCTGCTGCAGGCTGGTGTCCCCTGAGCCCCCACCCAAGGGCTTCCTGGTGATGGGCTCCAAGTTCCGGTACAGTGGGAGGACCCAGGCACAGACTCGCCAGGCCAGCGCCCTCATTGACCGGCCTGCACCCTTCTTTGAGCGTTCTTCCAGCAAACGGTACACCATGTCCCGCAGCCTTGATGGAGGTATGGCCCAAATTGGAGGGCTGGGCGGGGAATGGTCTTCAGAGGGAACTGGGGGAGTGGGCATGCTGGGTTCTGCAGAATGAGCAGGAAAATGGTAGATGCATCCCAAGTTCATCTGCACCAGGCTGGCCCCTCAAGACCAGTGCTGTCCCTGGGCAGCTCTTGGTGGCTTAGTCCCAACCTAGAGCTCACTCCCACTTGAGATGTGACACTACCACTCTCTGGATTCCCCACAACTTCCCTGAGTCGTGGTCTTTTGGGGTCCCAGGTTTAGCCATATGGTTTGGGCCACCTACCCAAGAAGCTTAGCAATCCACCAGTCTAACCTGTGGTCTAACCTTGGGCCTGGCAGTGCAGGTCTGATTCACCCTCCTCCCCTGCATCCCTCTGCTGCAGGCTAGTGTCCCTTGCACTGGTCATCATCATACTAGGAGAATAGTGTCTTATGACTGCAGTGTGGAGCTGATGATGCCTTATCTGCTGGGAGGCCAGGGCATCGTTCTTGGTCATTCTTTTGGTTCTACTAGGTTCTGGGCTGATTGACAATCTAACCACATGGCACTCTCCACTGTCCCCATTTCTATTGGATTGATGGATGCCCTTAACATCAATGAAAACTGGCCCTATATAGTCCTGTAGCAAGCAGACAGGGCTTAAAATGTGGTGCACAAACCACGTTTCATCAGAGTCGCCTGTGAGATTGTTAAGCAAGCACGAAAATTCCCAGGTTTTGCCCCAGACCTACTAAATCAGCACCTTTCAGGGCCCAAGTCTCTCCCCAGGATGTACACACTAGAGTTTGTAGGTGATGTTCGGAAGTCACATGGGTCACTGGGGAGATTCAGAATTATGCAGATCTGAGTTCAAATCTCGGCTTGACAGTCACCGTGGGCTGTTCTCTGGACACTGGAAGTGGTTCATAAATATCTGAATGAATGGATGGGTGACCTTAAGCAACTTATTTAACTCCCTGAGCCTATTTCCTCTTCTACAAAATACATAGTACCTACTTTGCTGTGTTCTAGGGAAAACTAAATGAGATCATGCCTAGAAAATATTCTGTGGCATATAGTAGCACCTTAAGAAATTGTACCCATCATTATTGTTTTTAGGTTTGTAGAGAGTGGCTTAAAGGTGGGAAGTGGGGGCTGGGCACGGTGACTCATGCCTGTAATCCCAGCACTTTGGGAGGCCAAGGCGGGCAGATCACCTGAGGTCAGGAGTTCGAGACCAGCCTGACCAATATGATGAAACCCCATCTCTACTAAAAATACAAAAATTAGCCGGGCGTGGTGGCATGCGCCTGTAATCTCAGCTACTCGGGAGGCTGAAACAGGAGAATTGCTTGGACCTGGGAGGCAGAGGTTGCAGTGAGCTCACACCATTGCATTCCAGCCTGGGCAACAAAGCGAGACTCCATCTCAAAAAAAATAAAAAAAATAAAAAATAAAAAGGCCAGGCACGGTGGTTCACACCTATAATCCCAACACTTCGGGAAGCCAAGGCAGGTGGATCACGAGGTCCAGAGATCAAGACCATCCTGGCCAACATGGTGAAACCTCGTCTCTACTAAAAATACAAAGATTAGCCAGGCATGGTGGCAGGCGCCTGTAGTCCCAGCTACTCGGGAGCTCAGGCAGGAGAATCACTTGAACCCGGGAGGTGAAGGTTGCAGTGAGCCAAGATTGCACCGCCACTGTACTCTAGCCTGGTGACAGAGCAAGACTCCGTCTCAAAAAAAAAAAAAAAAAAAAAAAGGTGGAAAGTGGGGACTTGGGTAGGGAAACCGTGGATACTCCCAGAACACCTTGGGGCAGGCCTCCAGGCAAGTTAGTTCTACTTATATTTTCTGAGTGTTATATGTGTGCCAGGCCTTGTGTTGGGTCCTGGGTATAGTATTTAGAGTGAATAGGTTTGGCCCTTTCCTTTGAGGAGCTCATAGAATAGCAGGTTTGTAAGCATTTTTTGTGGTTCAAGCAATGGGAAAAGCATGTGTAGAATGTAGAGTAGCCATGAGGAGGGAGGAATTAAGTCTAGAAGGGGCAGAAATGGCTCTGCAGAAAGGGTGCCAACTGGGCAGGGTTTGGAAGGATACCTAGGAGTTTGCCAAGTGATTAAGAAAGTCTGATGCTTTGTCTGGTATATGAAAATGAGACCTGTCTCAGGACTCCTGTGCATGTTTGAAAGATGTGTAGTTCTGCTAGGGTTCATCTGAGGCTGAAGAAGCTCCTTCTTCTCCTTGGGTAGACAGAGGACTGACAACTGGGGTTTATGCAAAGGGAAAGGTCCCTCCCCTGTAGCTTCCATTACTATGTCAGGAGCCAAATGAAGCCCAGATTCTGGCAGGCAGCAGAGGTTAGCCCAGACTGGTGAAGCTCATCGGAGAGGAACAGAAGCATGGACTCTAAGCTAGGAGGCCTTGGTCCCTGTCCCAACTCACCAAAAGGTCACCAGTGGGATATTTCCCCTCTTGATGTCTCCAGTCATCCTCTGTAAAATGGGGATAAGTCAGTCCCATTCCAGCCATCAACATAGGGTATTGTGTAAATCAAACGAAATATATGCATAAATGCGTACTTTGCAAAGTGAGTGTATATGAATAGAAAGGATAATTATCCTCTTTTTAAAATCTAGGCCAACCCCAAGGATAATCTGAGCTCTGGTTATTTTAAACCCGTGTTTTTCAGCCTATTTTCTACCAAGACACAATCCACGGGCATAGTCGGATTATGCCCAATGCGTGATGCGAAGTCTAGTTCCACCCCTTCCTTTCCTATTCAGAAAAGCATTTTGGAATACCAGTGAGTGAGAAAGGTGTTATTGCAGGCATCTCCCTGAATTCTCCCTAATTTATAAAGAAGGTAAATCAGTTGCAAATTTTAGGACTTTAGCTTTCACTAATAAAGCTAGTCTCACAATATTTGTGTGTTGCTAAATGATGATCAAGTGAGTATTCTACCACAACCACCACAACCAAAACAGCAACATTTATGGGCTGCCATTGATGGAAGACTCACTCTGTGCCAGCCACTCTTCCATAAATATTTATATACATTAGCTTGTTCATTCCTCACCTCCGCTTTCTAAAGCAGGCACTGCTTCTAGATGAGGAAACCGAGACCCAGCAATATTATGTAACCTACCCAAGGTCACACAGTCAAGAACAGATGGATTTGAGATTTGAACCCAGGCTCTAGTGCTGTAGAAACCAGGAAGGAGTCCTGGGCTGGGAGGCAACTCTGCCACTCACTGGCCATGTGATCAGAAGTCTACTTCACCCCTCTGGGCAATGGGTGAGGGGTGTGGAAGAGTTGGCTCCACTCCAGGCGTGGTTGGGCAGGGCTGGGCTGGTTCTCTGTCTGTTCTCTGGGAGGGGTCTCACATGGTTGCCTGGCTATCTCCACCCACTTCAGCAGAGTTCTCCCGCCCAGCCTCGGTCAGCGAGAACCACGATGCAGGGCCTGACGGTGACAAGCGGGATGAGGATGGCGAGTCTGGGGGGCAACGGTCAGAGGCTGAGGAGGGAGAGGTCAGGACTCCAACCAAGATCAAGGAGCTAAAGGTAGGAGCCTGGCTTTCTCATGCTCTCTGCCCTGGGGATCAGGAGGCTGACCTGAGGTCTAGCCTCGGCCTTGACCTTCACATGCCTCCAGCTGTGGCCAAGCACCCTTACTATGGAGTGCACCATGGCAGGGCCTTGCCTTTGGGTCATCTCTCAATACCTGGCCCTTGCCGGGATGGGGTGGGCATGGGAGTGGGCATGCTGCCTGTCCTGTACTCTCCCCAGCTTTGCCCTGCTTTTCCAGAGGGGCACTCTGTCCCCTAGAGGACTCAGGCCTCCTTTTGCACACTCTTAATTTGCCCCTCTGACTGGCATCTGGATCTGCACCACTCTCTTCCTCCTCAGAGCATGACCAGGTGTCACCAACAGCTCTAGGAGTGTGAGGTTCAAGTGTGTCCCCTTCCTATTTCCCCATGCCCCACTCGGGTGCACACACACAGTCCTAGTATCTGTGTGTACATGCTCATGCAGGATTGCATGACCTCAGCCTCACACTCATTTAATAACAGATGTATGCACCCGTCACCCTTAGATCCATGCACACAGATGTGCAAACAACATGCACACACACAGGTGTGTGCACACACAGGCCAGGGAGAGCTTCCTCTTGGTATAGTTGTTCAGCAGGTTTCTTTCCATCTACCTTGTGAGCACAGGGCCTTGAACATGCTCCCACTGACAGCGAGAGCAGGGAACTCCATTCTCACATCCCATCTGCCCAGTGTGGCTCTGCCCACTTGGCCTCTAGTTCCCTTCTCTGCCTTCCTGGGACAGCACCCTGCTTCACACCTGTACCTTCTTCTGACTACCTCACTGCCCTGCTGGTGGCCCACCCAGCTGCCCTGGCCTCCACTTGGTCGAGTGTGCGTGCTCTGGGCTCCTTGCTGGACCAAGCCCATCGTGGTATCTCTAATCCACCTGCTCTACTGACCCTGCTGCTTTCTTTCCCTCCTACCACATCCCACTAGCCGGAGCAGGAAACCACGCCGAGACACAAGCAGGAGGTACTGCATGGGACCTGTCCCTCCCTACCCAGCCGTTCCCATCCCTAGCTCATTTGTCACCATCCCACAGTCCATCCCAGGCTCACTTCCCTGGCACCATCTCAGCTTCAACTTCATCTCTGCTCCCCAGCCATCCCCCTCTGCAGCCGTCCTTGCTCCCCACTCCGCCACCCACTAAGTTTCTCTCTCCAGCTCCCTTCTTAGACTCTCCTGGCCAATCGGCCATCTCTCCCTCCTTCCTCAGCTCTCCCACCCTCTCCCCAGCTCACCTGGTCCTCCATACTTGCAGCTCACCTGCTGACCATCCCACCTGCACCACCAGCTCTTCCAGGCCATTCTGTGCTTTCATTTAGCACATCTCCCCTGACCCACCCCTTCCCTAGATTCATCTCCTCCCTGACAGCACTGTTCGGTCTCGCCTCCATCTCGTCTGTGTCCCCTGTGTCCTCACCCCTAGCTTCTTTTTGTATCTATTGGCAGTCAGATGTGGGAGTGGGGATTGGGGGTGGGGGAGGGAGGTGCCTCAGAGCACACCTGCATCTGCCCCAACTCCAGTCCTACACCTCCCCCAGGCAGGGTCGACTACTGCTCCGCTATGGCAAAAACCTCCTCCTTTTCTCCTCCTTTCCCCGTCTTCCCATTTGTTGCTTCCCCCAAATTATTCCTTCCATGTTAACCACTTCTTCCCTCTCACACAGTCACCAACTCTTCATCTGAACTTTAACTGCAAGAGAAGTGGGTTTATTCTTGGGCTGCCAAGGGAAAGGGCCAGAGACTGGGACATAAGAAGAGCCTTGCCTTGGAGTCCTGAGATCTGGGTTTCAACCCCACTTCTGCCACCAACTCTTTGAAGGTCTTGGGAAATTCCCCTCAGGCCCCAGTCCCCTGTCTGAACAGCAAAGCATTCAGACTAGGTTTCTCCAATGCCCTTAACCTTTAGGGATCCCAGGACCCCAGGATCCCACTGCTCCCTACAGCCTTCAGGGACACAACACACCCACGGAGGCAGTGGGGCAGGTTTGTGATGGAAGATGACAAGCCACATCTCAGGTTGGGACTCACTACCCATTGCAGCCCAAACCCTCTCCCTGTGCAAGCACCATCAGGTTTGACTTCTCAGACAGCCATGGTCCAGAGGGCAGCTCAGCTTGGGAAGGGATGCCCGAGGAACAGACAGATGTCTGGAGGGAAAGCAGGAGCCTCACTGGGATTGGTTTCCTTCCTGAGGTAGCTTAGGAGTCAGCCATAGTGGATCCTTGGGTACCAGAGATGAGCCCAGGGGAAGATTCTAGCTTTGTCCAAGGGTAAGCTTACCTTCCAGTGGTTCTTCCAGAATTACCTGATCTGACTTTAATAAGCTGAGATTGTCCATTTCTTGTCCTGAATTGAGTTAACATGAATTTTTAAGCAGCCTTGCAGATAAGCGTCCTTGGGCTGCCAGCCACCACTTTGCCCCAGAAGTAGCCAGATAAACAGCTTTTGGCAGGTCCCTGCCAGCTCCTGCACAAAGCTCGTCCTCCCTTGACCTAAGGAGATGACTCTGTCATGCTGCACTGGCTGGGAACACTACCCATATAGGTAGAATCCTACAACTCCAGCTATACCTGGCTCAATTCTTGTGCCCAGCTGTGGGACTTACTGCTCTTCTTCCTGGTCTCTAATTCTCCTAATCTTCCTGAACACTCCACAGCATTCTAGTTTCTCTATCTGGCTGTATCTCACCCTGTCTGCTATTGGTGAGTCAGTACCTGAAAGGTATCTGGAAGGTCCAGGGTGGTTGGGGAAGGTAGTGTCCCATCACAGAGGAGACTAGATGCAATTTTTTCCTGCCCCTGGTACCTAGTGTGGGAGCTTGGCCATTCTTCTGGATGTCCCTGGCTTGAGGAGGATCTGTACTGTGGGCCTCCCCAGGGCCTGAGCAGTTGTGCATGTTGGGCTAGGAGGGGCCCAGACTGGACATCCTGTTAAGTACAGTGGCCCAAGTCTCAGCCAGAAAGTGGACACTGGGATCCAGGAGGGATCTAGGAGGCCCCTGAATGAGTCAGAGCAGCCCAGTGAATAGGATTAGTGAGTTATTATAGCTCTCTGGCAGTTGCTGCCTGCTATGCCTTAGTTGTAACAGAGGGAAGTCACCTCTGTGACTAAGACCGGGCTTATAGCACCACAGGGAACTCACCCAGACCTGTGGGCTTTGGGTAGAGGTTGGCTGTTCAGAGGCTGTAGAGCCAGGCAAGGGAGAAGCAAAGGTGGCTTGACTAGACATCTCCTCTTTTTCATCTTCAGTGCTCTGTGCCTTGGGATGTGCACCTGTTGGGGTGGTTCTCCTTGCCCTGGTTTGTCTCTGGGGCTGCCATGAGAGTGACACAGGTCAGAGTGGGAATAACGTTGCTGGTGGAGGGTGGTGATGGTGACTGCTGCCATCATCCCTGCACCCTGCATCCCCGCTTGGAGCTGTTCCCCTAACACCACCACCCTCTCCATCTATCCCTAGTTCTTAGACAAGCCAGAAGACGTCTTGCTGAAGCACCAGGCCAGCATCAATGAGCTCAAAAGGACCCTGAAGGAGCCCAACAGCAAACTCATCCACCGGGATCGAGACTGGGAACGGGAGCGCAGGCTGCCCTCCTCCCCTGCCTCCCCCTCCCCCAAGGGCACCCCTGAGAAAGCCAATGAGGTAGGTGTCGCCCTGAACCCCTCGATAGGGGCCTTGGGTAAAGAGACATTGGGTTGCTGCATCCTGACTTACACTCATCCTCCACACCAATATGCTTCCCCCATTGCTGCTTAGGGGCTGGTGGGGATGGAGAGGGTGGTAGATTAGGCTGAGGGAGATGAATTCACTAAATCTTGGAATCCTGGGTCCTGGAGACCAACTTAAAACATGAAAAACTCAAGACTCATGGTAGCTTGGCATACTCCCCTTCCATCAGCCCGAGTATAATGGGGAAGGGGTGCTGGTTAGAAATGCAGGTTTCAGGGCCCCAGCCCAGACCTACTGAACCAGATATTTGGACTCAGTGCTGGCATTGGCATCTGGACAAGTGCTGCAGAGGCTTTTCATGCACACTACATTTTGAGAATCCCAATAGCTCTCTCCAGAACCAGACCCTGTTGTGCCTATTGTGAAAACACGGATCGGGGAGTGGTCCCTCCTAGAAGGGGCTTCGGAGTCCACTGGAGGGGAATGGGCCCTTCACAGAAATCAGACCTGCTTCTGAGGCTTCAGAAAAGGATCTCACATGACCTGCCTTTCCGAGTGGAAAGAGTGGGGTGTTTTCTCGATTGAAGAAGAGATAAAGTTAGGATTTGGGGAAGCACTGCATTTAGACTCTCAAGTCAGTATTTTTAGCCCTTGCTAAATCTTGGCGATATTTACCCCAGTTTATACTTAGGTGTTTTCTCCCTGAAGCTATTGCTTACTGGTCTCAAATACGGTTGTGGTGTAGACTTACACTGCCTGGGTTTGAATTCTGGCTCCGCTGCCTGCCAGCTGGATGACTTTGGGCTTGTTACTTAACCTCTCTGAGGCTCGTTGGGTAGAGATAATAAAAGCACCTACTTCATGGGGATGTTGTAAGGATTAAACGAGATAATGCACGTAGAGGGACTAGCAGAGTACCTTGATGCGCAGTGTGAGTTATTGTTTCACTTGAGAGTTCCAGACTCTTCCACAGAGGAGGTTAACTTCAAATCAGAATAAAGAAAGCATGTTTCAATCCAAAGTGTTAAAGTCAAGCATACTAATTTAACTAGAGGCATTCACAGATGACTTTTCTTTAACAAATAAAATTCCCCTTTCCTAAATAAAATAAAGTTGAAAGGGCCCTGGGAACCTGCTCAGAACCTTCATTTTACAGATAGGGGCACCGAGACCCAGAAAGAGGAAGGACTTATTCAGTGTCTTAGCTGATGGAAGAGGAACCAGAACCCAATTTTCTTGTGACCCAGGCTATTGTATGTGCTATTAAATCACAGCTGCCTAGGAGCAAGACCAAATCACATAAAGACCAGGTAGAGAGTCAATTGTATGTGTGCTGCCCTCTAATGCTTTGAAAATTGGTGATGCACCCATGATCTAATTAGCAGAGCATTTTATTGGATCAGTGCTACCATGGCCTGAACCTGCCAGATAACAGACGGCTTTGTCTAGTAAGGCATAAGTCCAGAGAGAGCTACTGGGGTGGCTTTCTGGTTTGTAAGTCACAGAATTAGGGATGCTTTGGGGGCCTTTAAGGCTGGTGCCATGGAAGAAGGGCAGACCTCTGCATCCACGAAGGGCCTCTGTTTGCCTCTGGCACAAGCAAGACCCTGGGCTGGGTGGCGGAGGCTGGTCTAGTGATCCAGTGAACAACATCCTCTTCTGCCCTTCAGCGTGGCCCCTAATCAATCCTGATGTGGGCTGGCCAAGCTTGACCTGGCTGTGGGCGAGGTGGGATGCAGAGGCTACTGAAAGAGTGAGTCTCCAGAAGAGAAGGGGAGGATGAGCCCTGGGAAGTGAGGTCTAGAGCTCTGGAGTGTCTTAGTGTAGCCTGGTGTAGGGTGTGCCCCACCTGCTGGTGATAGCTGGAACTGCTAGAAGATGGGTCTTAGTAAAAGGTAGAATCTGCTCCACCTCCCAGCCCTGCTCAGCCGCAAGAAGTATAGTCCACTGCTGGAAAGAACTATGGTCCAGGAGCTCACCCTGGAGCTATGGACCATTCAGAACTGGCTTACAGGCCCCCTTGGCATTTAGGGGCCTTTGAAGATTTGGGAGATGGGGAGGTGCCATAGACAAGGATTGACTGGCTCCTTGGGTAACTTCCCCTTTCTGAGCCGCATTGCCTAGTCCACCTACAGGAGGACCAAAATGGTCATTCCATAGGGTAGTTGGGAAAGTAGAGTGAAACAATTAATATAAAAGCACTTTCTCAACTGGAAGGTGCTGGGCAGTCATGGGGCTGTTGCTGATGGTGACTAGAATCCCTGATCCCAAAATCAGTTTTGTGGGGGGCATCCTGAAGATGCCTGTGTCATCCAGAATTCCTAGCAGCCTCCTCGTATATTGTTGGGCCTCATCTGGGCCAAGGGGAAAACAGAGGGAACTTTAACTGTTCCCATTTGCCAAACCCAAGTTTCAGTGTTTAAAGGGGGCTGTAATCCAAACTGCAGGGTTGAACCATAGCCTAAGCCAGAGACATCTGGAGCCAGAGTCTAAATGATATGGCTCCAACATCTCTGAATGAGAGTGGGCAGGCCATGGGGGAAGGGCACTGGGGCTGACTGTGGGCCTCCCTCCCTTAAGTGGCTCAGAAGGGCAGTCCCTCCCGAGCTCACCCCACAGAGTGGCTACTCCCTGACCTAATCCACAAATCCTACAGATGTGGGACTTAAAAAGCTGGGCTATTTATGGACTTTGTGTGTGTGTCTCTCTCTCCTACTTTTTCTCTTTCCCTCTCTTCCTGTCTCTGTCTCTCCTTCCCTTCCTCCCTCTTTCCCTTTCCTCTGGCTCTGGGCCTCCCCTGCAGTCCCAGAGGACCCAGGACATCTCTCAGCGGGACTTGGTACCTGAGCCTGGAGCAGCCGCAGGCTTGGAAGTGTTCACTCAGAAAAGCCTCGCAGCATCTCCTGAGGTTACTGTCTTCACCTTCCTGTGCCCCTTCCTCCTGCCCACCCAGAACCACCCTCTGTGGTCTTAAGAAAACCCTTTCTCTGGGGTGAGGGGAATGTACCAGATTTGCCAAGCAGATGGAAGCAATAGGTAACCCATGCTGTCTCCATGCTGTGATAAGGAAATGTCCCCATCCCAGAGATCCATAAAGGGCCAGCCCCTCCCTCATCCATTGTTTCTCAGGAGGGACAGGACTGCAACCATTCTGGGAAGACAGAACAGCCTGCATTGCCTTTAGCCTCGAAGGAGAGGCAGGAATGATCTCCCTCTTTCAGGTCCTGGTGAGGCAGGTGACTCTAGAGGCAGGCCCTGACTTCTATGCTTAGGGTCAGGGGTCATGCTAGAGGCAGGCTCTGACTTCCATGCTTAGGGTCAGGGGTCATGCTAGAAGCAGGCTCTGACTTCTATGCTTAGGGTCAGGGGTCATGGCACCCAAATGCCTTCTGCCTTAAGGTCTTTTCTCTGTTCAGAAGCCTGAATGGTCTAGCAGTGGCTAGTTAGGGCATGACATTCCAGGCATCTCCTGCCTGCGTCTTCTCTGAACTCCCCTGGAGCTTGGGCCCATCAAGGAGGCAGGCAAAAGTGGACATCTTTCTCTAAGGAGTATCCTTAGGGTTGTAGAGAGATTGGTCAGGCAAGTGTTTGAAATGAGGAGGCCATTGCTTCTATGCCCAGGGCGGCAGCAAGTGGAGGGCTCTTTGAACTTCCTGTGGCCCCTCATGGATGCTGGGCATAGAATCCAGGCCCAGGCAGGAGGCTGCGTTCCCTCCTCTGTTGGGATTTCATGGACTATCAGGGTTGGAAGCTACTGAGCGATCATCTGGGCAGAACTTTCTTCCCCGATATCTGCCGCTCCCCTCTTGATGTATGCTCTCCTCTGAGGGCCTGTACCTTTCTCCATTCTCAGAGAAAACTTCTGTAGCTGCTGCAAACGTGCTGGAACTTTAAGAAAGACATAAATGAGCTACATAAGTGATAAAATATAAGTCATACTTCTACTCTATGAATTTTTCCTCAATCTAAAAAACAAAACTGTCCGCACACTCTCTTGAGGGAAATCGGACAAGAGTCAACAGCATACCAAGGACAGGGCTAGAGAGATGCCCTGGACACAGAGATGCTCCTGTGACCAAGGACAGGTGCCCATTTGGGGAGCAGAGCCCACAACCTGCACCCCGCCCCTGCATCATTCTCCTGCAAATGTCCATCCAGCCTCTTCCACAGCAGGCACTTTTGCTGTCCTTGGCGGCAGCCCATTAACTATTGGGAAGTTTTCGTGTTGAATTAAAATCTGCCTTTTCAAATCAGCAGCCTGTAGGTCTCATTCTGCCCGCTGGTGCCCGCTACCGCTCTGCATCCTCCTCCAGGCCAGCCCTTCGGAGACTTGAACACCTCCCCTTCCCTAGAACACTTCACTCTCTTCCCACTTTCTCCCAGGAAATGGTTTCTGGAGGGCCCCTTACCCTGGACCCCCTCCTCGTATAAAGGGCAGGCCTGGCTGGGCATGGTGGCTCACGCCTGTAATTCCAGCACTTTGGGAGACTGAGTTGGGTGGATCACCTGAGGTCAGGAGTTCGAGACCAGCCTGGCCAAAATGGTGAAACCCCGTCTCTACTACAAATACAAATAATAATAATAATAATAATAATAATAAGCTGGGCGTGGTGGCGCGTGCCTGTAATCCCAGCTACTGGGGAGGCTGAGGCAGGAGAATCGCTTGAACTCGGGAGGCGGCTGTCAGTGAGGCAAGATCACGCGTCTGCACTCCAGCCTGGAAGACAGAGCAAAACTCCGTCTCAAAAAAAAAAAAAAAAAAAAAAGGCAGGCCCCAAAATGTGACCCAGAGCTCCAGGAGGGGCCTGAACAGCCTGGAGTCAGGAGAACAGCCAGGCTGGAGAGTTTCCTGTCTGTGCCTTGGGTGCAGACAGCTGTGAGCCCAACTGGCTCTGTTTCTCCCCACCCCTGTTGCCAGCTTCCTTTGCTGCAGTGCCCCTAACTGACGGCAGGGGGCGCTCTGAGCAAGGCACCGACGGTCCTCTGGCTCGAGAAAGAATGGCTGCGGGGCTGCGGCTACCTGGGGCTACCCTAAGATTATCCCATCTTGTGATTCGGGTTAGAACGACTTTCACGCCAACCCCTCGGGCCAGGTGTGTGACTCTACCCGTGCCTTCGCACCGTGGAAGTTTTTTTCTTTTTTGTTCAGTTTTCTTTTCCTCTTCAGGATCCTACATTTTACTTTGTCCCCCGCTGCTCAGCCTGTGATCTTGCGCATGGCCTCTCCCCTCTGGGATACCGTTTCGCCTTCTGAAATAAGGATAACGATATCTGCTTCACAAGTTGCCATTTGGATTAAATTTAATAACTCAGACAAAGGGCTGGCATTGCCTGGCACATAGCAACTAACAATCACTATACGTTTCCCCTTTCTTCCTGCAGAGTCTACTTTTCATTCTCTGCCAGCACCTGCGCCACTCACTCTTGCTTATCTAGACTAGTTGCTAGTTAGAATTGGGGCAGGAATGTTCCAGAAGGAGGCGTATTGACTGGCTTTGGCCATCATTGCCAGGCGGATGTCAGTACAGCTGGAATGGAGGCAGCTGAAGGAACCTGCTTCTCAAGGAAATGAGCAAAAGGACCTAGCTTCCGTAGGCTCTCAAAGCACGTCCCTTTGGGATGGTTCAGGAGCTGTGGTCCTGAAGGCTTAATGACCTGAAGTAAAAGCTCAGAAACCCACCCCAGACTTTACCTAGACCTTCCCCCCTTCCTTTTATCTCGCTTTCCCATGAACAAGATTATTTTAATGGGTTCTGATTCCCTGACAGAGAGATTTTCTCAAAACACAGTGGGGACAGAGGGTTTATGATGCTCTCTTGAGCCTTCAAAATGTTTCAGATCTTATGGGATCTGACAGACTCCTCCCTGTGGGGTGGGATTAACAGACTCCTCACCAAGTCATAACCTGAAAAGGAGCCCAAGGTCATATAAACCTTCCCCCTCCTGCTGCCAGGAGAAGTTCTGGGCATGTCTCCCTGTGGAGGTGGTCATGGTAGGGTGGAGAGGACACACTTCACAGAACTTGGCGTCAGAGACTGAGTTCAAGGCCTGCCTTTCCACTTGCTCCCTGTATGGCCTTGGGCAAGATGCTTCTCCAGGTCCGAGTTTCCATATCTGTATCACGAGGGGCTCTAGTTGGGGCAGTGAGGAGGGAGGTACCTCAGGGCATTAAGGCCGCCCACACCCCCAACTTTACCAGGGCAGCTCTGTATTTCTGTCACATAGCCGACTTGCATTAAAATTTTGTGGGAAGTATCCTGTGGCCACAAGATGAAAAACCCAGTGACCTTCCTGCTTTTCTAACCACCCTAGAAGTCCATCATCCCCTCCCAGGCATTGTTTGAAGAACTCTTGGGGGAGGTAGAGGCTGTTGGGAGATGGCCTAACAGTGCTGCGATCTGGTGCTTTTTTTTTTTTTTTTTTTTTTTTTGAGATGGAGTTTTGCTCTTGTTGCCCAGGCTAGAGTGCAATGGTGTGATCTCGGCTCACCGCAACCTCTGCCCCGCAGGTTCAAGCAATTCTCCTGCCTCAGCCTCCCAAAGTGCTGGGATTACAGGTGTGAGCCACCGAGCCTGGCCTTTCTTTTTTTTAGATGGAGTCTCGCTCTGTCACCAGGCTGGAGTGCAGTGGCACAGTCTCGGCTCACTGCAACCTCCGCCTCCCAGATTAAAGCAATTCTCCTGCCTCAGCCTCCCAAGTAGCTGGGATTACAGGTGCATGCCACCATGTCTGGCTAATTTTTTGTATTTTTAGTAGAGATGGGGTTTCACCATGTTGGCCAGGATGGTCTTGATCTCTTGACCTCGTGATCTGCCAGCCTCAGCCTCCCAAAGTGCTGGGATTACAGGCGTGAGCCACTGCGCTTGGCCTCTGGTGCTTTTGATGCACGATGATGCTTAGATCTTTACCTCTCTCCCTTCCTTGATGCATTCTATTGAGTTCTTTTCTGCTCTTTCTATGGGTTTTATTAGAATTAGAATGGGCCCTGGTATTTGTTTCTTTTAGATTGAACACCACAGTGTTCAAGCTGTTTAAGCCATTGTGGTGCCTGGCACTAACGTGGTCATGTGGTATCTCCATGACTACTATGCTTTCTTCCCAGAAGCCCTTGTAGAAAGGTTCGATTTCAGGCTGTGGCCTGTGGAACTTAATGCATCCCTTCAATTTGCCATTAGGTCACAGTTGGCACCCATATTCCATGGTTGTGAAATAAGTTAGCAAAGATCTCCAGCCTCAAAAATCAGGC
Source organism: Pan paniscus (assembly GCF_029289425.2). Classification (NCBI taxonomy): domain Eukaryota; kingdom Metazoa; phylum Chordata; class Mammalia; order Primates; family Hominidae; genus Pan; species Pan paniscus. The sequence goes on from NC_073270.2 coordinate 41,939,782, forward strand.
TTTCTTTTCCTGACTCTGTCTTCTACTAACAGTGACCTTGGGCAAGTCACTGTCCTTCTCTAGACCTGTTTCCTCATTTACACAATATGGAAATGAGACTGGATAACATTGTAAGAGTACTTTTGACTCTAACATTCAAAGATTCCATGTGATGGAAATGACTTTCCCCTCTGACGGTGGCAGTTATGTTATTAAAAGAGGAAGAGGAAGGGTCCTGGCCCATCTGTGGATCTCCATTTCCCCATGGCTGACATGGGGAGGGCATAAGACCCCATCCCATTTTATCAAGTTGGGGGCAGTGGTTGAGGAAAATTGGTCAATAATTTATCAAGTGCCTGATGGGAAGAGGGACCTTGATGAGAATGGCTGGCACGTCATGCCTTCCTCTCCCCAGCCAGTTCTGGGGATATGCTGTCCCAAAGTCAAACATTTCAGTGGTAGATTGGTCCCCTCTTACAAAGGGAAAAACTCACCCATTCTTCAGGTACCTGATATTTCATGTTAACTCTTCTTGCTCCAATTGAAACACAGGGTTCAGAGCATTGGGTATTTATAGAAAGAGAGTACACTAGGCCGGAAGAGCTCGGTCTCCTAAAAGTGACCACCATGCAGCAGGAAGAAAGGCAGGCAGGCCTTGCTGGTATCCTTGCCAACGGCAGACTCTCCAAGGTAGACGTTCTGGTGGACAAGTTCAAAGTGGAAGTGGCCACAGAAGAAATGGTGGGAAACAGAAGAGCAAACACCCAGCAACAAGGAAAAATGATTGCAAGTCCTGAAGACTTTGAGTCAGTGGGGGAGGAAGGCCCCTGGATCAGGGAAAGCCCAGGAGGGGCTGGCCTGGCTTCCGGCCGCACATTGGCAGAAAAGCTCCTCGAGGGCTCTGAGCTCAGGGCAGACACCAGAGGGGCAACCATCAGGAACCGCTGCATGTCAGATGGTCAGCCGGAGGGCCAGACAGAGCTGAGGAAGCGGCTGGAGGAGCCCCACACTTGTGGGAGACCCACTGCTCCAGGGACCAGGCCAGCAGAGGTGGACGCCCTCTCTCCAGCCTCCGACAAGGGAGGACTCCAGTCGTTTCTATTGGATCCAGCCCACGCAGAAGCCAGAGCTGAGTTGAGCGATGAAACTGATACCTCCTTTGCAGAGAGGAGCTTCTATTTAAATTATGAAGAAAAAGACTCAGAAGACCAAGTCCTCCCTCCACCCCTGGAGGAGAGAAAAGGGCGCCTGGATGCCCCTCCCGGAGGTGAGCCCAGGCCGACGCTGAATTCCTTAGACCTGAGGGTTTCTGCTGCTGCTTCCAGCAGGAGCAAGGACGAAGCCCACATGACTTCCCCAAAGGAAGGGGCAGGGACCCCCAAGAACCATGGAGGACCTGGTGACCTGAAGGGATCTCCTGCAGGACAGACGTTTGCTGAAGGCTGGGAAGATGCCCAGTGGGGAGTGGAAGGAGAGTTTCCCCACCTGACAGCCAGCGCAGCCCGAGAGGAAGGGACCCCCGTGAGTGGAGATTTGCTGGGAAAGGCTGAGGAAAGTCCCACAGAGGAACTGAAGAAGCACCCTCCTCACAGAGGACGGGGCGTGCATCCCGACCCCCAGGCCTGCGCCCTTCCTCGGGCCATCCCTCTGAATGTCAGGAAGCCAGTCAAACCAGACAGAGGCAACTTCCCACCCAAAGAGAGGGGAGTGGTTCCCACCCAGAAAGGAGGGGCTGAGCTGAAGGACCGCGAGGCTTCAGCATTTCTTCACATGGAGGTGATCATTCCCCTGCCAGCCTCCCCTGGTCATTCTGAGGACCTGGCAGCTCTGGAGGAAGCTTCTCCAAGCCCAACCTCCCATGGGTCAGGGGAGCCTTCGGAGCTCAGGGAGCCCTTTCTTAGACATGTCCATCTTTCGAAAGCCAGCCCAGAGCCCAAGGACCAAGTAGGGTTTGTGGTGTCCCCTGCCACAGGAGGTGAGCGCAGGCCTCCTCCCATCACCAGCAGAAAGCCCAGAGTAGTCCCTGAAGAAGCTGAGGGGCGCATACCTCTGGGGTTTGGGTTCCCTTCAGGGAAGCGAAGGGAGATGACCTCTTTCCAGGCCGGGGACCAAGAGGGCTCCCTAGAAGATATTAGCAAGACCTCAGTGGCCAATAAAATTCGGATATTTGAGACCCACGGAGCTGAAACTCGCCGAATGAGTGAGGGTGAAGCAAGGTCCCTTCCAAATGACATATCTTCAGAGGCACCCGTGGGACAAGCAGAGCAGCAGCGGAGTACGCTCTCAGACCTGGGCTTCGCCCAACTCCAGCCCCCAGGGGACTTTGCCAGCCCCAAAGCCACACATTCCACAGTGATACCTCTGGCTACCAGACACTTCAGGGAGGACACTTCTGCATCCTACCAGGAAGCACACACGGAACTAGAGCCCGTGTCCCCTGATTCGGGCTGTGAAACCACGCTGGCAGAAGCTACTGGAACTGGGGTAACTGGCCGCGTGAGCCCCCGCCCCCACCGCTGCTCCCCGCCCATGGGGGCTGGCCGCATGCTCTGTAGTTTTTAGAAGCATGTTTCAGTGGCCCCTCGTCATTTCTGCAATCAGAGGCTGCTTATCCATCCCTGTGAGTTTTTTCCCTAAACGGGCCTGGGTGTAGCTCAGGCTGAATGATGGGCTTCTCTGCTTGGCCCATGTTAGCTTGGCCACAAAGACCCTCAGCTTTTGGTGTGACCTGGTGCCCAGAGGGTCACACAACCCCCATGGAGAAGGTGGCGCCACCACCAGCAAATGACACATCTGCTTTGCCTTGCCGCTCATACCCGCTGGGTTCCTGCCTACCTTGCTTGGCTTGTCCAGCGATCTTTCTTCATCCTTTCCCATCCCTGGTTCTCCCGCCTTGGGAAAGTTGACAGTCCAGAGGTTTCCATCCTTCGCTTCTGGTTCCCTCTCAGTCCCAGTGCCAAGTTTCTTTCTGCCTCCTTAAGACTAACTGTCTTCTCTAATCCAGAACAAATCCGGAGATGCGGTCAGGGAAGAGAAGCGCTCCACCAACTTAGCAGCCAACACCCCTGGGAAGGGGGGGTGCCTGAGATTCGCCAGCCCCTCGGGCCCTCAGGTCTCTGCAGCCCCTCTGTGCCCTGATGACCCGGTCACCTTCACCCGGCCAGGATGCATCGCCGCCTTAGGTTCCCACCTGCTGTGGCAGCACCTCTCGTGCTGCTCAACTCTGGCTTGTCTGGAATGTCTCCCTCACACCTCTCAACCTTCCAGAAACTGGCTAAATGGAGGCTTGCTTAGCAAGTGAATGTCTAAGCCCACTGAATCCCTAGAACCAGAAGCCAAGTTCTTTACAAATCTTTCATGGGTATTAGGTTGGTCTTTAAAAAGAATGTTATGAACCCGCCAAAAATGTGTGTGTGGTGTTTAATCCCTGACAGGCCAGTTGAGAGGTATGTATGTCGGACAAGAGTTGCTGGTTCCCCGAGGCACTGCCTTGGCCCGCTGTTGTCAATTACACTGATGGGACCAGAGCCTCTACTCCCTGACTTGCCTGTGGTCCACTCATGGAGCCCAGGGTGGAGCTGGCGTAGCACTCAGCTCCCAAGAAGCTCGTGCCCAAAAGGCCTGACCCTGAATTGCTCTTCTCTCTAGTCGATGCTGACCCCTCCCCCGGAGACTCAGTGGAATTGACAAACATGTTGGCTTCCTCTTTTGTTCCTCAAAGTTCTTGGCTCCAACCTCTCTGCCTTCCCTTCCTGGGTCTCCCTGAATCCCTGGATCTCCCTCCTTAGTTTCTGTTTCTCAACGCCCACCTGCACGGATGGGCCTGGGGTCCGGGCTTCCATCCCTGCCTTTCGTGCAATGCTGCTTCCAATAAGCTCCCAGATCCAATACCCTTGGATGGAGCCTCCTGTCCAGGAGTCACTGGCAGGACGTTTGCTTTGTACTTGCTTTTGCCATCAGTGTGAGACCCTCAGAAAGGGGCATCTCCACTCTTGAGTCGTTTTTGTTTTTTTTAAGCTTGTTATGATTTCAAGGAACCTTTCCTGGGGTGTGTTTCATTTCCTGGCCTGCTCTTCCATTCGGGATGTCAACACAGCCCCGAGATTTCTCCTGACATTCACCATCTTGATTTCTCTTTCTCTCTCTCTCCCCACCCCACATCCCCATTCTTTTGATTTTATCTGGCCATAGAGAGCAGGGCTGAGGGAGGGCTCCGAGGAGAAAGTCAAACCACCACGTCCCCGGGCCCCAGAGAGTGACACGGGCGATGAGGACCAGGACCAGGAGAGGGACACGGTGTTCCTGAAGGACAACCACCTGGCCATTGAGCGCAAGTGCTCCAGCATCACGGTCAGCTCTACGTCTAGCCTGGAGGCTGAGGTGGACTTCACGGTCATTGGTGACTACCACGGCAGCGCCTTCGAAGACTTCTCCCGCAGCCTGCCTGAGCTCGACCGGGACAAAAGCGACTCGGACACTGAGGGCCTGGTGTTCTCCCGGGATCTCAACAAGGGGGCCCCCAGCCAGGATGATGAGTCTGGGGGCATTGAGGACAGCCCGGATCGAGGGGCCTGCTCCACCCCGGATATGCCCCAGTTTGAGGTACAGTGGAGCTTCCTCAAGAGCCGGGCCCGCTGGGCACCGCATGCTCAGAGGGCCCTGGGCCACCCGTGAGAAGACCGAGCACCCAGCCTGCAGCCTGAAGCTCTGTCTCGTGTTGCATGACTGCCCCTCCGCAGAACAGCATGGTTCTGTGCTCGCATGTTTGCCATCTCGGTTTACCCCTAACACGCGCTCCTTGGTATTTTAACCCTGTGACCCCATCGCTTGCTGAAGTCGAGCGATGACAGGTAGTCTGGTCTTTCTTGACCCCGTGCCCCCCCACCTGTGTTGCATGGCACCTGCAGAGAGCATGCGTCTGTGGACTCTTGGGGGCTCCTGCAGCCTGGTCTGAAAGCTGAATGGTTTTTCCTGATCCGGGCCCAGGCTTGTCTCTCTGGGGTCTGGGCTTCCCGGGGAAGGGGAAGCAGTTTAAATCCATCTGGCCCTGGGGTCTCAGGGTGGTAATGGAAGCTCCTGGAAGAGAGGAAATATGGTCATTGAGGAGGGACAGACTGTCTCTGGGCCTCTCTGTGGTCTCCTCTGTAGAGCTGCGAAGGGATTTCTCTAAGGCACGCCTGCCCATATCATTCCTTTGCCCCCTCATCTCTTCTAAACCCAACCTCCCTCCTACACTCTCCTTTCCCCAACATTCCTGGCATTGAAATATGAGCTTAGCCACTCTGGGCTCTCACTTCATGCTATATTCTCTGAGCAGGTTTTTTTTCTCCCTTTCGGTGCCTTACAAACCTATCATGTTCCAGGACCAAGTTCAAATGTCAGTTTCCTAGCAGGGGTTTGCTTTCCTGACCACCCTGGGCAGAAATATTGCCCCCCTACCCCCTTGCCCTGTAATGCCTATGCTCCAGCACTATCCAAAGCGGTCAGGTCAGTGGCTGACAAGCCTGCTCTCCCACCAGGTGGCAGCTCCTCTAGGCCTGGCATATACTAGGCACTAATAGATGATTAATTGGATGAATGGCTGAGTTACAGGGTTGCAACCATCTGTAAGAATCCCCTTCAGCCAGGCACAGTGACTTGTGCCTGTAATCCCAGCTACTCAGGAGCTGAGGCAAGAAGGCAGGGGGATCACTTGAGCCCAGGAGTTCGAGGCTACAGTGAGCTTTGATCGTGCCACTGCACTCCAGCCCGGGCGACAGAGTGAGACCTTGTCTCTTAAAAACAAAACAAAACAAGAAAAAAAAAATCTCCAGGCACAGTGGTTCACACCTGTAATCCCAGCACTTTGGGAGGCTGAGGCAGGTGGATCACCTGAGGTCAGGAGTTCAAGACCACCCTGACCAACATGGTGAAACCTTGTCTCTACTAAAAATACAAAAATTAGCCGGGCGTGGTGGCACCCACCTGTAATCCCAACTACTCGGGAGGCAGGAGAATCACTTGAACTCAGGAGGCAGAGGTTGCAGTGAGCTGAGATCACGCCATTACACTCCAGCCTGGGCAACGGAACGAGATTCCATCTCAAAAAACAAAACAAAACAAAAACAAAAACAAAACTATACTCAGAGGTCATAGTCACAGCTTGCCATACCCAAATGGACCCCACATGCTCTCTACTTCACCCCAGTCCTCAACAAACCCTCTTCACTCATTGACATCTCCTGCCTGGATGCTGTAGGCCTCCAAGCATGTGTGGCTCTTGCTCTAAAGAAGAGTCCAGGCTGGGTGCCGTGGCTCACACCTGTAATCCCAGCACTTTGGGAGGCTGAGGCAGGTGGATCACTTGAGGTCAGGGGTTCAAGAACAGCCTGGCCAACATGGTGAAACCCCGTCTCTACTAAAAATACAAAAGTTAGCCGGGTGTGGTGGCATGAGCCTGTAGTGCCAGCTACCTGGGAGGCTGAGGTAGGGGAATCGCTTGAACCTGGAAGGCAGAGGTTACAGTGAGCCGAGATCGCACCATCGCACTCCAGCCTGGGCGACAAAGGGAGAGTCTGTCTCAAGAAAAAAAATAGAAGAGTTCAGCTGAAGCGGCTGAGAGGTGGTGAGCTCACCAGGATTTGGTGACATTATGTACACAAGGAAAACACTTAGCCCAGGGCCTGTCATAGAGTATGTTAATGAAATGGTAGATGTTCTAATAGTAGCCTAAAAAACAGCATATAGCCACCATGAGGGTGTGTGGCACAGGGGCGCAGGGCAGGCCTGCCTGGTCCTGGTGGTGGTCCTGGCTCTCCTCGCGGGCTATCTGTCTATGATATCACACCACAACTCTTTTACCCTGTCCAGAGTACCCTTCCAGAGATGTGGCCAGCTGTGGGGATAGGAGATAGCCTGCAGACACCACACTGCAATTGTCTGTGAGCAAGGGTCGTGCTAGGGTTTCAGTTACAGAGCATTCTCCCTCCTTTTCCTACAGCCTGTGAAAACAGAAACCATGACTGTCAGCAGTCTGGCCATTAGAAAGAAGATTGAGCCGGAGGCCGTACTGCAGACCAGAGTCTCCGCTATGGATAACACCCAGGTAACTTGTGCCTTCCAATGTACCCTAAGCATGGGTATTGGGCATTTGGTGGTAGGGTCCCCACTGCTGTGGCCAAACCCCTTGGCCAGCTCTTTTAATCTCAGCTTCCCTGGAACCCATATGTTAATCCTGATGCTCTTCTGTGCCTCAGTGTCCTCTCTGAGCTCTGGGGAGGGGCAACGGGTAAAGCAGGTTCCTGTCCTGGGCAGACCATACTTCTTAAAGCCTCCATTTAGCCATCCATAAAATGGGAATGACCCTGTCTACCCCTTCCTCCTGGGCATATTGGGAGGACTGTACTGACTAGTGGATTGGGACCTTGGTGTTCACATTGCTTGGAGGAGTTGGAGAGGTTTCTTGAGGTATCTCAGGGGCTGCTTGAGGAGAGAAGAGGGAGAGATCCCAATTCAGCTTCAGTCAGAGTAGCTCACCTTGGGTCATTTTTTATGCATTAGAGTTCCACATCAGATCAGTAAAATGAACAAAGTGAAAGAAGAAAACCGAAGATCATGTGTCTTGACAAGAAGCAGCATCCTGACCACTTGGAGAAAGCCGTCAGGCATAGGCACAGGCCCACGACTTCCAGTCCATTCCCTGCACTCCTTCCATGCTTTTTAAACTTAGGAAGTTAAGATTGAGGATCTGATAGATGCCCTCCTGGTTTTTCCTGGCCAGAAGAGCTACAATGCTAGGAGCTTTTTTGCTCTGAGACTAACCTTTTTCTGAAGAACTGAAATAAGACCAGGCACAGTGGCTCACATCTGTAATCCCAGCACTTTGTGAGGCCAAGGCAGGCAGATCGCTTGAGCCCAGGGGTACAAGACCAGCCTGGGCAATATAGGGAGACCCCAGCTCTACAAAAAATACAAAAATTAGCTGGGCATGGTAGCACATGCCTGTAGTCCCAGCTGCTCGGGAGGCTGATGTAGGAGGATCACTAAAACCCAGGAGGTCGAAGCTGCAGTGAACTATGAGCTATGATTCCACCACTGCATTCCAGCTTGGGTGACAGGGAAAAAGAGAGAGAGAAAGAGAAAACTGAAATAAGACATAAACCAATACAACATGGGCAATTCTTTTGTTTCCAGATTTTTTTCTCCCACTTTTATAATGATGGTAGGAGTTTATGAGGCCGTCTACTACAGGTCAGGACTCTTGAGTTCTGATGAGCTGTGTGACCTTGGGCAAGCTGCTTCCCCCCCTGACCTGTTTTGTTTTAGTAACACGTGTTTCTGTTGTGTTTTCATACAGAAAAGTATAAAGAAACTAAAATTGGCCCTAGATCCCACAGCCCAGTAACCCTTATTGACATAAAAACAAAACAACAAAAAAAGTTTATAGTTATACAATTCAAGCAGAACAAAATGGGATTTTTCTTATAATATCACCCAGAAAAAAATATAAGCCTATTCCAACACAGATACCTACATCTCTATATACTTAACAATGTTTACACAGAAGTGATCATTTTCTTACACCTTACCTTTCTTCTTAGTAATTATTTTGGAGATCACTCCTTGTTGGCATACATAGACCCACCTTACTCTTGATCATCTCAGTTAGGAGGCAAATCTTGATTTATTTCGCTGTCTCCCAATGGCTCGCCCTGTGATTGTTTTTGTTTTGTGCAATTCACTATCAGCGCTCGTGAATTTCCTTGCTCATACTTCTCGGTGAGCTTTTCAAAGGTTATATCCAAAGAGTCAGTTCCTAGAGATTGCTAGGTCAAAGATTACACGCATTGCAATTTGGATAGAATTTGCCAGATAGTCTGAGATTATTTTTTATTTATCAAATACACTGGTTGAAATGTAATGAGGGCCTGTTGCACCTCTGTGATTTGGTCTGTGTGCAGCCCCCTGCCAGTGATGTTCACTCACACAGCCTGTCACTTTGTAACTGGGAGGCCGTGAGCCCAGGTGACAGATGCTGCAGGTATACCCAGCTCTCCCCAGCTCTAACGACTCCTCCTCTGGTCAGCAGGTTGATGGGAGTGCCTCAGTGGGGAGGGAGTTCATAGCAACCACTCCCTCCATCACCACGGAGACCATATCGACCACCATGGTAAGTTGAACCCAGGAGGCTTCCCTCTCTGACCAGCCCCCTGCCCCACCAAACAGCCAGAGAACAAGCTAACATCGCCTGGCTGCTTCAGGAAGTTGTGAGCTGCCCTCGCTGCATCAGGCACGGGACATAAGTCAGCTGTTTATTATCTGGGGCTTTAGTTGCCACAGGACATAGTCAGGCCTCAGTTTTCCAAAGTGAGTAATGTGGGCGATGGAATCCCCACTGATAGTGTCAGTTATCTAGACCATCTCAGCCACAGCAGAGAGAGAGAGAGGATGGTCTTCTTTGGTTATTGGCACCCACGAATCTCATCTTGCATTGAGATTTCATTGGCTCATCTCACCTCCACTCTGAAGGTGAGGCTGGACCCATCCTGGTGGCTGCACATTGTCTCATGCCTTAGACCACTTCCTTGTCTTGGTCAGTAGATGGCGTGCGGTGACCGTAAGTTGGAACCAGGATTTTTGGGACCTCCCTATTGAGGGACCTCATGGTTCTGCTACTTATTTGCTGTCTGACCCATGAAGGAAGGCCCTTGGCCTGAGGTGTCCTCATCTGCAAAATGGCAATAATCCCCATTCTGCAGTTCTTAAGAGACCCCGGCAACACTAGATCCCTTCATGATTAAACAGAACAGATAGCATTTGGCACACAGGTTGTGGTTCCAGTCAATGTGCTGAGACTCCTGAGTGGATAATCTCCGTGGATGCTCACAGACACTGTGAGGTGGATGCTCTTCCCTCCACAACCTTTATAGATGAGGTAACTGAAGTTCAGAGAGGTAAAGCGACTTACCCAAGGTCACACAATCAATAAGTGGTAGTGCCAGGTTATCCCCAGGCCTTCTGACACCAGGAGCCCCACTTTCAACCCCAGCCACTCTGCTCTGCTTCCTTAATCCTGACCATTGTGAACATCAGCCGCATGCGGCTGGGGCTGCGGTTGCAGCCACTACTCGGGCTAGGGAAGGTAGCAGTGCTGGAGCCAGAGAAGTTGTTTTCAAATACTTTTTCTTGCCAACCCCCTGACATATACATAGGAAGGTAATTCCATCAATCTAGACTAGCCAGCAGGTAGGTTTTGAATACACAGAAATTTTAAAATCAATAAGTCCAAACTAGTTACCAGCTTGCACACCTTTCCCTGGTCACTCAGTTCCTCCTCTCCCCTCGGTCCTTCACCACGTGTCATTGGGATGCTTGTAGGGCTAAATTTAAATCCGTTCATATGGTGAGCAGGCACTTATACCATTCATTTACTCATCCATCCATCCATCTATTCATTCATTTGTTCCAAAAACATTTATTAGTCTGTACTATCTGCCTGGTATGGGGGATACAGTTGAAGAAACTATACTGCCTGCTGGAATTCATTCATTCAAATGACCATCATGAGCACCTTTAATGTGCTGTGACCCTGTATTTGGGTTCTGGGCATACAGTGGAGAACAAGGCCCAGCTGTCCCACTTCCTGGCTGGATGACCTTGGGCAAGTCACCTGAACCTCTCCAAACCTCAGTTTTCACTTCTGTAAAATGGGTGAGGGTAGAGGGCAGTAATAGCATGACCTCAAAGGGCTGATGTGAGGGGGAACGAAAGCAATCTGTGCAAAGCCCTGAGAACAGTGCCTGGCACATAATAAGTGGCCTGAAGATGTGAGCTGCAGTTACTTCTTTCCTGCCTTCATGGGACAGTGTAATAATGCTATCCTAGGGGCCACCAGGAGGACAGCTATGGGGTGACAGCTCTGCCAGGAGGAGCCAGGAAAGGCTTTCCCTAGGCAGGGACATTTGAGTGAGCTATGCTTGAAGGATAAATTAAAGTATGGTCCTGGGGGAAGGCATTCTAGACAGTGGGAAAAGCAAGTGCAAAGGGCAGAAGGGAAGGAGTGCAGCATTTGGGGAAGGACCAGTGGTCAAGAAAGCCAGATGTCAAGCACATGGAGGAGGAGTCGGGGGGGAAGAGCTGGAAAGGAAGGCTAGGCCAGAGCTTGATGGACCTCAAATGTCATATACCAAGTTCAAACTTCTGTCCTGCAGACAAGGGGGAATCACTTAAATTTTTTACATTAGGGACATGATGTCATCAGATATGTGTTTCTGTGTTTTAGAAAGATTATTCTAGCAACCTCTGTGGAGGAGGGACTTGAGCAAAAAATTCTTCCCTCCTTCTCTCTCTCTCCTTCCTTCCACAAATATTGATTGAACACCCATGATGTGTATAGTTCTGTACCAGCCACTGTGAATCCAGCTTGAAGAAGGGAACATCCCGGGGCTCTGGGGCCCACATGCCACTGGGAGAGACAGAGAGAGAAAGCAGGGAACCAGCTTAGATGCTGGTGCCCAGGCTGGGGTGGGGCTGGAGTGCAAGGAGGTAGATGCAGAGAAGGGGTCAGGGTTAAGGGATGCCTGGAGGGGGGAAAGCACAGGATTTGGTCGTTGGTAGGATGTTCAGGGGACAAGAGGAAAGATGAGCTCGTGACACCGTTCACTAGCCAATGGTTCTCAAAATGTGGTTCCAGGAACCTGTTAGCAAGGCAGGTCCTTTGGGCTCCTCCTTAGACCTATTGACTCGGAAACTCTAGGGTGGGGCCCAGCAGTGTGTGTTTTTCCAAGCCCTCCAGCTGATGCCTCTGAAGTTGGAGAACTGCTGATGTAAACAGAGCGATGGGGGAAAGTGCTCTTTAGTGACAAGCGTGTGTTGGAAGTGGAAGAAGCAGTGAATTCCTTTCGAGATCGGATGAGTCTGAGGTGCCTGTGGAACATTTCCAGGGCAAAATGTCTAGGACACAACTGGTTTTAAAGGCCTAGGGTCCAATAAATATCTGGGCTATAGGTGAAGGGATAGGGGACTTTGACCTCCATGAGGCAGCAGAAGCTGTTGAGTAGCCGAGGTGGCCCAGAGAGCGGGTGGCAAGTGAGGAGAGCCTGAATGTGGAGGAAGAGAGGGCTGAGTTTGCCTTGGTCAGGGAGAGGAACCACTCCTCCTGGAGGCAGGTGACGGGACTGGCCAAGGATACAGGAGAGGAAGGGAGGAGCAGAGGGTGCCTCGTTTTGAATGACTGATGTCCCTAGTGGTGGCCTCTGTTTTTAGTGTGAAGGTGGAGGTGAGGCTTTGCCCTGGGAAAGACAGAACAATGAGAGAATAAGAGGCTTTAAGGGAGAACTTCCCAGAATGATGCTAGGATTCAGAGGGGTTAGTGGCTGTTAAGGGGAAAGGAAGCATTGAGCCCGGAAGCTGCCCTTGGGAAGCCTGCTGCTGGGCCACATTCTGGAACTGCAGGTGCATCTGGGAACGTGCCTTGTGGTGCAGTACCAAGGAACCAGGCTGCTGGCAGCCTCAGCAGGATGCAGGTGTGGGAGCGGCAGGGGAAAGTCAGCGAGTTTCTTTTCTCACCTGTCCCTTGGTAGGCAGAAGTCCAGATCTAGTGCCATGCCTGGACCAGAATCAGAGGTCAGGTCACTGAGGACCTGCAGAATGGACACAGTTCTGGGCCCCTGGACAGACAAGGCTGAGCCCTGAGATGGTGCAGAAAGTAGGAGGTAGAAGCAGGCAGCTGGGCCCTGGCGCCAGATCGGGGGCAGTAAGTCAGGGGACAATTCCAGGAAGATCTAGCAATTAGAATTTAAGGTAGGGCCAAGAGAGCTGTCTGAAAGGAAAGATTCCCAAGGGCAGAGTGGCGTGCACAGTGTGTTGGACTTGGAGTCAGACAACATGGAGTTAAGTTCCAGCTCTACCACTAACTTGCTGGGAGACTGAACTCTTAAGTTTCTCTTGCCCTCCAGTTTCTCATCTGTAAATCAGGAATATTAAAAATAATGCCCAACCAGTGTTATGAGAATTAAATGAGATGAGGCATGTAACATCCTTAAAATGATGCCTCGCACATAGCAAGCACTCAGAAAGTCATTATTATTATTATATTCTAAATAGCCAGCTTATGCCCCTATATTTATCCTATGTATTTTGGTTTGCAAAACCTTTTCTACTCCATTAGCTTCATAGGTTCTGTGTGGGATTGGGGCAAGGGTCCTTTTTTACAGATGAATCTGTGAGGCCCATAGAGAGGAAGTGGCTCTGCCCCAAGTCACATGGCTTGAAGGTGGCAGGGCAGGACACGAGCCTGAATCTGGCAACTCCTCTGCTAGTGCTTCCGGAGAACAATGCCATGTCTTGATCACTACAGTGTTCCTAACGCCAGACAGTCTGTAAATGTTTGTTGAATGAGCAAGTGTGCAAGTGTGCGAGTGAACAAATGTGTGCCTGAGTGAGCAAGGGATGAATGAGGCGGAACTGAACGATGCCTTCAGTCCTTTGCTTCTATTATTTCTACTCAACCTTGTGGTCGTGATAGCTACATGGCCACATGCTCCGCCCATCCTGGGGGCCCACCCGGCTGAGAGCTGGCCATCTGAGCACTATTGTTTCCCCAGGAGAACAGTCTCAAGTCCGGGAAGGGGGCAGCTGCCATGATCCCAGGCCCACAGACGGTGGCCACGGAAATCCGTTCTCTTTCTCCGGTAAGTGGGCAAGGCCAGCTCAGGCTAGGGGACTCCACACTGAGAATATGGGCATGGACCCATGTATGGCTGGCAGGAAGTGCAGCGTTGAGCCCAGAAGGCACCCTTCTAGGTGCAGAGCCAGGAAACTGGACCCTTTTCAGATGCCCACAGGGCTCCCTGGTGCCTGCTAGAATCTCATGAGTGGCCCTCCCCACCGCCCACACATGTAAGTGGGGCATTGGTGGCGTGTGAGGGTGAAGCGGCCCCTCACCTTGGTGGTGCTGCTGAGGGTTCTTTTGCATCTGCCCTCCCTACTAACCAGGAAGAGCAATGGACTAGGAGGCCAGAGGCTTGGATTCTGGACCTGCCTCTGTTGGTGCCTGCCCAGTGACCCTGAGTCTGTCACTGTAGGGTCTCTTTCAGCTCTTGCATTCTCCAAGTCTGTGGTTCTCATTGTTTAGCTCCACAGAGAGCGTGCACCTGGCTATGACAGGATGGGGCATCAGGAGGGCTCTGTTTCCACCTTGGATCCTTTTGGTCATTCTTCCATGATGCCAGGATTCTTAAATTCTAGGGTATTGTTAGGATTCTGGGCCTCAGGAATCTTAGCGTCTAGGAATCTCAGACTCCAGGATTTGAGAATTTGATGGGTCTACTTTTCTGAATATTCTAGTATTCTTGAATTCTTAATGGCTCAAAGCATCTTGGCTTCGAAACGTCACCTTCACGGGGCCCTTTACCCCACCCCGCCCCCACCCCTCCAGAGCCCACTGTCCTTACCTGACACCCTGGGTGGGGGGTGGTTATATTCTGCAGATCATCGGGAAAGATGTCCTCACCAGCACCTACGGCGCCACTGCGGAAACCCTCTCAACCTCCACCACCACCCATGTCACCAAAGTGAGTAGCAGCAGGGCGCCCCATGCTCCCAGCCGAGCTGCAGGCGAGAAGGTCATGACTGTTGTTCTGCTTCAGCTTCGCCATCTGTAAAGCGGACAGAGAAAACCTGTAGTGTTTACCAGCTTCTGGAATACTGTGCGCTTTGTCCTGTGCCACATGTTGTTCTAGGCACGGGCTCTTCCCACACGGCGTTGACAGCCAGGCTAGGGGGAACAATACTCTCCTCTTTGAAGTAACTGTGAACCATGGCGTGTGCGCCTTGTAGCTGGAAAGTGCTGGAGGAATCTAGACGGGGTGACATATGGGAGGCCCTGCAAGAGTCAGGAAGCATCTCCTGGAAGAAGTAGGGACTGAGTAGAGTCTTGGAAAGCCAGGCAGGACACCTGAGGGAGGAGAAGACAGATGCGGGTGTTCTAAGCAAAGCAGAAGAGGGAAGCAGAAATTGTGTGTTTGCTTATTTGTTTGTTCACTGAGCAGATGTTAGTGAGTGTCAACTTTGTGTTAGCCTCTGTGCCAGGGGCTGCTGGATGTAGCAGTAAGTGAGGCCTGTTTATGGGACATGAGAAGCACATGTAGGGGGTGTAACTGGGAAATTAGGTTGCACTGGGGGCAGGGAGGTGGAATATAGAGCAAATAACAAATACCAGGACACATTTGACTCTGGAGGATCTGGGCCTCAGGGAGATTGGAAAGCCATGAAGGTTTTTAGATTGGAGAGTAACCCAGTGAACATAGGTTTAAGGAGAGAATATCAGGTCCACCAGGATGTGTAGATAGGTGGGAGAAAGAAGAGGGAGAAGTATGGAGAGAGACGGATAATAAATAACTCAGGCCTGGTGGGGAGGGCCTGGACCAGGGTGTGAGTCAGAGCTCAGGCAGCAAGAGGTAGGGGCAAAGGAGGGAAGCCTTCCTGGGTGACCCAGCAATAAGGACAAGGGCTAGTTGGGAGGCAGGCGGGCTGATGCGTCCACACCTATGTGGCCAGGAGGAAGGCAGGAGGGCGCCTAGCCAGGGCTGGAGGCCTGGAGCAGCCAGGTTGATGAGCCATCAGAGGAGAACTCTGGTCAGTTGCACTGGGCCTTCATGCACGGACTGTCCTGGCCTCTGCCTGCGCCTCTACAGGATTCAGCACTTTCTCACGTACCCCACAAAGAACCCACTCTCAGCAAAAGCATTACTGAGCAATGTTGACTTCTCTGAAAGCTTTATGGGAGGTTTTACATCCCACGCCCACAGCAGACAGCTCAGGAAACTCTTCTTCCCAAAGTCCCTGCCAACTGGGAGCCCCCTCTTCTTTCTATCCACTCCTGACTCCAGCTGGGATTCCCCACAGACACCACCCTGCTTTAACATGCCAAACAATTAGGTCCTGCCTCAGTTATTACTTCTAAACTTGTCCAAACCCCTTGCCTTCAGAAAACAGCGGAGGTCATAAGTATCATCAATCTAATTTTCTCTTGTAGTATTTTTTGAAGTTGCTTAAGGCAGAACCTTGTCACCATTCACATTTCATTCATGTGTTCATTCAACAAATCTGCATTCAGCACTGCCCTGGTTAGACTGGGTGAGGGAGTGGGGGAGGAGGGGATATAGAGATGAACAAAATACAGACCCTGCCTTCAAGAGCTGGCAGCCTGGTGAGGTGAACAAGGCCACAGACATACATAAAGTCGGCACCAGGCAGAGAGGTCCAGAACTGTGAGAGAGACAGATTCAGTGCTCAGGCAGTACCAAGGCAGGAAGACAGAAGCATTGCCAACCAGGGTCTGAGAGGCAGCATTGGAGCTAGGCTTGGAAGACCTAGATGGGATAGTTTGGTAGTTTTGGGGAGTGGTGGCAACCAGGCAAGATCTGAAGTTCAAAGTCCAAAATCAGAAAAGAAAAAATCTGAGGAAGTCAGGAGAGAAGGTAACTGCTGGTTCTCAGCCCTGCCCTCGAGAGATGATTTGGGTAGGTCCCCTCTTGAGGCTGCTGCCCCAACAGGACCCAAGAGTGACCTCACCTCCCTCTCCCTCTGCAGACTGTGAAAGGAGGGTTTTCTGAGACAAGGATCGAGAAGCGAATCATCATTACTGGGGATGAAGATGTCGATCAAGACCAGGTATGGGGGTAGGGACCGTTCTTCCCAGTGCCACTGCCCAGTCCTCAATCCCTCCTATGTTGGGTTACCCATGGATGGCTATCCTCATGGGCAGAGAAGGTGTCCACTTCTTGCTGACCCTGTTCAGATAAGAAACCCCCAAGAAAGGGGCATTGGATGGGAGCCAGAAGGAGCCAGAAGACCTGAGCTCTAGTCTCTCCCTTTAGTTGTTTGACTTTGCCCCTCCCTGGGCCTCAGTTTTTCCAGCTGTGCACTAGAGGGCTTGCTGTTCTTCACAGTCTCTCTCGTCTTGGATATTTCATGGTTCCTTCCTTTGCTGTTCTTTACCACCAGGCCCTGGCTTTGGCCATCAAGGAGGCCAAACTGCAGCATCCTGATATGCTGGTAACCAAAGCTGTCGTATACAGAGAAACAGACCCATCCCCAGAGGAGAGGGACAAGAAGCCACAGGTAAGGCTCCTGAGGCCCAGCAACCATGAGAGAGAGGAGGGAGCAGTAGCAAGATCCTCTGAGGGCCATTTCCATCTGAGAAGCCAGTGGCTTGACCCCTAGTGCAGCTTTGACCCTCCCCCCATCAGCCTTCCTGATTTGCTGCTCAAAGGAGAGCGGCACCTCCCCGAGATACAAGTCGGCGGGGAGAGGAAGGAAGACTGGTTCCTTGGTTTCTTTGGGGTTTCAGGCTCCAGATCCAGAAAAATAAATCCAGAAGTGGTTAAAAATTTTTTTAAAGGGAGGGAAATGGAGAGAGGATTGACAGTGGATATTGAGGTGGGACAGATGGAGGTCCTCATTATCTCCTTGGGCATTGTCTATAAACCGGAAGTCAGAAAAAGTCCTACTAGGCCCAGTGCCACGTTCCTGGCCCTGAGTCTCTCTCTCTATCACAAGTCACTGAATGTTGTTAAGGGGCCATGATGACCAGAGCCCTTGATCCCTTTTGTCTTGCTTGATTGCAATTTTTATATTTTTTGAGATGGAGTCTTGCTCTGTTACCCAGGCTGGAGTGCAGTGGTACAATCTTGACTCACTGCAACCTCCGGCTCCTGGGTTTAAGCGATTCTCTTGCCTCAGCCTCCCGAGCAGCTGGGACCACAGGCGCCCGCCACTGCGCCCAGCTAATATTTTGTATTTTTAGTAAAGACGTGGTTTCACCGTGTTAGCCAGGATAGTCTCGATCTCCTGACCTCGTGATCTGCCCGCCTTGGCCTCCCAAAGTGCTGGGATTACAGGCGTGAGCCACCGCACCCAGCCTAATTTTTATATTTTTAGTAGAGACGGGGTTTTACCTTGTTGGCCAGGCTGGTATCAAACTCCTGTCCTCAAGTGATCTGCCTGCCTCAGCCTCCCAAAGTGCTGGGATTACAGGCATGAGCCACCATGCCTGGCATGATTGCATTTTGACTTCTGAGACCTGCAGGAGCCAAAATCTTAGGGACTCTAATATTCTCTTGTTTCACTGTGGGCCATCAATGCTTTGGTGAATAAGAGAAATAAGATGATGTTGGGGCAGATAGGGCTTTTAAGCAACCTAAATTAGGGGAGGGGTTCTTCTGGGCCCTCTGGAAATTTACCAGATCTTATCAGATCTTAAAGCAAAATCCCATAGCCATTGAGTTGGATAAAATAAGCCAGGCACAGAAAGTATAAACTGTATGATTCCATTCATAGGGAGTCCAAAAGCAAGCAAAACTAATCGACACGGTTGAAAATCAGAATATTTCTGATTTTCTATCTGAGAAAAAAATTCTTCTGATTTTTCTGTTACTTCTGGGATGCAGTATTCACGAGGAAGAGGGAAGGGCCAGAAAGGAACCTTCTAGGGTACTGGAAATGTCACTATTTTCAACTGGGTGGGTTACATGGGTATATACATATAAACACATTTATAAAATTATTCTCCCACTTAGAGTTGTGTACTTCACACATTTCACGGGCTCTACCACAATGAAAAAAAATCCATCTCAAAGACCCCACAAATATAATTGCTGGTCTCCTTTTTGCCCTTTTCCTTGAATGAATGAAACCAGTCTTTTCTAGAAAGATACGAGAATGTTTCTCTTCCTTTGATTACCAGACCCCTTAATGTCAGAAGAAAAAGCACTGAAACATTTTCCTGCTGCTCTGAAAGGCTGCTAACCTCTGGTCTGGACTCGGGCTGTTCAGCAGAACTTTCTGCAGTGATGGAAGTGTTCTTTCTGTGCTGTCTGGGATGGTAGTCACTAGCCGCATGTGGCTATTGAGGACTTGAAATTGGCTAGTCTAAAAAGAAATGTGCTTTAAGGGTGAAATACATGCAGGATTTTGAAAATTTAATATGAAAAAAATGTAAATGATCTCAATAATTTTTACATTGGTTACATGTTTAAATGATAAGGGATACATCAGGTTAGGTAAAATGTACTATTAAAATTAACTTCATCTGGCCAGGCACGGTGGCTTATGCCTGTAATCTCAGCACTTTAGGAGGCCAAAGCAAGTGGATCACCTGAGGTCAGGAGTTTGAGATCAGCCTGACCAACGTGGTGAAACCCTGTCTCTACTAAAATACAAAATTAGGAGTGGGGGTTGGTGGGTGCCTGTAGTCCCAGCTACTAGGGAGGCTGAGGCAGGAGATTTGCCTTAACCCAGGAGGCGGAGGTTGCAGTGAGCTGAGATGGCACTATTGCACTTCAGCCTGGGCAACAGAGCGAGACTCCGTCTCAAAAATAAAATAAAATTAAATTAATTTCACCTGTTTCTTTTTAAACTTTTTAATGTAAACTAAAATTGAGAAATTTAAGTGTGAAATTAAAATTTTCTATTTATCTAGAAATTTTTAGAAAAATAGAAATATATAGAAAATTTAGGAAGTGTTATCTAGAAAATCTATTATCTAGGAAAAAAAAATTTTTTTTTGAGACGGAGTCTCACTCTGTCACCCAGGCTGGAGTGCAGTGGCACGATCTTGGCTTACTCCAGCCTCCACCTCCCGGATTCAAGTGATTCTCGTGCCTCAGCCTCCCAAGTAGCTGAGACTACAGGCGTGTGCTACCACACCCAACTAATTTTTCTATTTTTAGTAGAGACGGGGTTTCACCATATTTGCCATGCTGGCCTCAAACTCCTGACCTCAAGTGATCTGCCTGACTCGGCCTCCTAAAGTGCTAGGATTACAGGTGTGAGCCACTGCACCTGGACCTATCTAGGAAAATTTTAAATTGCATATGTAGTTCACATTCTATTTCTATTGGACAGCACTGGTCTAGAAGTGTAGGTTGGCCATGGGCGGAGCCTACCTCCCAGGCTTCCTCAGACCTTCATACAAGTGATTGTCATTCCTATCCCCTCAGTTTTTCAATCATTCTTCCTTTATTCCTCCCAAATCTCAGAGTGGTAGAGTGTAGGCCACTTGCTGAGCTGGGTGTATCACCTGGGGAAGCCTGTTTAAAATACAGGCACTGGAGAACCCTCTCCATAAAGTCTGATTTAGAAAGACTGGACTGGGACCTGGGACCTGTATTGCCTGTGAATCTTCATTTCTGCCTTGGTCCTTAGGGAGTCCACGTGCAGCCAGGTATAGTAGCATTGATGCAAAGAACTCTGTATTGGGAATCCAGGGACCTGGCTCTAAAGCTGTTCCACTGACTGGTGTGTGACCGTAGGTCCGTTTCTTCCCGCTTGAGGACTCGGTTTCCTCACTTGCAAAATGAAGAGGTGGAGCAAGCCCCCTTCCAATTATAGTCCTCTGGCTATTTGCTTTCCTGGGGTATCTCTTCTCCATTCCCTCTCTCACGCCTCCTCATCTTTCCCAGGGCATTCAGAACCAGGCCCCCAGGCTCCCGTCTTCCCATTTCCCTAGCCATTCAGAGCCCTCATCCTGGCCTCCACATCCTGCCCACCCCGTCGCGATGCAGTCTTTCACATCTGCCCACCTCACTGCTCCCTTTGCTGTCTCATTCCCTCCTCCTCGCCTCTCTTTAGTTCTTTCTTTGCTGCCATTGCCCCACGCACCACCATGCCCCATCTCTCTCTCTTCTGGGTTGTTCTGTAAAGGTCACCTTGTTTATGTTGCCCTGGCAAGCCAGAAGTTTCTCTCCCTTGCCTTTTCTGCCCACTTGCTTTACCAGTAATTATGGTCAAGTAGAACCCAAGTCTGACTCTTAATACAGTCAGACTCACTAATTCTAGAAGAGGTCTCCTCTGAATTCAAAAACTCCTTTTTAAAGTGCTTGGAAACATTGGCTTAATGGATGGATGCCTCTTGGTACCCCAAGGAAGAGCTCTGTACTCCTGCAGAGTCTCAAGCCCTGCCCTTTATTAGCTGTGTGACCTTTTAGCAAATCATTTAAACTTTTCAGCCTATGATTCCTCGTCAGCCAAATGGCAATGATCATCACAGTAATAACAATCGCTATAATTTATGGAAAGCTTACCCTGTGCCAGGCACCAGGCCGTGCACTCAACACAAGTACTGTTACCTGCTCATTCATTTTACAAATGAGGAAACTGAGGGTCAGAGATGTTAAGTGGCTTGCTCACAGTCATGAAGCTGTGAACATGATGGATTGATTAGAGAGTGAAACCCAATCTGTTAGACTCCAAAACCCAATGGTCTTGACCTTTTCACCACACCCACTTTTCATAACGTCTGTCTCCTAGGGCTACCAAGATCATCCATGCAGCATGGTAGTTAGCACACTGCCTAGCACATCGCGAGTGCTTAATAAAAGCTCATTATGACTACTACTACCATTAACTTGAAATAGGCTAACAAAATGCTGCACGCAGGGACTGTGCTGTGCTGTAATAAACCAAGAAGAATAAATCATAACACTGTATTGTTTAGATGTCTTTGGTACTTCTGAAGTGTCTATGGGCTTACGAAGACATCCCACATACCCAGAATAATGATTACACTGACTTATAGGACAGCCACTTCATTAATTGATGCACAAACTTAAAGTGCAGCCTGTTACTGTAAGGAAAAACCAAACCAAACCAAAGCAAAACCAATGCCCAGTTAGGATGTAGTAATTTTGCTACATGAGTAATATTCTTTGAGTAGTATTCTTTCTACTCAATTTTGACCAGGGGCCAGGCGCAGTGGCTCACACTTGTAATCCCAGCACTTTGGGAGGCTGAAGCAGGAGGATTACTTGAGCCCAGGGGTTCAAGACCAGCCTGGCCATCATAATGAGACCTTCGTTTCTATAAAAAATGTGAAAGATTAACTGGGTGTGGTGGCTGGCACCTGTAGTCCCAGCTACTTGGGAAGTTGAAGCGGGAGGATTGCTTGAGTCCAGGAGGTCCAGGCTGCAACGAGCTATGATCGCGCCACTGCACTCCAGCCTGGCAATAGAGCAAGACCCTGTAAAAAACAAAAAACAAAAAACAAAAAACGAAATGAAGGAAGGAAGGAATAGATGGATACAACTAGGTTTTGGAGCTAGAAACACCTTGGTAGCTGTGTGCCCAGAGGAACCTCTCTGACCTCAGTTTCCTCATCTGCAAAATGTCATTAATGTATACATTGGAGTTGCTGTAATAACTAAACAACACCTGTGATATACTGGATCTGTGTCTTGCCTACAGAAGGGGCTCAGCAAGGTGAACCTGCTTCCTTGTCCCTCTGAGGTTTTTCCATGTTTAGAGGTTGATGAGAGCACTGAGAAAGTCAGATCGTAATTGTCCACCACCAGCCTGGTGCCTGAGGCCCTGTCTCCATGAGGGTGTTTGTCTTACTGGTCTTCATCTTCTGTTCCTTCCACAAATCCTCCAGAAACATCTGTCCCTGCTTCAGTTAACTCTGTCTTCCTTCTTAAAGTTCTTCCTTCTTAAAGTTCTTCCTTCTTGAAGTTCTTGCTATGAGCGTGGAAAGTCACTCATGTCACACAGAACCTTTTCCCTTCTCTCCCTGCAACCTTGCAGGTCAGACGTCTGGTTTCTGCTCCATCTTCTCCCACTGGCCCACCTCCTTCAAAGAGGACCTGTCTCCCAAACACCACCAGCAAGAGGGCAGCACTTGCCTAGCTTCCTAACCTTCCAAAATTTAATGGGAAAAAATTGACCTGTTCCAAAACAGGAACCTTGGGTTTTAGTCTTGGTTTTGCCAACTTACTAAGCCTGAAGCCTCTGGGCCTCGGTTTTCCTATGTGTCAAATGAGCCAAGAAAGATCCATTTTCTGTGATTCCGTTAGCACTCGACTGCATGCAAGTAGCAGAAATGATGTTTCATCCATTAAATGGTTTTGAGTAGTTGCTATGTGCCAGGCACAGTGTTGAACACTGGAAAGACAAGAGTTAAAAGACAGCCCTTACCCTCAAGGAGATCAGAGTAGTATGTGGTTAAATTAACAACAGCAACAATCATCATAATAAGAACAGCCAGTATTTATTCAGCACTTACTATATGCTGGGCCCTTGCTTCAGTTCCTCCCTATAATGGGAGGCAGAACCTATTTTACGGAGGAAGCAATTGAGGCTTAAAGAAGTTAAGAAACTTGCCAGGCACTGTGGCGTGCACCTGTAATCCCAGCTACTTGGGAGGCTGAGGCAGAAGGATCACTTGCAGCCAGGAATTCAAGGCTGTAATGTGCATTGATTGTGCCTGTGAATAGCTATTGCACTCCAGCCTGAGCAACATAGTAAGACTCGTCTGTTAAAAACTGTTTAAAGTAAAGGAAGTTAAGAAACTCACCCAAGATTACAGAGCTAGCAGGCCCATAGAGTGGGATTTGAACTCATGGAGTGTGATTTCAGAACCTGCTCCTTTAAACACTGAGTTTTGGAGCCAAACCTGGAATCCAGACTTCATTTCTTTATTTAAATACTGCTGTCTGTGGTTTAATCTCCAGGACACAGCAAGCCCACGGACAACAGAAAGGAAAACCAAATGAAAAAAGAACATCTGCAATCGTGACTAAACATTTCTTAGAGCTGACAAGATAGGAAGAAAAAGTAAAATGATGATGATCTTAGCTTCTCGGTGTTAAAGGACATTTTAACACATTTTCAGGCCAAAGTAAAAGATTACCACCTCCCTGGAAACAAGCGAGCAAACACACATGGGCTCTGGAATCCAACAGATGTGGGTTCGGTTCTCTGCTGCCACACACAAGCTGCGTGGCCTTGGAGTGCAATAGCTACTCACAGGCATGATGATTACACATTACAGCCTTGAGTTTCTCACCTCAAGAGATCCTTCCACCTCAGCCTCCCAAGTAGCTGGGATTACAGGTGCAAGTCACTCTACCTTGCTGAGTCACAATAAAGGGCATATGGTAAAGGGTAGCAAAAACAACCTCTTGCCATGTATTTTAAAACAAGTGACAGAAGTTACTAATTTTTCTTGTCCTCTTCCTTCCTTTCCCCCCACTCCCCACCCCCCATTCTACCCCATGCCTCTGGCTTCCAGGAATCCTGACCTCTGTGAAGAGATCCTGGCATTTCTGGTCCAACCCAAGCCAGAGAACCATTAAGAAGGGGCCTTCATTCTGGATTCTCCGACGCAACACTGACGTCCCAGCTGCGATGTACTGTCACTGATGAGAGACTGGGAAGGAAAAAGCATATATATATAGATATATAGAGATATAGATATATATACAGGAAACACCGCGTCCTTGCACTGCTGCTGGGGCTGGCAGAGCAGTTGGCCGACAGCAACAACTGACATCTGAACACCTACATTTCCTTTGCAGACAAATTGAAGAACTGGTGGGATTTTTTTCAAGAAAAAAAATTATATAATAACTATAATCCCTTGCTCACCCCTTTCCCCCGCCAAATAAGAAACGCAAGCCAGACCACGATGATTGTAGAAGTCCCTCCCGCCCTGGTTCTGCACGTTACAGTTAGCAGACGAGCAATTCCATTTGTTCTTCTCCAGCATCTCTAAGGCCCACTTGAATGCAAAGGAAAACACTTGCGCAGCAAAGCAAGAGAAGTCACAGCAGCAAGACACGCACAGTCAACCATTTTCCGAGAAAAAAAGAAAATTCCCCACTTGGAAAGAAAGAGGAGGAACACTGGATTCTTACTTTCTGGATCTTGACACTGGGCTGCAAAACCCACCTTCCTCTCTCCCGCCTCCCCTCACCCTCAACTCTCAATGTCTTGCTGTCATTTTCTGTCTCGGCTCCCTCCTCCCCCTTCCCCCTTCCCCCACCCCAGACCCCTCACCCTCTGTGTCCTGGTCTTTCTGAGGGCCACTGCAGATGACTCTCCTTTGAAATGAGAAAAAGAAAAGAAAGCAAGAACAGAAAACGAAGCCACAGGAAGGGAAGTAGACATTGTATGCTTATGGTTTCTCATTATGAAGGTGCAGCTTGTAGGAGGTTTGTACGGATGTGCTTTGAAGTTATGTATATTACATATAACAGGAAAAAATATTAAAATAAACAGTGCTGGTAAGTATGAAGCTGACATTCTAAAATTATAATTATCTGACTGTGATTGATGTATCCTGAGGTTCCTAGATCTCACTGAACTGGCCCAGCTAAGGAGACCTGGACTCTGGGTGTGGGTTGGCTCACAGTAGGGGCTGACGGGTTCAGTGTAGTAATACTGTGTGTGGTGTTTGTAATTGGTTGATTGGTGGGGAGGGGTGGGGGCCCCTAATGGAGAGGTGTGGGTTTGGCAAGGAAGAAGCAACACAGATGTCGTCCCCAAAATGCCAGTTCAAGACACCTTCTCCCTGCCCCCCTGGTAGTAACAGTCAGGGCCTGGTCTGTGCTCAGGTACTGGGTCCCAGTCTGGGACTCTGCTGCTGAAGTTGCCACAGTAGAGGTCCCTGGCTTAGTCCTTATCTCCCTACGGGGCTTGCCTTGGTTTTCAGTCTTCTCTCTCTTTCTCTCTCTCTTTTTTTTTTTTTTTTTTTTGCCACATTCTGCCCTTCCCTGACCCCATTGTAATAACCAACTCCATATCCAAAGGGAGGTGGTGTTCTCAGCCATTGTAGAAGATGGTGGCTTTAACCTGACTGTCTAAAAATTCCCAGCTAAGCCTTTTCCTCTACTCTCTTCCTTGTTCTGAATCATTTCTTCTTCTCAGGCCAAAGTAGCCATGGTAAGGAGGCTTCATGGGGCAGACCCTGAAAGATCAAAACTGCATTTGCAAAGGCCTCCCCTGTCCCAGGACAAAGCTGAGACTGACGGGTGATGTTGCTCATAGGCTCCAGCTCTGCATAAGACCTTGGCTTGGAGACCTCCCTCTCAGTCAACAGCTGAACTCTGAGCTTGTGCCCAGAAATTACCCCAAGACCATAGGAACCCTTCAAGAAGCTCCCATCACAAGCTTGGCATTGCTGTCTGCCACACGTGGGCTTCCTCAGGCTTGTCTGCCACAAGCTACTTCTCTGAGCTCAGAAAGTGCCCCTTGATGAGGGAAAATGTCCCACTGCACTGCGAATTTCTCAGTTCCATTTTACCTCCCAGTCCTCCTTCTAAACCAGTTAATAAATTCATTCCACAAGTATTTACTGATTACCTGCTTGTGCCAGGGACTATTCTCAGGCTGAAGAAGGTGGGAGGGGAGGGCGGAGCCTGAGGAGCCACCTGAGCCAGCTTTATATTTCAACCATGGCTGGCCCATCTGAGAGCATCTCCCCACTCTCGCCAACCTATCGGGGCATAGCCCAGGGATGCCCCCAGGTGGCCCAGGTTAGATGCGTCCCTTTGGCTTGTCAGTGATGACATACACCTTAGCTGCTTAGCTGGTGCTGGCCTGAGGCAGGGCAGGAAATCAGAATAGCATTTGCTTCGCTGGGCAAATGGGAAGTTCAGCGGGGCAGCAGAATCAGTGGCATTCCCCCTGGTGCAGGCCGGTGGGTCCACTCCAACTCCCCCTGAGTGTAGCAGCACACTTTCCATACACCAGGTTCTTTCTACAATCCTGGTGGAAAAGCCACAGAACCTTCTTCCTGCCCTTCTTAACTTGAGAGTTCCCCCTGTTTCTGGGTCAAGAGCTGGAGTGGTGGCTCCATCCTCTCTGGGCCACTTCAGTCTAGGAACTCATCTTTGCAGGAACCAGGAGTCCTGAGCACACTGAACACACCTCAGAGGGAGGATCCTTGTTGTGGATTTTGTACCTGGCTTCGGGGCAGGGATGAAGTGACCAGGCTTAGCTTGTGGAGTTTATGGGCCACCAGGGTTTGGGGAAATCACCATCCCGCGGATGCTGTGACCTCCCTTCTACGGAGATGCAGGCAGTGCCACGAGGGAGGAGGGGACCTGCAAAGCTAGAATCTAGGGCACTGTTTCCTCCCCATCCTTCTCTTTGTAGAGAATAGAGACGTTTGTCTTGTCTGTCTTCAACCTACTTTTCCTTTTCTCTTTTTTGTTTCTCATCCTCTCTGTGCCACCTCTCCACCCAGGAGGCCATGTAGCATAGTGGAAAAAGTCCCTGAGGGCGGTTAGGAGTTCTGGGTGACCATCCTGGCTCAGCTCCTAACTCACCATGTGACATCAGGCTATCCCCGTTCCCCCTCTTGGGCCTCAGTTTCCCGACTTGCAAAATAAGCAGAAAGAACCAGATGCTCTCCAGGGTCTTTTTCTACTTTGCCATCTCATGGGTCTTCATTTTCTCTTATTTTGTTTTCTCTGGATCTTTTCCATCTGAGGGTACAGGAAGTGCCAGGACCTGTTTCAGTTTTTGAATCCTGCAAGCACATTCCAAGACTGGCCTGAAACTGCATGAGCAACATCACTCGAAATAATTTTTTTTTTCCAAAAGCACCTTAACAACCAATTGCGATGCTGTCCTGTTCCTTTTTACTCACACCCTTCTCTCCTTTCTCGTCCCCATGCTCCCCCACCTCAGTGCTCCGTGCTGTATGCGTGTGCTCTCTGTTCTTGTATACTCAATAAAAGTGAAATAAATGTGTTTGATGCTGAACCATACTTCCTTGGCACCTCTCCTCTCTCTCTGTCTCTCTCCCTCTCTCTCTCTCTCTCTCTCTCACTGTCTCTCTCTGACTTTGGCCACTGGTACAAGTCGGCACTGTGGGAGGGGCTAAAACTGAAGTGGAGACATCCCAACTTAGAACATGTTTATT
Source organism: Pan paniscus (assembly GCF_029289425.2). Taxonomy (NCBI): domain Eukaryota; kingdom Metazoa; phylum Chordata; class Mammalia; order Primates; family Hominidae; genus Pan; species Pan paniscus. The sequence goes on from NC_073270.2 coordinate 41,967,446, forward strand.
CAACAAATATTTGGAACTCAAGGTGGTCCGGGCCTTGGGTGACTCTCCAGGCACAACACAAACAAGACAAAAGTCCCTGCCCTTCATGAACCCACAGGCTAGTGGAGGAAACAGATGCCAACACAGGCAAACAGTCCGTTACAGAGCGCTCAGCACTAGGAAGGAAATACACAGGGAGAAGGGAAGGAGGGTCACTGAAGGAGACCACTTTAAATACAGTGGCCAGGTAAGGCCTCCCTGAGGAGGCGATCTGTGAGCTGAATGAAAAGAAGGATCAATCAACAAAGGCGAGGAACTTTGGTGCACATTCTAGGAGAGGGAACAGTAAGCACACAGGCCCCAGGACGTGGAGGGGCTTATTGAGCGGAGAAACAGCATGGTCCCTCCTCCTGAAACAAGAGTACCTACATTGGAGTCTCTCTTCCTGTAACCCCCCTACATGGGAGCCTAGTAGGGGGCTCAACTTCGGCCTTTGCCCAGAACCTCTATATATGTTCCCATATCCTCATACCACCTGTCCCATTATTCACTTATTTTTCTTTAAATTGACTCAGGTCAAGTGCAGTGGCTCACGCCTGTAATCCCAGCACTTTGAGAGGCTGAGGCAGGCGGATTACCTGAGGTCAGGAGTTCAAGACCAGCCTGGCCCACATAGTGAAATCCCATCTCTACTAAAAATACAAAAAATTAGCCGGGTGTGGTGGTGCGCACCTGTAATCCCAGCTACTCGGGAGGCTGAGGCGGGAGAATCGCTTGAACCCAGGAGGCGGAGGTTGCAGTGAGCCGAGATCATGCTACTGCACTCCAGCCTGGGTGACAGAGAGAGACTCCGTCTCAAAAAAATAATAAAATAAAATAACTAACTAAATAAATTGACTCACGTTAAAAGCAAATGCATTTAAAAAGGAAACTATATTACTTCCACAAATGAAAAGCTTATGTTATTTGCCAAGAAAGGAGGTCTTCATAAAATAAATGCAAAAATATTAAAATTAACAACCACAATGCACTTAAAACCTAAACTCATCCCTTGGACCACCTGAGGTGCACACACGACACTTTCCTTTTATTCCACCAAGCAACTCACCTCAGCCCACCTTTATTGCTGCAAATCTCACCAGCGAGTCTTTTCCATGTGTATGTATTTTTCCAGAGTTGGTCATCTTGTACATACTTTTGTAAATACTTTAAAATATATATATGTACATATATGTATATATATGTACATATATATCTATATACACGTATATATATCCTGAGCATTTCCGTATACTTTCAAATACTAAACACTTATTTTCTTTGGAAAGGTAATTCATTAAATGATACAAAGACTATGCAGTGAAAAGTGATTCTTCAGCCTTCTCCAGATTTCTGTCTCTTGTCAGAGGCAATTGCTGTGAGGAACATTATGAATCCTTCTCTGAATTTTCCCTATAGGTCTCCTTTAGCAATCTGTTATCCCTAGGGTTCTGGAATAGGACTTGGTTTACAAACAATGGGTCTTCATATGATTTCTCAGGACCCCATACACCCTGATCCATATTTCTGTCTCCCATAAAGGACCATCCTGACTCGGCTTTTGTCGAATAATCAAAGGTAAGTTCACCCAGATTAGTGTTTTTCAATTGCGTTGAGAGTGGGGAAATGACCCCTCCTCCTTTACCCCCAACCCCCGCCCCGGGGACATTTAGCAATGGTTGTCGCAACTGAGGGGTGCTACTAGCATCTAGTGGGTAGACGCCAGGGTTGCTGCTAAACATCCTACAATGCACAGGACAGCCACATACAACAAATACTTATCTGGCCCCAAATGTCAATAGTGCCAAGGTTGAGAAATTCTGATCTAAATGGACATGTGACCCACAAGGTGGGACTCCTAGGCCACCATTTACAGCTTCTACATCCAGTGTTCAGTGTCCTGGAGTCTCTGAAAAGATGGTGAGCCCAACTGAAACAGGGAGCTTTGAGACCAGACCACAGAGCTCAGCACTTAAGACTGGGAGTGGGGAGGGGTGGAGAGGGAGCTGAGCTTCTTCATGCAGGAAATGAAACTTTACAGGACAGGCTGAGATTGATAAGCATGACTGTGACTGATGGAGGCTGTCTCTGGTTAATCCTGCAGCAGCTCATTGTGATTAACCATGACTGCAGGGCCCGGTCTCGTCTGCAACCCACTAAGAGACAAATTTTGACCGAGACAGATTGGCGTGTCCAGCTGTCACTGAGGAAATGTGACAGACAAGCTAAGAAGCAGCAGCACAAGAGATAAGAACAGACAGCCCTTGGTTTGCATTCTAGCTCTGCCATTCTCTGGCTATGTAACATCTCTTTGAACCTCAGTTTTCTCTTCTGCAAATTGGGAATACACATACCTTACTAGGGTTAGTGCAAGGATTATAAATACCCAAGTGGGCCGGGCACGGTGGCTCATGCCTGTAATCCCAGCACTTTGAGAGGCCAAGGTGGGCAGATCACCTGAGGTCAGGAGTTCGAAACCAGCCTGGCCAACAAGATGAAACCCCGTCTCTACTAAAAATACAAAAATTAGCCAGGCACGGTGGTGGGCGCCTGTAATCCCAGCTACTTGGGAGGCTGAGGCAGGAGAATGGCTTGAACCCAGGAGGCGGAGGTTGCAGTGAGCCGAGATAGCGCCATTGCACTCCAGCCTGGGTGACAGAGTGAGATTGCGTCTCAAAAAAAGAAATACCCAAGTGGCCTACCCTAAAATCACATAAGCCAATTCTTGGCAATAAATCACTTAATATAGATCTCCTACTGGCTCTGTATCTTTGGTGGAACCCTGATTAATAGTGCAGGGTTAGACCCACAAATAGTTATTTATTGATACCAAATTATCATCATTATTAATTAAATGCATAATATATGTACTCAGCTGAGCTTTTGTGCCTGGCTTTGTGCTCGCTTCCAGGGAAACAGTGAGGAACAAGACAGGCAGATTCCTTCCCTAGTGCGTTGATAGCCTGACTGAGACGTTAGGACTTGGCCTGCAGGAAGGACACGGGGTGATAATGGCCAGAGGGACTGAGGTGGTGACTGCTGCTGCAGCAGCAGCGGAGGCTGACGCTGGTTCTCTCTGGGCTGGTGGCTGGGTTTCTGAGGCTCTCCCCGAGGGCTGAGTGTGACTGGAAGCTGAGACACTGTGACCGGGATAGAGACTGGCTGACAAAGACAGTGACCGAGCGCCTGACTGGCTACTACTGAATAGTAGCCACTGGTACAAGCCTTGGCTGTGCTTTAGTGACCATGACTGCTTGAGCCCAAAGTAAGGTGGCTGGTGGCTGTGTTTCTGGACGGGGATATAAAATGCATAGGTTAATGAAAGTTGTTCACAATTCAGAAGCTAAAACGAGAAACTAAGAATAACAAAAGGCAACCTTGCATCCGGCGGAACCTGCAGGCACGGGCCATTCTTCCCGCGACCCAGGGCTCTGCCGGACCGCTTCCCCAGTCGCTCCAGTCAGACGCCAAAGCTGGAGAACTTCCGGTGCGTTTCCGCTGTACCGGAACGTGGGGCGAGGCGGTGAGTGTGGCCTCCTGGCCTCTTTTTCCTTTCCTGATTCCTTGTGTATGTGTGGCTGGGCCGCCCCTCTTCTCGGCTCAGAGTCACGGAGTGCCTTGAACTAGGCCCACCTCGCCGGGGCGGCTGGTTCTCTGTTTGTGGGACGCTGGTGTCTCTGGAGGCCCTTCCTGAGAAGCCGTCGCCAGAGTTACGTCGCGGTTTTCTTAACTTTAGAGCCTGGGGGCCGGAGACCCTGATTGCACTCGACCTGGCTCTGCCCTACTCTCTGCGTGACTTCCAGTAAGGTCTTTCCCCGAACTGAGGCTTTGTTTCTCGTTTACAAAATGGATATCATACTTGTGTTAAATAAATGTTTACTAAGCGTTGAATCTGTGCTAGGGATACAGCAGGACTTAAGTCTCGTGGCGATGACAGCCCTCAATCAAACATCCAAAACTGCAGTTGTGATCATTGAAACGGAAAGGTACAAGGCACCCCAGATTATATCACAGGAGACCTGACCTAGCCCCAGGTCAAGGAACCTTTACTGAGGAGGTGAATATTGAGCTGAGATCAGAAAAAAGGATTTGACAAAGTGGGGAGGGAAGAGTTTTCTATATGGAGACAGCCTCCAACTTCAGGTTCTGAAAGAGGCCGTTGTGGCTGGAACAGAGAGCTTGTGGGGGACCATTGTGTGACACAAGCTAAAGGGGTTGCCAGGAGTCAGACCGTGCAGGCTTTGTAGGTAATAGGAAGAATTTTGGTTTTTCAAGAACCATATGGGAAACCACTCAGAACATGGGTGGTGTTGTGATTAGATTGGCATTTTGAAAAGGTTACTGCTGTTGAATGGAGAATGGGTTGAGGAGCAAGCACTCTGAGTGAGGGACGATGGTAGCTTGGATTAGGGAGGTGGTGGAGAGAAGTGGATGGATGTGACTTTAGGTGTTCCAGGACTGTGAGGAACTCACAGAGCTGTCAGTGACAGGGGCTGGTAGACTGCAGAGTTCTATGCATATTTAATAAACGTTTTCCTAGCATCTCCTCTGTGCTAGGCCCTGTGCCAGCTGCTGGAGATATAGTGAATAGAATTACAGACTGGTGGAATTAGCATGAAAGAAATGTCATTATCAAGGAGGAGCACACAGATGTCACAAGGGAAAATGGCTAATTGATGAGCTGTTATTCTAAATGGAATATCTGTTCATTCAGCAAATATTAAATACTTTCTGAATTCAGGATTACAAATAGGAAGATGATACGTATTATTATTATTATTATTATTATTATTATTATTTTGAGACGGAATTCGCTCAGACCCCCAGGCTGGAGTGCAGTGGTGTGATCTCAGCTCACTGCAACCTCTGCCTCCCAGGTTCAAGCAATTCTTCTGCCTCAGCTTCTCAAGTAGCTGGGACTACCGGCGCACACCACCATGCGCGGCTAATTTTTTTTGTATTTTTAGTAGAGATGGGGTTTCACAGTATTGGCCAGGCTGGTCTCAAACTCCTGACCTCGTTATCCATCCGCCTCGGCCTCCCAAAGTGCTGGGATTACAGGCATGAGCCACCACGCCCGGCCTATTGATACGAATTATTTAGAGCAGAGTCTTTCAAACTTTTATGACTGTGACCTACAGTAACGAATACATTTTATGGCACAACCAAGTATACACACAAACACACAAAGCTCCAGAAAACAGTACTTAGCTTTACTACTCATGATGTATTGTGATATTTCAAAAATTCTGTTATTTTCGTTTAAAAAATAATGCTGGTTGAGACCTTCACATTGATTTCCTAATCCACTAACGGATTGTGACTTGCAGTTTGGTGAAACACAAAGTGCTGATTCAGGGTAAGAGTCATTTGTGGTGGTTTTGAGGTAACAATGATAAAATGTGCTCTTATTTTTGGAAAAGGATTGGTCTTCCTTTCTGCACTGCTTTATTTAAAGTAAAAAGGGTAAACAGGGCCAGGCATGGTGGCTCACACCTGTTATCTCAGCACTTTGGGAGGCCGAGGCGGGCAGATCACTGAGGTCAGGAGTTCCAGACTAGCCTAGGCCACATGGTGAAACCCTCTCTGTACTAAAAATTCAAAACTTAGCCAGGTGTGGTGGCACACACCGGTAGTCTCAGCTGCTTGGGAGGCTGAGGCACAAGAATTGCTTGAACCCGGGAGGTGGACGATGTAGTGAGCCAAGATCACGCCACTGCACTCCAGCTGGGGTGACAGAGCGAGACCCTGTCTCAAAAAAAAAAAAAAAAAAAAAAAGTAAACAATTAAACAGGCAGCTCGTTTTTCTGTGTGTGAAATTTTGACGTCTTGGCTAGATTGGAATTGCCTAGAGGGCAGTGACTGTCTTAATCTGTGATATTTTTTGGGGGCCTGGCAAAGATCCTGGCACAATGCAGGCACTCAGTGAGTATTTGTTAAATTAGTCAGGTAGGTATCTTAGGACTAGAAGGTTGCATAATGGTTTGTTTACATTTGTTCATGTTGGTACCATTCTTGCCTATATCCCAGAGGCAATGTCTGGGATATTCAGAAGTAGGTAAAATAAGTGTACTAAGCTCTTTCTCTTCTGGCCAGCTTTCTCTTCCTAGGCTAGCTTTACCACCTGAATTCATTCTGGATGAATGGTCCAGAGCCACCACTGATTGTGGGCTCTTTGGGAAGTTGTTTCACTCCCTGGAGTTTAGGTTTTTTATGAGTGAAAGAAGAGGGGAGATTTGTGGTAGGAAAGCTCTCTAGACCCTGAACAAACTTTAGATGCTGAGCCTCCACTTGCTACCGTCTGTCCATTTCTGGGCCTTCCCTGAGGCTTATGGGAAACTGGATATGTACTTGATTTAATCTTTCCAAATCTTTTGGGATAGTTTTTTTGGCAGAATTGTAGTTTTAAATGATGTAGGCATATAGTTTAGAGTGACCTGTCCAGGCATTTTCCACCCTCACCCTCTGTTGTGAGAAAGAGATCTGAGAAGATATTAAGAATGGACGGTGGACAGAACACTGGCCTGCAGGCAGGGTATCCAGATTCTAATTTGGGTCCTGGTATGACCATGAGCATGTCACTTTTCTTTCACTGGTATCTTATAGCTGTGAAGTGAGTGTCCTTGCATGTTAAGCCAAAACACAAAAATCCTTTCCTTTAATCCTCATTTTTCTCATCTGTAAACTCAATGCAGGGTTGTCATGAGGATTAAGGGAAATAATTATGTCAGGGGTCTAACTCAATATCTGGCACATACAGAATGCTTAGCAAATGAAGCATCTTTCCCCCACGTTCTGATTAACTCTGGTTTCTTTCTTTCTCAGCTGTTCATCAAAGAAAAAGGGTTCTTTTGGTCACCCACCACTGGCCCCATGGCTGCCGTGCAGATGGATCCTGAGCTAGCCAAGCGCCTCTTCTTTGAAGGGGCCACTGTGGTCATCCTGAACATGCCCAAGGGAACAGAGTTTGGGATTGACTATAACTCCTGGGAGGTCGGGCCCAAGTTCCGGGGCGTGAAGATGATCCCTCCAGGCATCCACTTCCTCCACTACAGCTCTGTGGACAAGGCTAATCCGAAGGAAGTAGGCCCTCGTATGGGTTTCTTCCTTAGCCTGCACCAGCGGGGGTTGACAGTGCTGCGCTGGAGCACACTCAGGGAAGAGGTAGACCTGTCCCCAGCCCCAGAGTCTGAGGTGGAGGCCATGAGGGCCAACCTCCAGGAGCTGGACCAGTTCCTGGGGCCTTACCCATATGCCACCCTGAAGAAGTGGATCTCACTCACCAACTTCATCAGCGAAGCCACAGTGGAGAAGCTACAGCCCGAGAATCGACAGATCTGTGCCTTTTCCGATGTGCTACCTGTGCTCTCCATGAAGCACACCAAGGACCGCGTGGGGCAGAATCTACCCCGCTGTGGCACTGAGTGCAAAAGCTACCAAGAGGGCCTGGCCCGGCTACCAGAGATGAAGCCCAGAGCCGGGACAGAGATCCGCTTCTCAGAGCTGCCCACACAGATGTTCCCAGAGGGTGCCACGCCAGCCGAGATAACCAAGCACAGCATGGACCTGAGCTATGCCCTGGAGACTGTGCTCAACAAGCAGTTCCCCAGCAGCCCCCAGGATGTGCTTGGTGAGAAGGAACAAGGCTCTTTGGGAGTGGGCCAAGGGGAGGATATTAGCAGAGGTGTTTTAGAATAGGGAGTACATCTTGTGTTAGTCCAGCAGCAACTAAACCTGGCTAGGAGGCTGAAGATACAGGTGTGTCTTTACCCTTAGCCCTGGAGATTTCGATTTGAGAGATCTGGAGTGGGGCTTCCGCAGTTTCTATCTGTCTAATAAACAAACATCCTAGGTGAACCTGGTGCAGATAATCTTCTGTTTGGGAACCACTGATAGAGCCCAGTCCTACAGAAGGAAAAGATTTGGCCCACTGAGTGGCTGAACTGAGACGAGAACCCAGGACTCTTGGTTTCTGGGCCAGACCTGTGTTCGTTGTAGCCTCTCACCTGCCTGCTCAGTTTGCTCCTGACCCTCAAGATGTTGGTCTCTCAACTGGCTTAGAACAGGACAGTGATTTTTTTTTTTAATCATTACAGTTTTTATTGTTACCTTCCCTTTTATTACAAAAATGATAGATAATAATCATAAAAGAAAAACAAAATTTACTTCAAATCTCACTACTTAGAAATAACCATTTAAACAGTTTGGTATATTTACTTTCCTTTTTTTCTGTGTATTTCTATGTATTTCATTTCAATGTCTTCTCTGTTTATTTCTATGTACTTCCTCTCAGTCTTAAAAATTCAGTATATGTGTCTATATATATGAGTTTTTATAAAAACAGGATTGAAGTATATTATTACTTTGTAATCTGCCTTAATATAAACGTTTTTTCATGTCACTAACAGTCACTTTTTTAGTGGCTGTTTCATGTTCCATAGTTATTGGACCAGTTCTCTGTTATGGACCATTGAGATGCTCCCTGTTTTCCCTATTGTATCATCAAGTGGCCGGGTGTGGTGACTCACACCTGTAATCCCAGCACTTTGGGAGGCTGAGGCCGGTGGGGATCACCTGAGGTTAGGAGTTCGAGACCAGCCTGGCCAACATGGTGAAACCCCATCTGTACTAAAAATACAAAATTAGCTGGGTGGTGTGCACCTGTAGTCCTAGCTACTCTGGAGGCTGAGGCAGGAGAATCACTTGAACCCAGGAGGCAGAGGTCGCAGTGAACCAAGACCTCGCCATTGCACTCCAGCCTGGGCAACAAGAGCCGTCTCAAAAATATATATACATATATCATCTAGTGAACATTCTCGTGTGTACTTACACATACATTTAGGGATAGAATTGCTGAGTCAGACTGTGCATGTTGCCAGGAGAAGGTTTTTGCATCTTTGCTGGCTGGTAGGAACCTATTGCCCATCACCTTTGACAGCATTGGGCATGGCAGTTTAACAAAGGCCTCTTCCAATTGGATAGCTGAAAAATGGCACCTTGTTTATATTTCTTTATTTCTTCAATACTAGTGACAGCAAATATGTGTCACATTTTGAACAGCTATTTTTATATATATTTACAAATTTTCCAGGTAATTTGCATATTTTCTTGTTGGAAGTTCAGTGAGAAATTTGAATGTAGGACTTCTTTTTTTTTTTTTTTTTTTTTTTTGAGACAGGGTTTTGCTGTGTCGCCCAGGGTGGAGTACAGTCAGTCACACAGTCATGTCTTACTGCCACCTCAACCTCTCGGGCCCAAGTGATCCTTCTGCCTCGGCTTCCCAAAGTGCTGGGATTACTGTGCCTAGACAGGACTTTTTATATCATTGGCTCAGCTAATGATATAACCTATATTTTAACAGGTACATCTTTTGTTGTTGTTGTTGTTGAGACGGAGTCTTGCTCTGTCGCCCAGGCTGGAGTGCAGTGGTGTGAGTTCGGCTCACTGCAAGCTCCGCCTCCCGGGTTCACGCCATTCTCCTGCGTCAGCCTCCTGAGTAGCTGGGACTACAGGCGCCCGCCACCACGCCCGGCTAATTTTGTTTTGTATTTTTAGTAGAGACGGGGTTTCACCATGTTGGCCAGGATGGTCTCGATCTCCTGACCTCATGATCCACCTGCCTCAGCCTCCCAAAGTGCTGGGATTACAGGCGTGAGCCACCGCACCCAGCCTTTAACAGGTACATCTTAATGCATTAGTATTTTCATGTAATAAGTAACTTTTAAAAGTCTGGCTTAAAAATGAATAGAAATCCTGTCTTTCTACCTCTTAAACATTTCAATTCTTCAAAATATATCTTGCGAAAAGGTCTGTTACAGGAATAACTTTGTTGGTTTTTTTTTTTTTTTTTTTTTGAGACAAGGTCTCACTCTGTGACATGGGCTGGAGTACAGTGGCATGATCACAACTCACTGCAGCCTCAACCTCCTGGGCTCAAGTGAGCCTCCCACCTCAGCCTCCCAAGTAGGTGGGACTACAGGTGTGTGCCACCACGCCCAGCTAATTATTTTTGGTTGAGATAGGGTCTCCCTGTGTTGCCCAAGCTTGTCTCAAACTCCTGAACTCAAGCGATCCTCCTCCATTGACCTCTCAAAGGGCTAGGACTATCCCTGCCACCGCACCTGTCCAGGGATAATTTTGAATCTACATCACAGCTCTTTGAAAAATATAATTTAATTTTAGATAAAGTCAGAAATGCACAAATTTAATAAATGTCCTAAACGCAAATAATAGGCTAATATTTAGTTTCACAAACCAAGTAAAGCCAGCTGAAGAAGCAAATCATTAACCTATATTATACAAAGAAAATTTGACTATATTTGAAAATATTGGTCAGAAATCCAAAATATCTAAACCAGGTAGCTATTCACACAAATCAAACTTAGTTCCGTATGCTTAGGAACAGGGAGCTAGTTTTTCCAGGTCTCTGGAGGTGGCACAGATCAGACACCATGCATTTAAAGAGGTATTTGGTGTTGAGTACATCTCTTCTTTTTATGGCCCACATGTATGTATACCTCATTAAATTTCCAGCCACCTTTGAAGTAGAGAGAATGCCTGTGATGAGGAGCAGTATTCTGTGGTAACCAGAGACCCAGTTACTTGCCCAGAGACAGTGGTGTCTGGATCATCAGGTCTCTGTTTGAGATGGGCATCTGATAGAAATTGGGAACATAATATTTTTTGAGTGCTACTTTGTGCCAGGTCTTATTCTAAATGCTATACGTGTACTATATCCATTCATGTAATCTTTGCTGCAACCCTCAAATAAGGAAATTGAGGCCTTAATAGATTGAGTAACTTGCCCAAGGTCACACAGCTGCTAAGTGGCAGAGCTAAGATTTGAATCTAGGCAGTTTGGCTCCAGAGCCCATGCTGTTAGCCACCAAGCTGCTCATAGAGATTAAATCACAGAGCCCTGTGGTTAAGCAAACAAAAATAATCTGCCTGGCAGGCTGACCCTGGAATAAGTACTCATGAATTTTTCTTTTGTGGGAGGTTCCAGAACTGTTCCCACCCAGTGGAGAATCTGTTTTATCTTTCCGTCGCCCACATTGTGAAGCATTAGATGTGTGGCCTTGGGCAAGCCCTTGACCTTATCTATGAAATGAGGCAAATACCATCTTCCTGATCGCCTTGTGGAGTTGGGCTGAGGGTTACATGGTATAGTGCAGTATTTCCTGACCCTGGAGCAGACCATCCACATCAGAATCACCTGGGGAGCTTGTTAGAGCTACAGATACGAAGGCCCCATCATCTCTCCTCCACCAGAACCTCTGAGGGTGAAGCTTGGGTAGCTTTACTTTTAACAGACTCTCAGTGATTCTGATGGGCAGCCAGGTTTGAAATCCACTTGGCATAATATCCATGAACACATTTTGTAAACTTAAAATGCCAGGCAAATACTGGGAATACCTCTTCTCTAGCAGTCTGATTTTATAGAAATCCAAAGCCACAGGTTGGTTTCCCATGGCTTGAATTCATAGCGGTTCAGCAGACATTTATTGAGTACCTGTTAGGTGCAAAATCTCCTGCCAGGCTCTGCAGGAGTGACAAGGATAAAAGGTCATCTGTTGCTGAGGTCCAGTGGAATTCATGGCCTTGTGAATAGTGATGGAGAGTGTCAGCTGGTCCTCCTCTCCCTCAGAATCACTTCTCCTCTCTGCACCTTTCAGGTGAACTCCAGTTTGCTTTTGTGTGCTTCCTGCTGGGGAATGTGTACGAGGCATTTGAGCATTGGAAGCGGCTCCTGAACCTCCTGTGCCGGTCAGAAGCAGCCATGATGAAGCACCACACCCTCTACATCAACCTCATCTCCATCCTGTACCACCAGCTTGGTGAGATCCCCGCTGACTTCTTCGTAGACATTGTCTCCCAAGACAACTTCCTCACCAGCACCTTACAGGTGAGCAGTCTTTCTGACTGAGGTGATGCACATGTGGGTCAGAATTGAGGCAACAGTATGTGTTTTGTTTCTCGCTATTCTTCCATGACCCCAAAATTTTTAAATTTCAGTTTCCTAGTCTTGGGATATTTCCTGCTTTTCTCTCTCTTACTCAATTGTAAGTGCCTCTATGCCAGAAATTTTCTCTCTGTACCACCCTCTCCCTACACCTCGTCCCCAGAGTGCCTAACACTGGGGTACTTGGATTTGAATTCCTTCCACTGCTGTGGTTTACTCAGCTTAAAACAGCTTTTCTTTCTCCCTGTAGCCATGAATTGCTACAACCCAGTAAAGCAGAATTTTGAAGTTTTTTATTCCCAGTGAAACATCTGCAGCTCCTTAGATCTCATTTAAGCATTAAAATAACTTTGATTTCCTGTTCAAACAAAATGTGCCAGTTTCTGCAGAGATTCTATGACAGAAAAAGTGAAATTTGCTTTTAACTTGGCAATTAAATTTTCATTATGAGTGGTAATTAGGAAAGAAGCTTCAAACAACTTACAATCTTCATCCTATGCTATTTCCTCCCTTTGCAAACAGATTAGTCCTTTATGTACTTGGGACAGCCTCTGTCACTCACATTGTGTAACTTTCTCAAGAATAGAAGAGGCAGAAGCTGCCAACTGTCAGTTTCCATACTTTCCCTCCCATGAGCTTCTTTCTTCTCCCTGTGTTGTAATACCCCCATGAGGCCTGCTCCATATAAGGCAGCCTTTCACCAACCTTCCAATCCCACTCGGGGTAACAGAAGGGACGAGCATTCATTAAATATTGGGGCTGGGCGTGGTGGTTCATGACTGTAATCCCAACACTTTGGGAGGTGAAGGCAGGAGGATCACTTGAGCCCAGGAATTAAAGACCAGCTTGGGCAATATAGTGAGACCCCGTCTCTCCAAAAATTAAAAAATTGGCCAGATATGGTCATGTGCATCTGTAGTCCTAGCCACTTGGGAGGCTGAGACAGGAGGATCACTTAGCCCAGGAGTTTGAGGCTATAGTGAGCAATGATTATGATCGTGCCACTGCGCTCCAGCCTGGGCAACAGAGTGAGACCCTGTTCACTCATTGAATCCCTTTGGAGCCTTGTAAGATGGGGGTATTATTCCCATTTTACAAATGGGAGCACTTGAGAATGGTTAAATCACTTACTTGAAGTCATACAGCTGGCAGGTGGAGGTCAGGATTTGTACCCAGGCCTGAGTCTTGGTTTCCTGCCTGTGCTTATGCCCTTGTGTAGTGAACACAGTGTGAATCCCCCAGAAAGGATTCTTGATTGACATCAGTGAAGACTTCATCGAGGTCCTGTTTCTCAGAGGTACAGAACGCTTTTGTAAAGCCAATCTACTGTTGGATGAGTCCCTGTGAGCAGGCATCTGACTTAAAGCTGGCAGTTGAAGGACCTGTGTAAACCATGGCAATGAGTCAGTCAAGCGCATGGTTTGAGCCTGGTCTGTTCCACTCAGAAGAGCTATAAAACTGTCCTTTTACTGGTTCTTCATATAACAGAGAAATTAAACCCCTTTGTCCTTCCTCTGTGGGGAAAATTTTCCCCAAAGGTACTGGTTATGGGTTGTGAGGCAGTGTGAGGAGGCATTAGCCTGCTAACTTGCCTCTGGCAGTGGCTGCTTCCCTCCTGATGCACGTTGATGCATCGCACAGACACAGGAGGGCCACGGTGTTGCTGGCTGTCCAGACCATTGTTAGCACAACCAGCAGCTGAGCTCTATAATTGCCAGGCTTTGTTGCCAGCAATGATTTACAAAGCAGAAAGTGCCCAGCTGGATTGCTAGATGCCCAGGTGGGTTGTGCAAAGCTGATGGTTGGAAACATTCAGTCTTTGAACTTTTCACCAAGAAAATTCGATGTCATTATTTGGAAAAATCCAGGGCATGTGCCAAAACAAAACAAAACAAAACAAAAAACACATGTCTTTGAGCATTCTTCGTATATAACATTCTACTGAAAGTGTTGAGGAATATATATACATGTGAGTTAGCCAGGGTTCCTGCCCTCAAGGGATTTGTTCATTGATTTAGCAGGTAATTGCTGAGCATCTGCTGTATAGAAGACTCTGTTCTAGAACTGGGAATATAGCTGTGAGCAAGACAGAGTCACTGTCTTGACTCTTGTAATTTGAGAAAGTTAACAGAAAGTTAACTAGCCAAGTAACTCCAGATAGCAGACTCTTGTATTTTGAGAAAGTTAACAGAAAGTTAACTAACCAAATAGCAGTAAGCAGGTAGCAGTAAGTGTTTTAGAAGGCAGTCCTGCCCTAGTACCATTTCCCTAGCCCCGGCCTTTTGGTCTCACCTAGACTGCATCGGAGTTTACCAGCCTCCATGCTTACCAGTTACCCCATCTCTCTCCCACGCTGCCACCTGAGGTGCTGCTCCGTAATGCAGCTGTGATCCTGCTTCTCTGTGGCTCCTCATTGCGTGGAAAATTAAAAGCCTAAACATTGGTTGCAAAGGCCATTCTGATCTGGCTTCTTATCCTGTTCTCCAGCTTCTCTTTCCTCTCCGTTTTCCCCCAGCAACAGTGGTCTCTTTGCAGGTTCCCGGACAGGTTATGCTGTTTCATGCTTTTTAAAAAAAAAATTGTTGTAAAAAACAGCTGGTCCATGGTGGCTCACGCCTGTAATCTCAGCACTTTGGGAGGCCGAGGCTGGAGGATCACTTGAGGTCAGGAGTTAGAGACCAGCCTGGCCAACATGGTGAAACCCCCATCTCTACTAAAAATACAAAAATTAGCCAGGCATGGTGGTGGGCGCCTCTAGTCCCAGCTACTCAGGAGGCTGAGGCAGGAGAATCTCTTGAACTGGGGAAGCAGAGGTTGCAGTGATTCGAGATTGCACCACTACACTCCAGCCTGGGCAAAAACAGTGAGACTTTGTCTCAAAAAAAAATAATAAAAATAAAATTGTGGTAAAAAAAAACACAATTTAACATATATGCCCTCTTAACAGATTTTCAGTGTTCAGTACAGTATTAACCATAAGCATCATGCCATCCAGCAGATCTCTAGAACTTCTTCATCCTGCATAATTGAAACTTTATACCCATGTTTCATACCTTCTTGCCGGAACCTGATTTTCCCTCTCCCTGGTACATATTTGCTCATTCTACAACATGCCCTCAAGGCATCCCTCTCTGTCAAGCCATCCCTCCTCTCTCTGTCTCAATCTCTGTCTTTCTTTCACTCTCCCCTTTCCCTACTCTTAGCTTACTTTGAACTTGTCACTATTATATTGCATTAGATGTGCTTGCTGAAACTAATATATTGTCTGCCTGACTCCCGCACTGAGTCATGGGCTCCTTTTACATGAGGCCTATTTTTTGTTCATCTGGTTATCTTTTTCTTCTTCTTTTTTTTTTTTTTTCGAGACATAGTCTTGGTCTGTCACCCAGGCTGGAGTACAATGGCGCGATCTCGGCTCACTGCAACCTCTGCCTCCCGGGTTCAAGTGATTCTCTGGCCTCAGCCTCCCAAGTAGCTGGGATTACAGGTGCGCACCACCACGCCCACCTAATTTTTTTGTATTTTTAGTAGAGATGAGGTTTCGCCATGTTGGCCAGGCTGGTCTCGAACTCCTGACTTCAGGTGATCCACCCAACTCACATCTGGTTATCATCAATATGTTGTCAAGGCCTAACATTTATGTCATTTGGTGTTATTGGGTGTTTTTAGATGGATAGAGTTCATAATTCTTGTGACAATGTAAATATCATAGGTATAAACAGTGGAGTCTGATCAAAGGGCATTAGGAGCACCAAAGAGGGAGTGGTTAATTCTGACTGGGGTTGAGATTTGAGGCTTTATGCAAGGGTGGAAGGTGGGGGCATTTGACCATGCACTTGAGGGATGACTGAGATTTCAAAAGGCACAATGTGGAGAAAGGATATTGTAAAACTTTTTTTTTTTTTTTTAATGGAGAGTCACGTTGATGCCATGTTGGCAGTGAGAGTCCAGTTCTCCACACAGAGGCATTCACTCAGGGCATTTGTGACTGAATGAATCAGCCCATAAAAGCCTTCCTCAGCCAGCCGCCTGCCCTCCCAGGTAGTCAAGTAAGTGGAACTGGCTGTCTTACTTAGGAGCTTAAATGGCTACTACCCATGGAGAGGGACTGGTGTTTGTGTGTGTGAGCACTTAAAGACAGCCACATTAGCATGGATAAAATCAGCCACGTAATGGAATTCTCTTAGCCATTAATTTTTTTTCAACTTTCCCATGTGAGGCCCTTTTGAATAGAAGCCACTGGTTTTTACAAATCCCTTGGATTTCACTTGAATAAAAGGGATTTGTTTTACAAAAATAGATACAGTTTTTTCTTTTATTTAAAGCAACGTAAGTCACCATAATTCATTTAAAACCAATGAAAGGATAATCTGAATTTAATGATATGTTAGAAAGTGAGTTATGTACAAAATAAGGATTTTTATTGTTGATTACGTAGTACTTAGGCATATAGTCATCTAACCTGTTTTTAAAAATACTTCTAGTTACAATAGGCCGTATATGCTTTCCAACTTCCTTTGTTGCTAGTATTCTAAATGTGTGTTCATCTTTAACTCTTGAGGGAAAACACCAACTCTGACGATGAGGTCTATGGTATTTTTATCACGATGCCCACTATGATAAATTTGCCTGCCTACTCCTACACCTCTTGCCGTTAGCTATCTCTTTTGCATGCTTAGTCTCATTGAGCCCTCACAACAGTGCTAGAAGCTAGGTCTCTAATCCCATTATATAGATGAGGAAGCAGGCTCAGGAAGGTCACATAATTTGCTCAAAATCAACAGAGCTAGTGAAAGGCAAGGCTGAGCTTTACATTCTAAAGCCTATGGTGGGCTCCTGTATATGATTAGAGCCCCAGATGAAACATCCCAGATTTTTCAAACTGACCTCAGGTGATCTCATTTATGCTGCTTTTTACCTTCCTGGTCATCATTGTGAAACAATAATCTTGCTTTTAACACCACTTTCTTCTGCTGCAAGTGGAAACAAAATCTTCTACCTATTGCTAGTTTCATTCTAAGTTGAATAATTATTTGGGAATTGAAAAAATTAGGAAATGTCATCTTTTTGGTCTAGCTAAAAAAATAGGATAAGATAGTGACATAGCTACCTACCTTGATATTTTGAATTTCTCGAGGTGACTTAACTGAACTCAATTTATTTAACTTAGGTTTAAGAAAAGCTTTCACATGTGTGACTAAAGTAATTTAGAATTTCATAATACACAGATTAAATGATTAAAGTATTCATGCTTTATTTTGTGTTTGAAGAAAAACACCCAGTAGATGTGCTTTTTGTTTTAGATAAATGCATTTGTTTGCAAAATATTATCCTATTTCAAAAGTATTTTTTAAATATTCAGTATTGATATGCTGAGATTAAGGTGATTTATGTCCCAGTGACGTTAAAAAGTGTTGACTTGATTTTGTTTTAGTGAATAAAATAACTAGACCACTGTTAAGTTTCCTGAAGAAGGCGTAAAATTAATCTGAAAATAAAAGAATCAGAATAAGTTATTGCTTGGAAACTAAGTACTATTTAGACATCTTCATTTCTGAATTGTGAGGAGTTTTTACAAATACCAAGTTTGTGAAACTGTGGTCAAAAATAGACCAGGGAATGCCAGGGGGTAGGGGTGAGGGAAGGGTTTGACTGCTAAGGGGCAGCACAAGGGAGCTGTTTGGTGTGATGGGATGGTTCCATGTCCTGATTGGGGTGATGGTTACACAAATTTATATGCACCTTCAAACTCAGAACTGGATACCAAAAGCAAAGCAAACACTGTGAACATATATCATATGGTGGTTGCATGGGGGTATATATATATTTGTCCAGATTAACTAAGCATTTACAATTGATGAATTTACTAATCTGGGCAACATAGTGAGAACCTGACTCTACAAAAAATTAAGAAAAAAAAAAAATACCAGGCGTGGTGGCTCATGCCTCTAATCCCAGCACTTTGGGAAGACAAGGTGCGTGGATCACTTGAGCCCAGGTGTTCCAGACCAGCCTGGGCAACATGGCGAAACCCTGTCTCTACAAAAAATACAAAATTTAGCTAGGCATGGTGGCATGTACCTATAGTCTCAACTACTGAGGAGGCCTAGATGTGTGGATCACTTGAGCACAGAGGTTAAGGCTGCAGTAAGCTGTGATCACATCACTGTGCTCCAGCCTAGGTGACAGAGTGAGACCCTATCTCAAAAAAAAAAAATTATCTAGGTATTCGTGGCATGTACCTGTAGTCCTAGCTACTTGGGATGCCGAGGCAAGAGAATCCCTTGAGCCCAGGAGTTCAAGGCTGCAGTGAGATATGATCATGCCACTGCACTTCAGCATGGGCAACAGTGAGATCCCGTCTCTAAAAAATAAATAAAATAAAATGAATAAAATTAATTGTGTGTAAGTTATACCACAATAAGGTTGATTTTTTTTTTTTTAAGTCAACCCAGACTATGCCCTGTGTCCTGGAGGCTGCAGAAGGGACAGTTTCAGAAGCACCTTGGTTCCCTACAAGGCAGTGCTAAAAATAAATATCAGGGATGGATTAAGCCTCTGTCAAGACAAAAGGTCTGGGCAGGCAAAGGATGAAGCCGAGATGCCTCTGCTTTGACAGGACTCTGCTCAGCATTTGTCACTGCGTGTTGCCGCATGCCTAGTGTCTTACCTCTGCAGTGGGAATAGTAAGTTCCTGTCCTGCCTCCCAGGCTGTGGTAAAGATCAAGTTGGTGAGTTCTTTAAAAAGGACGAAGCACTTTTTAAATTAGAAACCGTATTTGTTAGACTGAAGGTGTCTGTTTTACCTGCCTCTAGTGGAATTTATTCCCAGGCAGTGTTTGAGAGGTGCTTCGGGAGGATGGGTGATGAGCGTGAGCCCAGTTTGTTCCAGCCTGTCACTCCTGGCCATTGCCAAGTGCAGGGCAGTCCCTGGGTCTCAATAGGTCATTCGGTGAGCACCCTTTGGGCCCTAACTCTATACCTGGCCCTGGGCGATATGCTTTGTGGCACACATTGATAATTAGGACACAATCCCCACTTTTAGAGGGTGCAAATCACTGTGATACAAGCACAGTGTGAGGAATGCCATGAGGGAGGCTCAGGCACAGTGCTGGGGAACAGGGGTCTGAGCAGTTCATGTCACAAGGAGGTGTCTTGAGAGCCATGGCATTCAGGGGCCTGGTAAAGAAGCTGCCTTCTCCTTAGGATGAGCCTTTCTTTCTCCCCAGCATCACCACATCACTATTGAACAGCTATTTGGTGCTAGGCACTGTACAAAAGTGAACCCCAAATTGAGTCTGTGGTTGTCTTCATTCTTCTGTTCATTAAACATCTAATGGGTCCTTTTTGTATGTCGGGCGCTGTGCCGAGAGTGGAGCACGGTGTGAAAGAGCCGCTGCTGTGAGGTTGCTCCGTGTCTGGTGGACAAGATCAACAGCAAATGGCCTGTTAGCTTACTGAGACTGATCAAGGTAGCCCTGGGGCTGAGGGAACGCAGAGGAGCACCTACTCCATCCTTGGTCTGGAAGAGATCCTCAAGGAGGTGATGTTTGAGCCGAGCCTGAGTCTTTAGGAGAAATTCATAGGTGAAGGAGGAGAAAGCAGGAGATGGAAAGGTGTTAAGAGCAGAGGGAAAAGCGTGTGTGCAGAGAGGCGCAGAGGAAGCAGTGGCACATGTTTGGGCGGCTGCTCAGTGGCTGGAGAGCAGGGACTGTGGAGAGTCATCCAATTCCCATGTAAGGAAGGGAAACAGGAAGAGACTTGCTAATTCAGCCCAGCAGTCTCCCCACAACCTCTGGGGATGGCCTCATGGGTGTGCAGGGCCTCCAGAGCTAAAATTGTTTGAGAGAAGGCTTCTGTGCTGTCCATACCAGGCCCCTCCCCAGAATTCAGCCTTGCTCCAGGCGGGCTCCACTGGCTGCCTACAGACAGGCCAACCCTTGGCTTCCCCATGGCCCTCGCCACCAAGATCACACAGCCCCGCTAATTAGTTATTGATCTGGCATTTTGTTGTGGCTGCGCTTCCCACTCCTGTGTTTAGTCGATTCCCAAGTTAATGAAGCTGGATTCTGTACCGCCCCCCTTCCCCCCCATCACCTCTCTGTGTTCCCACTGCTGCTACTCCAATGGAATGGCTCCAGACAAAGACCACTGAAAACGAGCTGCACTCCTGCTAACAGGAAGACGGCGGAGAAGCAGGTGGGAGGAATATTCCCCCTGGAATCAGCTGCAGAGGACGCCTGTTGCCTTTGTTGGGTCAGGTCTCCTGGGGCCCAGCATCTTTCCATGGTGGCCTGAAAGCCAACTGTGGCATGAGGGCGATGTGGATCAAAGAGCTTCTTCCACCGTCACAACCCTGTGTATCTGGGTGGGCCTGTAGGGTAGCAGATGGTAGTCTGGGAAAAACCACTTCTTCCTTTCTGGGTAATTTTTATTCAGTCATTTAACTCCTCTCAGCTTCCATTTCCTTAAAATAGGCATTCTGTTGTATCTTCCCAGGGTATTGGGAGGATCCAGTTGGATGCTCTGTGAAACTTCTTTGAAAACAGTAAAATAGTGTAAGAAGGAATCATGGGTTTGCTATTACTCTTAGGAAGGGACTGGGATCCAGGACAATCTGGAATGGAGTTTCAGATGTGGAAAAAATTACCATTCTGCTCCCCTGCCCATGTTTGTATTAAATGAAACTGTTCATGAGAGCATCAGAATAAGGGGTTGATATCCAGAATATATAAAGAACTCCCACAACTCAACAATGCAAAAACAACCCAATTTAAAAATGGGCAAGGAAGTTGAATGGACATTTCACCAAAGAAGATATACAAATGGCCAATGTACACATGAAAACATACTCAATATCCACTGATCATTAGGGAAATGCAAATCCAAACTGCAGTAAGATACTACCTCCTACCTATTAGAATGGCATGATTTAAACACACACAGAAAATAACAGGCGTTGGCCAGGATGTGGAGAAATGAGAACCTTTGTGCATTGCTGGTGGGAATATAAAATGGTACGGCCCCTGTGAAAAACTGTGGCAGTTCATCAGAATTTAAACAGGGAGTTCCCGTATGATCCAACAGCTCCACTCCTGGGTTTCTGCGCAAAAGAACTGAAAGCAGAGACCCTAAGAGATATGTGTACACCCATGTTCATAGCAGCATTATTCACAATAGCCAGAAGGTAAAAACAACACAAATAGACATTGACAGATGACTAGACAAACAAAATGTGGTATCTGCATACAACAGAATATTATTCAGCCTTCAAAAGAAAGGAAATTCTGACACATGCTGCATCATTAATGAACCTTGAAGGATATTATGCTAAGTGAAATAAGCCAGTTGCAAAAGGACAAATGCTGTATGATTCCACTTAGATGAGGTGCCTAGAGTAGTCAGATTCATAGAGACAGAAAGTAGAATGTGGGTTGCCAGGGCCTGGTGGGAGGAGGGAAGGGGGATAGGGTAGTCGAATTCATAGAGTTGGAAAGTAGAATGTGGGTTGCCAGGGCCTGGAGGGAAGAGGGAAGGGGGAGTTGCTGTTTAATGGCTGCGGAGTTTTGGCCGGGGATGATGGGGTCATTCTGAAGATGGATGGTGGTGATGTTTGTACAACAATGTCAGTGTACTTAATGCTACTCAACTGTACACTTAAAATGGCTAAAATAATATGTATATTTTGCCACAATTTAAAAAATAAAAATATTTTTAAATGGTTGAAATGGTAGATCTTATGTACAGATGCTCCTCAGCTTCCCATGGGGTTATGTCTTAATAAACTGTAAATCAGATATACCGTAAGTCAAAAATGCATTGATTACACCTAACATCCCTAACATTGTAGCTCAGCCTCACCCACCTCAAACGTGCTCAGAACACTAACACTAGCCTACAGTTGTGCAAAATCATTTAACACAAAGCCTATTTTATAAGGAAGTGTTGAATATCTCATGTAATTTCTTGAATACTGTACTGAAAGAAACAATTCAAAGTACAGCTTCTTCTTAATGTGTATCACTTTGCATCATCATAAAGTCGAAGTGTCATAAATTGAATGTAAGTCAGGGTCCATCTGTATATTTTACCACAATTAAAAAAAATCAAAGACAGCTTTTAAGGGGGATAGAAGCCTCAAACTGGCAGCCTGTGGCCCATTTAGAAGATTAGAGCAGCAATTCAGTCTTGTTGGCTTGGGGCCTGGGACTTTATGGGATCCAGGGGCTTATAAGCACCCCCAAGCCTTTTTTAGGACCTTAGTACCGACTGGTGTAGCTACTACCTGTTCCTCTGGGTTACTGCCCAGGTGTCCAGTAGAACCCCCCAGGGGGTGGAGCCAGGGTAATGGCCCCCAGCCTCTGCCCAGATAGTAATTTTCCATTCTAGTCCTGCCCTAGCATCTCAGCTGGGTTTGGACCTTCTTTCTTGGTTTGGGGGGAGCATAGCAGGTGTCCTGGGCCTATGCCAGCAGCAGCTGATCTACCCGCCCCAGAAGAGCCGAACACCATGAGGAAATTTCCACAGCTTTCTCGCCCCCCGCCCTCTGTCTTCTCAGGAGTGACTTATCCTCTGTTCTCTGTAGGTTTTCTTTTCCTCTGCCTGCAGCATTGCCGTGGATGCCACCCTGAGAAAGAAAGCTGAAAAGTTCCAAGCTCACCTGACCAAGAAGTTCCGGTGGGACTTTGCTGCGGAACCTGAGGACTGTGCCCCGGTGGTGGTGGAGCTCCCTGAGGGCATCGAGATGGGCTAACTCGGGGAGTGCTCTCAGCTGCGAGGGGCCCCTTCCCACAGGGCTGCAGTCCTGGCCTCTCCATTTACTTCTTCCCATCCTGGGACCTGCCAGGGCAGCAATCTCTCCAGGTCCTGCAAAGATGGAGCCAGAATTCCCTTTTTCACTGATAAATATATTTCTTCATTGCCAAAGAGGCTGTACCCATCCTGAAGGCACATTTGTGGGTTCCCCATCAGCCGGGCCGTGGTGCTAACCTGGCTGAATTTCACACAGGCTCTTACACACGCTCCTAGGAGAGATCTGCCTACACGGCAACCATATTTCCTCTGAATGAGAAGGAATTGAACCAAAAGTCCAAGAAAGAACTGATTGCTTGTTCCATAGGAGCTTAGGAAACAAGAAACCCTGGATTGCCCAGGGGGTCTGAGAAGTTGGTTGGTGACTTTTTTTGCGGTTAAATGGAGGGTGATGGGGAGATCAGCCCGAATTGCCGCCTGCCTCTTGCTAAATAGGAGCAGAGGACTTGGCCTGCAGCTCCTTGGGAGCCCTTGACTGGGAAGAGAGTTTCAAGGGAGGCAGATGGATTCAATCTAGCAGGTGGTCAGCTTCAGCTTTCTCCATCGAAATCCCATTCTCCTGTCCAGAGGCCCAGTGGGTCATCTCCCAAGGTGGGTGTGGACCCTGGCCTCAGGGGCCTTGCTGGTGCTGTCACCTCCCACCTGTTCCATTCTGAGGCCTCACCCAGAAGTGGGACCCTCCCCTTCCTCACCAGAGCCACCGTGACTGTTTCTGATGACCTGGAGAGTCAACAACAACCAGAAAGGTTTCTGCCCAGAGCAGGCTTCTTAAGGCCTTTACGAAGTTTTGTGCCTTCCAAGTGCTGAAGAAGACCTGGTCAGCCTAAATCTTCCCAGTCCCGCTGTGGAGCTGTCAGTCACCGGAGTAATGAGCTCCTGGTTCCTTGGGAGTCCTTCGTGCTGTGTGGCAGGGTTCCTCTCTAGACAAGTACACAGGCCCTGCCACCCTGACATCAAACTGTTGTACAATGATCACAGTCCCTGTGCCATCCTTTTCCAAGACTGGGGCTCACACCATGTTTTTGAATGAGAATCCCTGCTGGTTGAGACTTTTGCTTCCACTTGTTTCCTTGGAGATGTTTTTCCAAGAGCGTAATGTACATTAAAGTCTTCGAGTTGAGACAATCCCCTTGTGTGTGTGTGTCTCTTGCAGTTAATCCGCCTGATCTCCAGAGCAGCCAGGCTACTGTCCATAGACACACACCTCCCTCCAGTGTCTGGGAGACTTGCCCAACCTCTGGAGTCTGGAAGAGGCAGGCAGCCAGTGTTCCTCCTGTTCCTCTTGAGGCCCCTGAGACAGGCACACAAGGAAGAAGGGATGAGGCCCCATGTCTCAATAATAACCCAAGAATCACCTGATATGAATTGGCTCCTCTTTTTCTCCCAAAGCCCACTCATCAGAACTAGCTGGGGAGCTTGTGAAAACTGTATCTTTAAAGGAGTAAAGTCCTGATACATGCTACAACACGGATGAACCTTGAGAATGTGCTAAGTCAAAGACACAAGGACCACCTATTATGTGATTCCATTCACGTGGCATGTCCACTATAAGCAAATCCACAGAGAGGGAGAGTCAATTAGCGGTTACCAGAGAATAAAACAGTATGGAATGGCAGTGACTGCTGATGAGTCTGGGATTTCTTTTTGGGGTGATGAAAATATTCTGGAATTAGATGGTGGTGATAGTTGTACAACCTTAAGAATTTACTAAAAACCACTGAAAGTAAGCACTTGAAAATGATTAATTTTGGCCGGGCGCGGTGGCTCATGCCTGTAATCCCAGCACTTTGGGAGGCCGAGGTGGGTGGATCATGAGGTCCGGAGATCAAGACCATCCTGGCTAACATGGTGAAACCCCGTCTCTACTAAAAATACAAAAAAAATTAGCCGGGCATGGTGGCGGGCCCCTGTAGTCCCAGCTACAGGCTGTGGCAGGAGAATGGCGTGAACCTGGGAGGCGGAGCTTGCAGTGAGCCGAGATCGCGCCACTGCACTCCAGCCCGGGCGGCTGAGCAAGACTCTGTCTCAAAAAAAAGAAAAAAAATGATTTTTATGGTATGTAAATTATATCTCAATAATTTCTGAAAATGCAGATTCCCAAGTCCCATCCTGCAGAAATTCTGAAGCAGCGAATCCAGATGGGGCCTGAGTTCTGAGGCACACTCAGTTTTAAGTAACATTACCTGTAAGTGACAGCATTGCGATTAGTACCTGGAGCTCCCCTGGGACAGAATTTGTCTCCCATCAGGGCAGTACCTGAAAGTTGGATCATGTAACCTTGTTCTCCAAGCATGTCAGTCAGTATTCCTGTGTTTACACAGATGCACGCCCCCTACACACACACACACACACACACACAGTTAACAGGTTAAACAAAACTAGCTACTGTTTGCCAAGGGCTCTGTTCTGTTACTTCACTGAAATCCTCAGCAATATGTGGTAAGTACTCCAACTATCCCCATTTTGCTGATGGGAAAATGGGCTCAGCTGAAATCACTCTGCCAGGGTCACAGCCAGTGAATACTGAGAACAAGAGTCAGGCCCATGCCTCTGGTGTCCACAGCCCACTCTGCCGCTGCATTCACAGCTCCGATTTCCTTCCTTGCTGGCCCCACGTGTCCAGGGCAGCCTTCCCCTCTGCCCTGCTCCCAGCCTTGGCCCTGCTGCCAGCCAGCTGTGTGATCTTGAGCAAGCTGCTTATGTTCTCTGAGCCTCAGCTCCTCCCATGAAATAAGAGTTGGCTTGGGGCCGAGCGCGGTGGCTTACGCCTGTAATCCCAGCACTTTGGGAGGTTGAGGCAGGCGGATCACAAGGTCAAGAGATTGAGACAATCCTGACCAACATGGTGAAACCCCGTCTCTACTAAAAATACAAAAATTAGCTGGGTGTGGTGGCGCATGCCTGTAGTCCCAGCTAATCAGGAGGCTGAGGCATGAACCCGGGAGGTGGAGGTTGCAGTGAGCCGAGATTGCGCCACTGCACTCCAGCCTGGCCACAGAGTGAGACTCCATCTCCAAAAAAAAAAAAAAAAAAAAGGCTTGTATTTAGGTTTCTGATCTAGAATCTGCGGGCTCCCACAGGTATTTAAAAGTTGACCCTCGTGTTATTTTAAATGTTTTGAAAAGGGAAACTACATTTATACAGGATAATATGGCTGGGCTGCCAAAAAAAAAACAATAGGTCTCTTTTGTTTGGGGCTGCAGTGACATCCACTTTAGGTCTTCTCCTGCTCGTCCCAACGGGCAGTCCTCTGTATGTCTTTGATGAATAAGAAATGTGAAAACAGATTATTACTTAATACTTACAGTATTTTTGGAAGGCAGATGCTTTCGGAACAGAACCAGTGGCGTTGCTGATCTCACGCTCCCTTCCAGCTCTAACACATCTACGTGTGAAGCTATTGGCAGGACCTGGCCTGATTTAAAAACCCTCTCAAATGCAGGCCTCATGGGGTCTATCTCTTATTTGCAAGGCTGGCTCATCCTATTAGCAGAATCAGCAGAGGTAGCGACTTTCTAACCCCTTCCGCTGTCCCCATGACAAACCCTCCCTGCTGTGAGCCTCCCTCGTTCCCATCGAATTTCTCACCACTTGAGCAGTGGAAGAGTTCCCCACTGTTGACTGCCTCTTACCATTATCTCCCCACCATCATCCCCTTGTAAATATTACTTAATATTCCCAGGGCACTGGGACATGCTGGTCTCTCCAACTAATCAGACTTTGGCTTGACTGAGATGCTGTCCCCTGCTGACATGGGGGCTGAAAATGCAGAGTGAATGCCACGGTCAAGGCCAGCACTGAGTCACGTCCGCCAGATTGAAATCAGGACCATACTCCTTTCAGGGGAAGGCTCACCTGAGCTACCCAGTAATCCGGGAGCCCGTGTGGTCCTGCAGCTCTGCAGACGCTGCTTCTCTTTTCAGTCCCCCGCTGACTGTAGATGGCACTTCCCCACCTCAGATTCACTGGATCTGGCCTGGACAGGCTTTGTTTCTGTTAGAGCTTTCTAGACCCTTCCATCTTCAGAGCATCCAAGGTCTCCGGTACTGGCTAGTTCTCCCCCAACCCTGGGCTCCTGGACGGGCCTTCCTGCTGAGAGGTGGGCTGAGTGGTGGGATGAGAGCGGGAAATAATGTCAGCTGCTCACTACTGGGGGGCAGGGTGCACAGGCATTCATCTGGAACTCAGCTCCCCCTGTCCCCTGCCCCACCACCACCCCACCCACCCCCAGCCTGCCAGGCCTACTCTCATGTGTCCTGGATCTGTGTCGACTCCCTCGATTTCTCTGGAAAATAGGAATCCTGAGCCTTGTCAGGCTGACAGCTGCTTGGTGGGAGGAGGCAAAAAATAGGGGCGTCTCAGTTGCATTGTCCAGTGTCAGGTGGCCCTGCCCTAAAGAAACTCAACAGTTCCCTCTTCCTTGGGTCTTTGTCTTGCTGCTTCTCTCTCCTGATTTCTCCCTCTTCCCTCTGTCCACTTCCAAAAAGTGCACCTGGCTCAGGTCTGGCCTCTCACTTCTAAGGGATGACAGATGGAGTTACATCTTCAGGAGAGCCCGCCTGCAGTGAGGAGCGTTGGAGAAAAATGTAGGACCTTCATCCAAGAACAGAGGTGGGAGGGCTGGCCTAAGGAGGAGGTCTCCACATACTCGAGAGTGTAGAGTGGGGACCCGGGGAGAAGCCACAGGGTGGCTGAGGTCAGCTCCATGCCTGTGGCACTCAGGGACCACGGTAAGCTAACATCCTCGTGGGGGAGCCACACAGTAAGCATGCTAAGTAGACTGCAGAGTGGGCCCATCCTGAGAAATGCTCCTGGGAAACAAAATAGAGCAGGGTAAGGGGAACGGAGAGTCCTGGCAGGGTGAGGGGAGACGCTGCATTTTTTTTTTTTTTTTTTTTTTTTTTTTTGAGACAGAATCTTGCTCTGTTGCCCAGGCTAGAGTGCAGTGGCGTGATCTCGGCTCACTACAAGCTCCGCCTCCCGGGTTCGTGCCATTCTTCTGCCTCAGCCTCCCGAGTAGCTGGGACTACAGGCACCTGCCACCACGCCGGCTAATTTTTTGTATTTTTAGTAGAGATGGGGTTTCACCATGTTAGCCAGGATGGTCTCGATCTCCTGATCTCGTGATCTGCCCACCTCAGCCTCCCAAAGTGCTGGGATTACAGGCGTGAGCCACCACGCCCAGCCGAGATGCTGCAATTTAAAGGGGGTGGCATTTGGACAAAGATTTAAAGGTGAGCAAGTGAGCCATGTAGGGGTCTAGAGAGTGTTCCTGCAGAACAAACGGCGAAGGCAAAGGCCCTGGGGCAGGAGCCTGTCTTTTGTATTGGAGGAGCATCAGGGGGTCAGGGTCAGTAGGCAGGAGTGGGGTGACCAAAGACGAGAATACTAGGAGAGGAAACCAGGGACCAGGTTGTCCAGGGCCTATAGGCTGTTGTAAGACCTGTCCATTTTATCAGCGAAATGGGCACACAGTTGAGGGTTTCAAGCAGAAGAGTGTCATGACCTGACTTCCATGTTTTTGCTTTTTTTTTTTTCGAGATGGGGTCTCACTATGTTGCCCAGGCTGGGGTGCAGTGGCTATTCACAGGCGTTGTCACTGCGGCCTACAGCCTCAAACTCCCAGAGTCAAGTGACCCACCTCAGCCTCCTCAGTAGCTGGGACTACAGGCATGAGCTACACCCAGCAGCTGACTTCTGTTTGTAACAGGATCCCAAGCTGCTGTGTCGGACATAGACTGCAGGGGGTAAGGGTGGAAGCAGAAGGACTGCTAAGGAGCTAGTGTGACAATCCAGGTGAGAGGCAATAGTGACTCAGGTCACAGTGGTGTCGGGTGCAGGCTGTGCTGTACCATGATTCAGAAGATGGATCAAAAGGGATGTCTTTGAAGGTCCCTTCTAGCCTGATAGGCCCCACTTCCCCAGGGTCGCAGATCTGGGCAGAATGCCAACTTGTTGGGTCTGCACCCGCACAGGAGTTACCTCTTGACTGTCCCATCATGGGGTATGTTGAACCTTCCTATTCTCAGATGTCCATGGTACATTTGGGGAGGTGGGGCAATGACGAAGGATTGGGAGGGCTGTCACGGGTTTTCTGGGTGATGGGGTGGCTGTGGAGGACTTGAAGTGGCTCTGTTGAGAAGCAGTGGGTGAGTCAGGGCCCCCTGATAGACTGTGGTTGCACCATCAGCACCTGTGCGGATGTTCTTACTGCTGATGGGCAGGGAGGATGGTCCCACTTACTGTTCAGGTGTCCATACGACTAAAAGGGAATTGAGGGCCACCGCCGTGGCTCACACCTGTAATCTCAGCAGTTTGGGAGGTTAAGGCGGGCAGCTCGCTTGAGCTCAGGAGTTCGAGACCAGCCTGGGCAACGTGGCAAAACACCATCTCTACAAAAAATTTTAAAGTTAGCCAGGCATGGTGGCACACACCTGTAGTCCCAGCTACTCAGGAGGCTAAGGCAGGAGGATTGTTTTGAGCCCAGAAGGTTGAGGCTGTGTGAGCTATGATCATGCCACTGCTCTCCAGCCTAGGTGAAAAAGCAAGACCCTGTCTCAAAAGAAAACCCCAAAAAACAGGAGTTGAGGGCATGGGAATTCTCTATTGGTACTAATGGTTCTTGGTTGGAATCATTCATACACCCACTTCTGCCACAGAACTTCCTGGACGTAGAGGTGATTACTAAGAGCCGGTGTGTGTTGGGGGCTTCCCTCCTGGCTGCCGGGCACTATGTTAGGCCCTTTACTTGCCTTCGTCAGTCTGGAGCACCAGCTCTCCAGGGAAGGCCTCATCCTTCCTCCTTGTCCAGACAAGGAAGAAGGAAGCCAAGGCCCTGCAAGGTGAAGGGACTTCCCAGAAAGCAGAGGCTGCTGAGCCCGCCTGGAGTTGGAGCCCAAGCCTGTGAATCTCACCCCGCCCTTGCCACCATGCAGCGCTCCTCAACAAAGATGGTTACTTAATCCAAGGTCATCACCAGTGGATCCGAGGCTGCAGCCTGGCAACTGGCAGTATCAGTCACTTACAAGGGTGGCAGGCAGGACCCACTGGCCTCTGGGGTCATGACACTTTGCTGATATTTCCACCCAGACCCTTTGTGTCTGCGTCTGGGCCTCTGGAGACACCGGACTGACCTGGCCCAGAGCAAGGTGGTACCTGCGGGTGGGGTTGCTTCTGATCTGGAAGGAGCCTGCCTCTGCCCTCCTTGAGGACAATGAGGGCCAGTGAGGGGCCACTCAGGGTGGAATGCCCGAGCAAAGACCTCCCTCCTCTCACCCATCCCTGTCCTACCAGAACTGCTGTTGATTTTTGCAAAAGGCATTTGCTTTAGAAAGAGATGCTACATACGGGTATGGTGGCTTACACATGTAATCCCAGCACTTTGGGAGGCCAAGGTGGAAGGATCACTTGAGCCCAGGAGTTTGAGACCAGCCTGTGCAACATGGTGAGACCCCTTCTCTAGAAAAAAAAAATTTTTTTTAATTAAAAAAAAAAAGATGCTGCGAAAGCGAATCCCCTGAGGGGCTGACTCAACGACCAACCATCCTCTGGATAGGCCTCGCCTCAGCTGCCCGCCCTGTGGATCAATAAGCGAGACACTGTCACTCCAAATACAGCAGCCTGGAAGCAGGAGTGGGATAGGGCTAGTTAGAGGAGCTCTCTGTGGTCCGCTTGAATGAAGAAGACGACACCATTATTCATTTCCCTTTTGGATATTGTCTATTCATGTCCTTTGTCCCTTTTTCTCTTAGTGTCCTCATATGTTTTTGAAACTGTATTTATCATATCACAAATACATTAATATGATCAATATTTCCCCCAGTTTGCCATTTGCTTTTTAATGTTTTGATTTTGAAATGTATGCTTTATTTTTTATATTACGTATGTCGAGCTTTTTCCTTTTGATTTTTTCCCCATTGCTTTAATGCTTAAAAGTCCATTCTCATCTTTAGATGAAATGTAATTAATCTATATTTTGTTCCAGTTTTTCCTAGTGTTTTTTTTTTATTTTTTATTTTGCCATAGTCAAAATCATGTTTCCTCAGCCCCACCTGCTCCAGGACCACTGCCACCTTTCATGCCTCACATCTGTCCTCGATTTTTCCTCTCCTATTAAGTCCTAGCATGCTGCCTCACACCTCCATCCTCATCCCCTCCTTGGACATCAAGGGCTTCTCACAAACCTTCCTGACCCCTCCCGGCATTTGCAGTCAGAAGAACCACATACGTGGCTGGCTCTGGGTGTCAGAGTCTGGTGGAGCGGAGTGTTTTTCTTATTGCTTCTCAGGGACTAGAATCATCTGCTCAAGATTCTGCATGTCCATACTTGGAAGGTCATTGATTGGAAGATTCCCCCCTCCTCTTTGTCCTTGCACTAAAGGCCCCTACAATAGGGGTTGCTGTTATTTTAGATTTCATAGTCCATTTCTATTCACCTCTCTTCTGATGTCAGGCCTCCTTTGCTTTCAGGACAACTTTTTCTGCTCCCTGTCATCTTTGGTGGGACTGCCAATCACAGTACCTCACCCCATCCTTACACTCACTGGGACAGACACACAACTCTAGCTAGGCCACCTGGCATCTTCCCTGGGATGCTTCTTCAAGAAGGCGCAAAAGGACCCCACTTGCTTTTAGAGCTGTGGCTCTAGAGGACTCTCAGTTAGATCTACTAGGGGTCATCATCCCCGTCACAGAAAGCCTTCGTACCTGAAATGAGGATGAGCCCAACACAGAAGGAAGCTGAGCTGAGAGACGAGCAAGAGAAGCCAAGAAAAATATCTGAAGCACCTGGATCCAGCCTTGCCTGCATTCCGCAATCCCCAGGCTTCCTCCTACATAAGCCAATACAGTACCTTTTAATTTGAGCCCCATTATGACAGGTTTTTGCTAAAGAATCCTGATTCACCCCTGCATTGCAATGCTTTGGACTTCATCGTCTGCCCCCCTGTAAAACTCCTAAGATGTCAAAGCTGAAAGGGGCTTTAGACACCACAGTCTCATCCTGCAGTTGGTGAAACGAAGGGAAAGAACTTGTCCAAGGTCACGTGGTGCATCGTTTCCTGCTCAAAAAAGAAAAAGCTTGAACTCACTGCCCAGCAGCCCGGACGGCGCTGTGGCCTCTGCGATGGCATTGCAGTGCTTAGTGGCTATTGATCTGTTGTTTTGGATGTGTTACCCAGCCAGGATTGCCACCACCACACAAGCGCATGTGCAGCCCAGGGAGAGCTCTAGGGCTGGGCCAGAGCAGGGGTGGGGAGGGCATGTTGCTGCTGCTTCAGCCCCTGTCGGGAGAGAATGAGAAAATGGTGGTGAACAAGACCTTGCTGGCATTTGCTGACACTCACCGTGGGCCACGTGCCATGTTAAATGGGCGCAGTAGCTTTACATTTCTTCTCAGCCTTGCGGTGTCCCTATGAAGTAGGTGCTACGGGAATCCCTGTTCTATCAGCAGGAAAACAGGAACTTCCCAATGGTCACACTGCGATTGAGCCACACACTTGGACTAACCAGGGTCAGCCTGACTCCAGAGCCTGACTCTTGTACCAAGGAGGGGGCAAAATCAGGCAGGACACATGGATGAGTGGAGGCCCATGCGAGGACTATGGAAGAGTGTGCCTTGGCTCCCCAGCTCCGGCCCAGGGCAACCAATTCAAGGCAGACTTGTCAGAGCTTCCAGTTTTTCAAGAGAAGCCAGAAATCTGGACTTTTATGTGAAATGTCTCATTTTTAAATGTTGGCAAAGAAATTCAGATTAAAACACACACACACACACACACACACACACACACACACACACACTGTGCAAGGGAACCCAAACCACATTTGCAAGCCAGCGGATTGCAACTTTTTGACTTTACTATACTCTTTCTGTGGCTGGAGGAAGCTGTTCTAACCCACAGGACTCTGTCCATCACCTGGCAGGAGAGGGGACCTACTTCGATGTGGTTAGGATGCCACCCTGCCTTGCTCACACTCACTCATTTCTAAGTGTGTGTCAGAGGCCAGCGAATTCCAGAAGCAGGGATTGGGCAGGGCGGGCGGTGGGGCATGCGTGCTTGCCAGGGAGGGCCAGGAGCACAGAAGAAGCCTCCTTATCCAATGTTACAGGTGAGGAAATTGAGACCAAGTGAGGCCGTATAAACAGCTGGGTCCCCGGTGACTCATGGAAAGAGCTGCTGGGACCGGGTGCAAGGTCTTCCTGAGCCATAAGTATGGTCCTCTGAGGACACATTACCCTGCTGTTGGCTTTTTGGCTGGTAGAGGAGACACTTGGATTCTGGGATGTGGCAGATCCCAGCCTTGCCCATGATAAGGATAATAAGGAAGTCACTGATAGTCTATGAGCCCCAGTTTCTTCATCTGTAAAATGGGCATCTCCTCTGTAAAACAGAGGCATTGGCTCTGCCCCATGCCAATGTAAAACTATGGCACCCAGTCCCAGAGGGGTAGGGGTGACATTCCTCTCCTCCAGGAGCAGGGGACTGAGCCAAAGATACCTGCAGCCCACTCTGCGGTGCCTCTGGGGCTGGGACTGTTCTGGGCACGTGCTGAGTTATGACGACACATCCAGAGCTGAGTCTGTCTCTCCCACCTGCCCAATCCTCTGGGGCAGGAGTGGGGGTCGGGAAGGTGAGGAGGGGCTTCACTTCCAGGTCAGCATCCCTCAGCCCTGGGCCTGACACAGAGAAGAATGAGCGGGAGGATGGATGAACAGCATCATAACAGCAGTTCTCGTCCACACCCCCCAACCCGTGTGCCAAGCTCTTAGCTCACGCCATCCTTCAGCCCAGCGGAGTCTTGTGCTGGGGGTGGAGCCGCAGCCCTGCCCTCATCCATTCACCATGCATATGCACCCCTTCTTTTCAGGCGGTGGCTCCCAACTCTCCCCAGGGCTCAGAGTTGCCCCCGAGACCCTGACCCAGGCCCAGCCAGGGCAGCTATCCCCAAACTTCCATGGGACACTTGGTGTCAGCTGCCTCCCCCCATCCTTGGCCTGGTGGGACCTAGGGGCTCTCAGCTACCCAGCCAGGAGATCGGCCCCCAGCAGAATGGCCCTACCTCAGCCTGTCTGTGTCTTTGAGGGTTCTCAGCACTTCACCTGGCCTCAGAAACTACCTCTCGGCCTGAGGGTCCCTACGAGGCTTTGGACTGATGCCCCCTGCCTCAGCATAAATGGTCAAGGTTGAGCCTTATGGCCCCCAGAAGGCAGGGCTGAGATCCATAGGGTGAAGCCATGGGAGGCAGATGGAAAACCTTAGTGTGAGGCACAACTTACCATCAAAGCTGCCTACAATGGAATGGGCTTTTTTTAAGAGGTGAGTTTTCTGTTCCCAGAGATTTGGAAGTAAAACCTGCAGCCGATGGGGCTAACACACATCCATTAGGACAGTGGCCTCATGAAATGACTGTGAGGTTCCCTTCCAGTTCTTACACCACGAATCTCCTTTCTAGGGTTTTTCTTCCCAGTCCACCCCCTAAGACAGACACAGGCCTTCGCAGGCCTGATTCAGGGTGGAGGAAGGGGAGTCCCAGGCTGAAGGCGAGTTGTTTGCAACCCACAGCTGGGCTCAGGAGCAGGGATGCTGCAACCCAGCTGCCTTTCTGCAGGGCCTTCACCTGTCCTCCAAGGACCAAGGCCAAGGCTGATATGAGCCCCCCATCTGGCCCAAGAGGTTCCCACAATGGTCCTGGGTGGTGGGTCCTGCCACTGGGTAGGTGTGGGAGCTGGGGGTTGCAGGTTCAACTTGGCAAAATGTCAGGACACCCACGGGGGCAGGCAGCTTTTCAGGGGCCCAAGGCCATGGAGCTCCAAAGGAGGGCAGCAGGGAGCACGCAGAGAACTGTCCCCACCCAGCTCCCCTCCCACAGGCTCCACGGATCGCACTCTGTCTCTCTCGCACGCTCCAGGAGAGACACGGCAGCACACACACAGGCAGACACAACCAGCACCCACATCTGAGCGCTCACACACATCAGACGCGTGTGCGTCGTGCAGAGACGCCCACACGGAGACACAGATACACACCCTCCCGGAGCCACACAGATGACACCCACGTGCACGCGGGCACAAACACAGGCCCTACCTACTTGCAAACCAACTCCACCTCCAGCATGGCCACCCTGGCTGGGGAAGGAAGGCCGGCCGGGTGGGTGCCCTGGATCAGCCTCCTTGCCGTGGGAGTCCTGATCATCTGGAAGCCATGGCCTGCCCCGCCCATTGGAGGTCTGCAGGGCCAGGGGCTGCCCAGAGGCAACAGAGTAGTTCCACAGGGCCCTGGGGTCAGCTGATCTGGCTCTGGTCTCAGCTTTCCCACCTTCTGGCTCTGTGACCTGGGCAAGTCACTGGACCTCGCTGAGCTTCAGCATCCTCATCTGGAAAACAGGCATAACATAGTGCCAACCCCCTGAGTCCTATGATCTCTGTAGCCCCCAGGCCTGGAATATCCTAGACGTTCAGTAAACAGAGACTGTTGCTGTCACCCCAGGGCGGGGGCTCCATTGGCAAATGGCCACTCACCCATTGCAGCCTGGCATTTGGTGAGTGCACCATATTCGTGAGCTATTATTTTCATGTCTACTTCAAGGGGCTACCTGGGGTCTGAACTTTACTTGTGGGGACCCAGGATGTAAGCCTCCATGTCCAGACTGGCAAAGAGAACCCCATTCCCCTGGCAAAGGTAGGGCTCAGCTAGGTAGTCTTAAACAATAAGCAGCCACTCAGCTAGAACTTAGACTGGAATATTCGCAATTTAATACCATGGCATTCCAGACCACAGCTGCAAAAAACAGAGGCTCTTGCCAGTGTGTTTTAGACTCTCAAAGATCTTGAAGCCCAAGTCTCAGAATGTCGGAGCTGTACAGAGGCCTTGGAGACATCTAGTCCAGCTGTCTTGCTCCTAAGACGGAATCCCAGAAGCATGGAGCCTCAAAGAACTTTGAGTCCATTCCAGACCAGTTGGACAGAAATTGGGAACTGAGGCCCAGAGAGGGTGAGCCACTGAGCATGGTTGCACAGTGAGTTAGTGGAAGTGTTGAGACCAGACCCCTGGTCCTGGCTTTATAGCAAGTTTAGATTCAGCCCCTCTATGGAGGCCTGGAGGAAGGAAGGCAGAAGAAGAAACATTTGGGCCAAAGTGAGGATTTTCTGGAGAACTGTTTTCGAAAAATCAAACCAAAAAGAAAAATGGGAAAAAGGTGCTGGCTTCCCCTTATTTTCTGCCTGTCTTCCTCTGGGCACTCTCTCTCTGCAGCTCTCAGCCGGTTCCAGCTCTGCTCACAAGCTGCTTCCAGCCGCCCACGGGCTTCCTAAAATGGTCTCTGCAAGCTAATTCCAGAGGGTGAATGGCAGAGAGCAGGCCTGCAGGGAGCTGGGTGGGGGGGGGGGGAGCGGGGGGGGGGCTTCCTTAGCCGGCGCAGGTGCAGACAGACGCCACATTGGTGTTGGACCAGCTGCCCCCAACCCCAACCCCCTCCTCAGGTGCTTCCATGGCCCCCAGCTGCCAGGACCAGGGGGCCCAGCTTTCACCTCTCACTGCCTGACCTCTTGGAATAGGTTATTTTTCCTTCTTAAAGAATTAATTTTTAAAATTATGTAATAATACATATGTATCATCAAATAATCAGGAAAGTATAAAGAAGAAAATTAAGATCACCTGTAATCAGCTCCTCTAAATGAAACAACTATTAACAATTAAGCATATATCCTTTCAGTCTTAGGACTCAGCACATATTACAGACAGAGGGGCTGATTCAGTACATAATGTTCTAAGTCCTGTTCTTTTCTTCCAATCATATATTCACAAGCATCTTTCTAGTCAACATTTGCACTTCCACAGCATGATTTTTAGTGGCTGCATGGCACCTTGCATATGACTACACCACGCTTTGCTCAACCAATCCCCAATGCCCAGCATTTTAGCTTGTGTCCATTTCTCCCCTATGAGAAACAGTACATGGTTTATTCTTGTAGTTACCTCTTTGTAATCAACCTAGTTATTTCCTTAGGACAACTTCCTGGAATTGGAATTACTGGCCAAAGGGTTTATACTTTTTTAAAAAGATAAAATGCAAAATTATAATACTATCCTCCCTTCCTATAATGAATGTGTAATAATTAGGTAATACATAACAATTAGAAAATATAGATAAAGAAAAATAAGAGAAAAAAATCATAACTTTCCCCAAATCTTACTACCAAGATATGGTTAAGAATTTTGCTGGAAAGCATCTAGACTTTTTTGTACGTGTGTGCACGCATATAATGGGATTATACTATACAGGCTGTTTTGTAAAACTGATTATTTGTTTCTTTCTTTCTTTTTTTTTTTTTTTTGAGACAGAGTCTCGCTCTGTCGCCCAGGCCAGAGTGCAGTGGCGCAATCTCGGCTCACTGCAACCTCCGCCTCATGGGTTCATGCCATTCTCCTGCCTCAGCCTCCTGAGTAGCTGGGACTACAGGGACCCGCCATCACGCTCCGCTAATTTTTTGTATTTTTAGTAGAGATGGGGTTTCACCGTGCCAGCCAGGATGGTCTCGATCTCCTGACCTTGTGATCCACCCACCTCGGCCTCCCAAAGTGCTGGGATTACAGGCGTGAGGCACCGCGCCTGGCCAAAACTGATCATTTGTTCATGTCAATACATAAATTTACATTCACAGTGTCACTTTCTTTTTTTTTTTTTTTTTTTTAGAGACAGGGTCTCACTGTGTCTGCCAGACTGAAGTGCAGTGACTTAATCATAGCTCGCTGCAGCCTTGAACTCCTGGGCTCATACGATCCACCCACCTCAGCCTCCAGAGTAGCTGGGACTACAGGAACATATCATCACACCTGGCTAATTAACAACAACAAAAAAAATTGTAGGGATAAAGTCTTTCTATGTTGCCCAGGCTGGTCTTGAACTCCTAGCCTCAAGCAATCCTCCCACTTTGGCCTCTCAAAATGTTGGGATTACAGGCGTGAGTCGCCACACCCGGCCCACGGCATCACTTTTATCTGCCACAGCATATTTCATTCTGTGTTTATACCTTGGTATAACCACTCTCCTGTTTTGGGGAACTAGGTTTCTGGTTTTGCTCCAGTATAAATAGCTCTGTAATGAACATGCTTGGAAAAGCAGCTTTGCTTCTTGTCCATATGCGTTCGTAGGCTCTGTGGTAGTAGAATTGCTGGGTCAAGGGTTTTTGTTGTTGTTTGTTGGTTGGTTTTTGTTTTTTGTTTGTTTTTGCTGTTGATATCACATCGTTTCTGACTGGAAGTCTAAACAGCAAACCAGCACACAGGCTCCACCGAGTTCCACAGACGTCTACGGGAAGGGCCCAGAATCTGTAGAACCAGGCAGGAGCTTGTGCTGCATTTCCTGCTTTCCAGGCTGATTGCTTAGAGAAAGGCCTTGGCCTCGAATGGGGCCTTTGCCCAGGAAGCCTCCTCTGTGCCCAGGAAGCCGGGATCAAAATTAGCCCCCCCAGAAGCCAGGAGCACACAAGCTGGTTCCTGCTGGCTCTCTCCAGCCTACTTCCTGCATACCCGATACCTCACGTGCCTTCTTCCTGTCTCCAGATCCCACTCACCTGAGACCATGCACAGAGGGAGAATGAATGTGACGTGTTACAAAGTCCTCATTGTTCTGAGGAGGGGAGAGATGCAGCCAGGGCAGGCAGCCTTGAGACTGGGCAGGTGTGAGCCCGGGCGGTGGGTCTCAGAGGTGCATGGAGGGTCAGCCTGGAGAGGACAGAATGCGGGGCCAACCCACAGGACGAGGCCCAGAGCAGGAAGGGCCTGGAGCCTGCAGAGGGCAACAAGGAGAACAAGCCCGCAGAAGGACAGGGAGGGCCTGCCCAGAGCTTCCGAGGGTGCTGACGGCCAGGCCGGCCTGGACACCGTCTCGTCTCTCTCCATCCTTCACTGCGCTGCTTTGCTCTCTGCGATCTCACTCCATTCAGAGTTGGGAAAGGAAAGATCCATCTGAGGAAAAGGTGAGCTGAGAACTAACCAGAAAGAGAGGGAGGGAAC
The DNA here is from genome assembly GCF_029289425.2 of Pan paniscus. Classification (NCBI taxonomy): domain Eukaryota; kingdom Metazoa; phylum Chordata; class Mammalia; order Primates; family Hominidae; genus Pan; species Pan paniscus. Next base: position 42,006,251 of record NC_073270.2, read on the forward strand.
GGGCAAGGGAGGGAGAGAGAAAGGAAGAAACAGAGAAGGGAGGAGAGGCCACCACCCAAAAGAGGAAGCCACGCCATCCAGGTCTCCTGATTGACCAGCACAGGTTTAAGTGAAGACCTTCCCTGTGGTCAGCTCAGCAGTGGCTGCAAGCCAGGCTAGGTGGCTCAGGTGTGTAATCCCAGCACTTTGGGAGGCCAAGGCAGGCGGATTGCCTGAGGCCAGGAGTTTGAGACCAGTTTAGGCAACACAGTGAGACCCTGTCTCTACAAAAAAAATTTTAAAAATTAGCTGGGTGGGGTGGTGCATGCCTGTAGTTCCAGCTACTCGGGAGACTGAAGTGGGAGGATCACTTGAGCCTGGAGTTAAAGTTTGCAATGAGCCGTGATCGCGCCACTGCACTCCAGCCTGGGTGACAGAGACCAAGTCTCAAAAATTAAAATAACAATAATAGTAAGAGGCTGCAACAGACCTTCAAGCTGGAAGAGCAGGTTTTCAGGCAGCTCAGGACCACAATCCCGGTTCTAAAAAGTGCGTGGAGGCACGTCTGACAACAAGGCAGCCATGCAGGTCTGGGCGCCAGCTAAGAGAGGAGGGTCCCGCATTAAGTTCAGCCATTTCAGCTTCTTTCCACTCTTGCCCGGCATTGAATTCCCGTATTTATTAATCCCCTCTAGAGCACAAGTGAGCCCATCCTTGTGAGATGAGGGAAAGCATCAGGGCTGTCCTGTGCAAACCCAGTGCAGCACAGTGCCCAGGCCATGTGCTTCGACACTATGGGCAGCTGCCGAGGAGACATCTCTTTGAGCAAAGTCTCTCTGTTCATCACCCTCCCCCTCCCCAGTTCCCTTTTTGTCACTTGATTCAGGTGGGATTGACCTCTCCGTGGCCTCTCCTCTCTTTCCTTCCCCACCTCTGCACTCTGGGCCTGCTGGGAACGGAGGAGAGATGGGTGGGCCATGGTGTGCTTCGCTCACAAACACCCACCCAGCGCCCAGATGTGACTGGGGGAGGCTGGGTGGGCAATGACCTGTGAGCCTGTAGGCCACCCCCTTTCACCCAGGGGACAGCTTCTGGGAGCCTAAGGTCGGGGGTCTTGGAGAAAGAATAGAAGCACACCCTTGGCTCCTTCAGGTGGGGGTTGGGTGGAGTGGAGAGCAGGGCTCTTGCCTGAACAATAATATCATAAAACTGTGAAGAGCTGGCCGGGCATGGTGGCTCACGCCTGTAATCCCAGCACTGTGGGAGGCTGAGATGGGCGGATCACTGAGGTCAGGAGTTCGAGACCAGCTTGGCCAACATGGCAAAACTCCGTCTCTATAAAAAATACGAAAATTAGCCAGGCATGGTGGCGCACTCCTGTAATCCCAGCTCCACAGGAGACTGAGGTAGGAGAATCACTTGAACCCGGGAGGCAGAGGTTGCAGTGAGCTGAGATCGTGCCACTGCCCTCCAGCCTGGGAGACAGAACGAGATTCCATCTCAAACAAACAAGCAAACAAACAAAAAAAAACCACAAAATACTGTGATGAGTTGACATTTAAGTGCGATCAGTATGCGCCTGGAACTGTCGAGCTGGTACCTTACTTATGGTCATAGGAGGTGGGTGCCGTCATCATCCCCATTTTATAGATGGAGGAAACAAGGTGCAGAGGTTGAGTAACTGGCCCAAGATCTCACAACCAGCAGGTGGCAGAGCTGGATTTGGAGCCTGTGATTGTCCCACCCAGCTAAAGTCTAATCAGGCTTTCTGTCCTCCAAGCTCTGAGAAGCCATCCTTGGCTTCCCAGAACCTTTCTTTCCTTGGTCTGAGCTCCCGACCCACCCCCTGTCTGGACTGGAGAGAGGAAGTCTGGAAGCCACCCAGTCTCCATCCAGTAAGAACACGCTCCTGCCCACTGTGGCCCCCGTGCCTATACAAGTGCCTGCAATATAGTAGCTGCTCAATAAAGATTTGCTGAACAAGGGCCAGGCTTGGTGGCATATGCCTGTAATCCCAGCTACACAGGAGGCTGAGGCAGGAGGATCACTTGAGCCCAGAAGTTTGAGACCACACATTGAGACCCCATCTCAAAAATAAAAAAGTTTGCTGAACAAGCTCTGCCCTGTGTAGCTGGTGCTGGGACTCACAGCGGGCCTGCAGCAGTCAAGAGAGAGGTCTGGAGCCAGGCTGCCCTGTCCGGTCCCAGCTGTGTGTTGCTGGGCGAGTCACCGCATACCTCTGGGCTGCACTTCTCTGCCTGTAGAAAGAGAGATTCCCCAGTGCCTGCCTCCCTTTGTGGGGCCCTGAACAAACGCTCCATGGAGACGTAGCTGCTGTTATTATTGCTGCCATTACCCAGGGACACCATCTGTATTCGACCCTGGGGCTGGCAGAACATGGTTCTCTCCCCCACTGCCCCTCTCCTGATGCTGCTGGAAGCCTGCGGGGGTGTGGGGAGCCTGGCCTGGCCCAGGTCCTCTCCTCACCCGTGTCAGGAAAGAGACCCTGTCTGCACCTGTCCCCAGCCCCAGCCCCAGCCCAGCTGCTATTCTTAGTCCCTCCCCATTTCCCTCATCTCTAGGCATTTTCCCTCCTAAACTTGCTCTGTGTTTCCATAGGAACCAGGGGAGGGTGGAGATGGGGAGAGGGTCCTCCCCCACGGAAGGGAACTTCATTTGGGGCTGTTTGGGAGCGGCTGGCAGTGCCTGGTGGAACTTCCCCCACTGCGCCTCTCCCCTCCTCCCCAGACCCCTCCTTGAACAGCCTGTTCCTCCGACCGTTATTTTTAATGCATTTATCCTGCCGCTTAATTTATCCCGCATTGTGATCAGATTTAGCTGAGAGCGCTCCGCAGCCCGGCCTGCCTGCATATTCATGAGTCGGTTCATTCATGCCGCCCCCAGAATGCCGGGCAGTAGTGGGCAGTGCGCTGCCTGGTCCCCGGGTCCCACCTGCTGCAAGGGCAACCGGGGGTCAGAGGTCAAGGGCCCAGGCTGCAGCCAGAGAGCGGTTGTAGGGTACAGCACCTGTGGGTAGGGGGTGGGGGGTGTCCCTAGGTGGAGGCTGTGGAGCCAAACTGTGCTAACATCTTTCTCTGCCATTGCTGATAAAATCACTTCACTTCTCAGTTTACTCATCTGCAAAAGGGGAAAATAATGTCCCCTGCCCTGGGTCACTGGAAGATCGAGTAAGAGAATACGCATAAATGATCACAGTGGGTATTCAGTGTAGCTCCCTGTTGTCATTGTCGTTCCTGCTGAGCAGTGGTTCATCGTGGCTCTGGTTCCTGGAGAAACGGGGTGGTGGGCTGGGGCATGAGTCTGCTCTGGCGATGAGGCTGTGGGCTATTTCTGTCCAGCCTTTGCTGACTGTGATACGAGCTCCTCCCCTCAAGTGAGGGTCAGGAGGGCAGTTCCCAAAAGGCAGGAGGGACCAGAGGATGCAGTCTGGTCTCTCAGGAAGGGCCCCTGGGATCGTCCAGAGTGTGCAGCCCCCACCAGGGGCCAGCAGGGAGGCTGGGGCTCTGGAAGGAGGCAGGGCTCTAGACTCCAGGTTCTTCTGGCCCTTGGGAATTTCTAGGTTATTCACTCCCTTCAATTATTCATTCTGTTATTTTACTGTTGCCAAGCCCATGCTGGGCTCTGGGGACATCGCCCTGTCCTCAGGGGGACTACATCCCATCAGAGAGGTGAGTCCAGGCTACGGAGTAGTCAGGGCCTTCAGATGAGGCCAGATCAATTGCCTGGGGGTTCAGAAGGGGAGGAAATCATCGCAGCTGGGCATCAGGGAAGGTTTCCTGTAGGAGGCAGCATTTAGGCCGAACCTTGAAAATGTGGCTGTAACAAGATTGGATGGAGTAAGATGGATATTTGGGGTCTAAGGGACAGCAAAGGCAAAGGCTGGTGATGGGAACGCAGCTTGGGAGAGGTCAGCCAGGTGGAGGCTGGGAGATTCCTGAGCCCCAGGTGAGGGGGTCCCAACTTACATCAGCCATCCCCCAAGGTGGGAGCCAGAAGGGCCTTACCTCTGTCCCTCACATGCGTGTGTGCACACAGGGGTCACATTCCAGCTTGCTGGGGAAAAGAGAAGAGCTCCTGCCTGGGTCTCCTGATTAATCTATAATTAAATCAGCACAGACGCCACGGAACCATGTTGTCATTAGAGAGCTGGTGAGGGCAGACCGGGATTTCCCTGGGAACCGGGAGGCCTGCCGGGTGGCTGCAGCCCATGCCATGAACAGACAGCCTTCAGGGGTGAGGAGCAGGCACCAAAGGCCAGAGCCTCAGCCAGGAGTGAGAAAAACAGCAGCTTACTCTTGGCCATTTACAGTGTTTCTGTCACTGTCTTGGTTAATCCTCATGACATGCCATGGGCGGGACCAGGCGGGGTATTATTATTTACTCGCATTTTACAGATGGAGAAACTGAGGTGTAGCGAGCCAAGGGATGAGCCAGCCTGGATGCATGGGTTTTGGAATCAGAGAATCGTGGGTACGAAATTCTCTTGCCAGCTGTGTGCTCTCAGGCAGATTGCTTACCTTCTCTGTGCCTCAGTTTCTCCATTTGTATATTGGGGACAAGACCCTATCACTTCAAAGCATTGCTTAAGGATTGAATAAGGCAGTTCACATAAAGAACTTAGCACAGTGCTTGGTGCTTGGCAAATACTCATCAAATGCTGCTACTTACACTTCACTGTAACTGCTTCTCTCTTGTCCATCTTTCTTACCAGAATATGGGCTCCATGAGGATAGGGACTGTCTGTCTTGTTAATTTCATAGTGTTCAATAAATTACTAGTATGTGAGACAGCCTTTCGTAAGCTGCAAAATGCTAAAACATTAGATACTATTTTCTCTATGTTCTGCCTTGCTTTCTCTATGTTCTGCCTTGCTCTAAAAAGGATTCAGGGAGACAAGTATTAATATTATTATCTTTGTTATTATCACTGTTATGTACCAACTCTGTTACTCAGAGATGGTTCTTCCTTAAATTAATATAGAAAAAATCTAGGCCGGGCGTGGTGGCTCACGCTTGTAATCCCAGCCCTTTGGGAGGCAGAGGTGGGTGGATCATTTAAGGCCAGGAGTTGGAGACCAGCCTGGGCAACATGGTGAAGCCCAGTCTCTACTAAAAATACAAAAATTAGCCATGTGTGGTGATGAGAAGGAAAAGGAGAAGGAGAAGAAAGAAAAGAAAAGGAAAAGAAAGAAAGAGAAAAAGAAAGAAAAGAAAGAAAGAAAAAGAAAGAAAGAAAGAAAAGAAAAAAGTCTAGAAATAGTCAAGGAGCCTCAATTCATAGGTGGCCGCTAAGAGGTGAGGCAGAGACCTGGCTTCTGGAGGGAACATCTAGAGACAGCTGCAGAAACCTCTGGGCCAACCAAGGAGCTACAGCCTGGGAGGCCCTGGAAGAACTCCTTGCTCTTGTAATTTGGGAGGCTCTGGATTTTCAGCAAGACCAGAGGGGCTGGAACCTGCAGCCCACTGGCTGCAGATTAGATCTAAGGAATCTGTCTTTGAAGAGCGAGAGGGCATTTGGGGATCATCATTATCTCCGTGGCACAGTGGTTTCCACCCCCTCCACTGGGAACTGAGGTTTCTTACACAAATAACTGTTAAAGTCCCAGATTCTCCAAATGAGTTACTTTAAATACGATCAATTAGAGCGGATTCAAAGTTATCCCTGAGACAGTGTGGCCCCATGCACCTACATTCTTGAGTGGACAGTGAAGGACCAGAGCTGTCTATTGTTCACAGAGCCTCTCTCGCCTCGAGCCCCTGAGGAACGATGACTGTTGGCTGTCCCTCACCTGTGGACATCACATTGTAGCACAGGCTGCTGTGTCCTGCCCACATTCCCAGAGGTGCCTGCCAGGGCTCCCTGTGACTCTCAGCCCGAGACTCTGCACAGAGCCCACTTCTCTAGAAGTACCAAGACTCGATTCCCCCGGAGCTGCCCTCGAGCAAGGGGCCTGGGGGATGGCCAAGAAGGACTTCCTTGCACCTCAATGAGACAGTCACCCACAGCGGCAGCTCCTGTCTCCACTTCCCTCCCTTTCCTGGCTCGTTCCCCTTGTTCCAAGTAAACTGCTTGCACCCAACTCCTCATCCCAGGATCTGCACTTGGGGGAAACCAACCTAAGACACACTCCAAAATTATAGGTGCTTTATTGTCCTGCAGGAATTTTTGAGAGGTGTCCAAACCTGTGGATACTCCTGGGAGGGCATCCATCATATGAGCTCTGAGGGCACCTGGGGCTTGGTCGGGGCAGTGGTCAGCGGATGGTTCTGGTCAATAGAGGCTGACGATAAATCAAAAGCCTCCCCTCAATGCTTCGCGGGAGCAGGTGCAGATCCTGATCCTGAACTGAGGACTCTGTGCTGAAGCAGGGAGGCACCTGATTTGTTTGGTAGTCACCAATTAAGCACCTACTGTATGCTGAGGATAAAACAGGTGAATGAGATAGCAACCATCCTTGTCCCTGGGGAGGTCTGAGTCTATTGGGGAAGAGAGTCATATCAACACATGGATCAAGGTTAGAGATGAGTGAAGAACTTCAGAGGACTCTGGTAAATTCATCCATTCATTTAAGGCATTTATTGAGCACTTATGGCATATAAGGCACCGTGTTAGGCCTTGTGGATGAAAGAGATAGGCTATCATCACAGTACTCAGAAAGGAGACAAGGTAACATCTGACATTTATTAAGCTCCTACTACTGTGTGCAAGGCACTGAGTAGGGTGCTTTCCATAGTTTATCTCATTCCCTTTTGTTTGCTTGTTTTTGTTTTGTTTTGTTTTGTTTATTTATTTATTTTGAGATGGAGTCTCGCTCTGTCACCCAGGCTGGAGTGCAGTGGTGCGATCTCAGCTCACTGCAACCTCCACCTCCCAGGTTCAAGCGATTCTCATGCCTCAGTCTCCCAAGTAGCTGGGATTACAGATGTGTACCACCGTACCCGGCTAATTTTTGTATTTTTAGTAGAGGCGGGGTTTCACCATGTTGGCCAGGCTGGTCTTGAACTCCTGGCCTCAGGTGATCTGCCCGCCTCGGCCTCCCAAAGTGCTGGGATTATAGGTGTGAGCCATTGTGTCCAGCCTTGTTTTGTTTTTTTGAGACAGGGTCTTGCTCTGTTGCCCAGGCTGGAGTGCAGTGGTGCAATCATAGCTCACTGTAGCCTCAATCTCCTGGGCTCAAGCAGTCCTCCCACCTCAGCCTCCCAAGTAGCTGAGACTACAGGCACGCACCACCACATCCAGCTAATTTTTGTATTTTTTGTAGAGATGGGGTTTCACCATGTTGCCCAGGCTGGAATCTCATTTCTTATCACAACAAATCCGTTATGGGGGTAGCTATTCTTATCCCCACACAGAGAAGAGGCCCTGAAAGTTGATGCAACTCACAAGACCACATGGCTGGGAAGTGGCAGAGCTGGGCTTCAACCTAGATCTGTCGGATTCCCAACCCCCCATACTATTTTTTCCCTCGCATCAGACCATGGTCTGTGGCTTTTGTCTTAAATACCCACTGAGTGAACCAGTTTTTAAAAGAACAAAACCTGGAAGCAAACCAGGCCAGGCTCAGATGGAGCTAGAACAAGCGTTTGCTGGGGTCAAGCTCCCGCTCCGAGGCCCTGCCTCATCTACAGGGGGCCTAAGCCTGGTCTGTGACCCCCGTCTGTAGGGAATCCAGGACACCTGGAAGCTGACCTCATTTCACCCTGAAGAGTCAGGGAAGGGAGGCTCGGGAGAGGCCCTGCTCCCTGTGCCCAGTGGGCCTCCCATGTGGACTGATACATAGTTCAGCAAAGCCCAGACCCTCCCCACCACCTCCCCAAAGGTAGTCAAGGCAGAGCCTGGCTGCTAATGGGAGGATGTTCCTGTTATTATTACAGGAAAAAAAAAAAAAGTCAGTCTAAATCTTAGTGGCTTAAACTAACAATTTTGCTACGTTTACAGACTCTGTGGGTCAAGAATTTGGACAAGGCACAGTGGGGGTGTGAGCTCCATGATGCCTCGTGTCTCACCTAGGAAGATTCAGTAGCTGGCGGCACCATGACAGCTGGCAGCTGGAATCATCTGAGGATCATCACCCACGTGTCTGGTGATTGATGCTGGCTGTCAGGTAGGACCTCAGCTGGGCTGTCAGCCGAAACAGCTACCTGTGTGCTGTCTCTTCCTGTGGGCTAGTTTGGGCTTCCTCCCAGCATGGCAGCTGAGTTCTAAGGGCAAGCTGGGTTCTAAGGGCTCTCTTCCCAAAAGAGCCAAGTAGAAGTTGAATCGCTTTTATGACCTAACTTTGGAAATCACATAGCCTTGCATCACTTCTGCAAGAGTCACAAGTCCACCCAAATTACAGACAGGGGGACACAGACCTCACCTCTCAATGGGATAACATATGGAATTGGAGATACTGTTAAGGACATCTTTGGCCACATAATTAACTACTGAAAACAGTAGGGAGGAATTGGCTACCCAGGTGTGAGTTGTTGCCTCAAGGGTGGAGGGGCAGCCAGCATTGAATGAGAGCCAGTCTGAATGGATGCCAGGGAGAGCAGTTTGGATTGAGGTTGACTTCTGAGATCCAGGCAACAACGCCAGAGATACCAAGGCAGAGGTTCAGCTGGACGCAGAGGAACAAGCATTGTTTTATTTATTTACCTACTACCCCTCCATCAGTCTGGCCACCTGGTCTCCCATCTATCTATTCATCAATCCACACATCCATCCATCCATCCATCCATCCGTCCATCCATCTACCCATCCACCCACCTATCCATTCATCCTCCATCCACCCACCCACCTATCCATCCATTCATCCACCTATTCATCCATCACCCATCTATCCATTTATCCATCCATCTATCCTTTCATCCATCCATTTATTCTACCCACCCATGTGTCTTATTCACTTTCACTATGACTCAGTTTCCTCATCTGTAAAATGGGGATCGTAATATAAACCTCGTGGGATTGTTTGAGGATTCAATGAATTGATAAATGTAAAGTCCCCAGCACATATTAAGAGCTCGATAGGCTTGGCACGGTGGCTCACGCCTGTAATCCCAGCACTTTGGGAGGCCAAGGTGGGCAGATCACAAGGTCAGGAGATCGAGACCATCGTGGCTAACACAGTGAAACCCCGTCTCTACCAAAAATACAAAAAAATTAGCTGGGCATGGTGGCTGGCACCTGTAGTCCCAGCTACTCGGGAGGCTGAGGCAGGAGAATGGAGTGAACCCGGGAGGCGGAGCTTGCAGTGAGCCGAGATCATGCCACTGCACTCCAGTTTGGGCGACAGATCGAGACTCCGTCTCAAAAATAAATAAGTAAATAAATAAAAATAAATAAAAAAGAGCTCGATAAATATTATCAATTTTTATTAACATTAGTATGATTCTTACTGTTATTCAGGCATGTACCCACCTATAAATCTATCTTCCCATCCACTCTCCCATTCATCTGTTTTTTTTCATTTATTCAGTAGTACAGTTAACCATATGCACATTTAATTTACATGAGTTCAATTATATTCTTAGCAATAAAGAAAGACAGAAAATGAATTTTAAAAGCACAGTTGACTTTTCGTGCCATTTTTGCACAATGGGTGTGTGGCCCAGAAGGAGTATGAGGTGAGCCATGTTACTAATTGCGGGGTTGGGGTGAGAGCAAAACCATGTAGCTGCATTTCTGGGGCAGTTTATTGGATTTTACAGGGTAATTTTAACTGTTCATGGTTCATGCTGACTTTCCTACCTTTTAGATGGCATGGGACCCACCTCTCTGTGATGTGCTCTGGCTGGCTCCCAGCAGCACAGATACAGTAGGACCTGGTCCCTGCCCTCAATATACTCACAGTGCATGGCACGTTCAGTGGCACAGACACATAAACAGACCATGATGGTGTAGTATAAAAAATTCAAGCTGGAGAAGCACTGTGGGCAAATGACTGCTGTGAGGAGGGCAAAAAGAGCAGCAGGGAGGCCTTTGTGAGTGTGTGACATTTAAACAAAATCTTAAAGCTTATGAGCATAAATTCTCAAGACACTCAAGAAGGAGAAGGGCGCACCAGGTGGAGGGAACAGCACGTTATGCAGAGAGATGAAAGATCACAGGGTGTGGAGAGAATGGAGAGCAGGGTGGGAGGGCAGGAGTGGAGGGACATAAGTCTGGAGGTGTCATCGGGGCTGATCTGAAAGGGCCTATGGTACCAGCCAGGGGAGCTTGGGCTCTATTCTGCAGGTGGCGGGCAGCCGTGGAGAGGATTAGGCAGAGGAAAGTTAGGGTCAGAGTTGTGTTTTCAATAAATCGCTCCTGCTGCTGTGTGATGGATGAACAGGAAAAGAAAAGTCTGGAAGTACAGAGACCAGAGAGGGAGGCTGAGCCCCACCCGGCTTCTATTGAGTTCTGGGACGGTGGTGCTACCACAGAGGAGGCCTGAAGACAGTGAACCAAGGGCCCCGTTATTGGGCAAATTTACCACTTTGGGCTTGAGATTCCCAATATATGGCCTCACAAGTGTTTTAAGTTGAAGGAGCAGATGGCTCTCCTCAGGGTCAGCTAGAGGGCTTAGGTTCTGCACCCCATAAAGTCTGCCTGGGGCTGGAAAGGGCTCTTCACTGGATTTATAGTGTCGTTTTATTGTTTTTTGTTTTGTTTTGTTTTGTTTTTTTCTTTTTTGAGATGGAGTCTTGTTCTGTCGCCCAGGCTGGAGTGCAGTGGTGACCTCGGCTCACTGCAGCCTCTGCTTCTGAGGTTCAAGCGATTCTCCTGCCTCAGCTTCCTGAGTAGCTGGGTCTACAGGCACGTGCCACCATGCCTGGCTAATTTTTGTATTTTTAGTAGAGACGGGGTTTCACCATGTTGGCCAGGCTGGTTTCGAACTTCTGACCTCAAGTAAAATGCCTGCCTCTGCCTCCCAAAGTGCTGGGATTATAGATGTGAGCCACTGCGTCCGACCTGTTGTATGTTTTTTAAATTTATCTCCCTTAGGGTTCATTTTGACTCCTGAATCTGAGGGTTCATGTCTTTCATCAGTTCTGGAAAGTTCTTTGAATGCTACCTTTCGCCCATTCTCTCAATTATCTCTTCTTGGAACTCGAAGTAGAGGTTGTCAGACCTTTTTCATCTATCCTCTGTGTCTGTCTTAGTTTTCCCTCCATTTCTTTCTGCTGTATTCTGGACAATTTCTTCAGATTCCAAGTCACATTTTTTTTCTCTTCAGCTGAGGTTAACAACCTGTTGTTTAACACTTCTAAGAGTTAAAAATTCTAATTATTGTATATTTTTTATTTCTGGAAGTTTGGCTTGGTTCTTTTTCAAACCTGCCTGTTCTTTCTGTAGCATCCCTCACTGCATATTCATTGTTTCAAGCTCCTCTATTCTGTCTGTAAACACATGGAATATATTTACTGTATTTTACATTTTGAATCCTACAATACCAATATCTGAAGTCTTTGGGGATCTGACTTTGTTGTTTGCTGTTTCTTCTGTTTTGCTCAGGGTGGCATGTCTCTTGGATGCTTTGAATTTTATTTTTATTTTCAGTTGGATCTATGGGAATTTCACTGAGGACCAGGCTGAAGGTGTTTTCTTCCAGGGAGAGTGCAAAACATTTAAATTGAATTGTTATTGAGGGGAACATACAATAGAGTGCATTAATCTTAAATGTACATTTTAAATGGATATACATCCCCATAACCATCATCCAGATCAAGATATAGAACGTTCTCAGCACTGCAGAAAGTTTCCTCATCTCTCTTTCCAGTATACCTGCACCCCGAGAGGGAACCCCATTCTAACTTCTACCAAATCACTGATGAGTTGTGAAATGATATACAAATGAAACCATATAGTACATTTTCTTTTCTTGTTTTCGAGACAGGGTCTCACTCTGTCACCTAGGCTGGAGTGCAGTGGCACAATCACAGTTCATTGCAGCTTCAAACTCCTGGGCTCAAGCAATCCTCCCACCTCAGCCTCCCAAGTAGCTGGGACTACAGGTATGCGCCACCACACTGGCTAATTTTTAAAAATTTTTTGTAGAGATGGGGTTTCCCTATGTTGCCCAGGCTGGTCTCAAACTGCTGGCCTCAAGTGATCCTCTGGCCTCAGCTTCCAAGTGTGCTGGGATTACAGGCATGAGCCACCTTACCTGACTAGTATTCTTTAACTTGATGTATATCTGTGAGATGCATTCATGTTATCCCATGTGGTGATACTGTCTTTATTTTAATTTCTGTGTAGTATTCCATTGTATGAATATATCACAGTTGGGTTTTCCATTCTCCTGACGAGGTCTCCAAGTTACATTTGGGTAATTTCTGGTTAGGAACTATGATGAATAAAGTTTCCATGAGCATTCCTGTATATTTCTTTTGGTGAGCATTGCATTTATTTTTATAGGGTAAATACCCCAGAGTGAAATTACTGGGTGATGGAATATATGGATGTTTGGCTTTAGTAGACCCTGCCGAAGTTTTCCAGGGTGGTTGTGCCCATTTACTCTCCCACCAGCCACATATGAGGATTCTGATTACATCCTTCCCAGCACTTGGCATTGACAGTTTTTAACATTTGCCATTGTGGTGGGAGTGTAGTGGTATTTCACTGTGGTGTTAATTTTTATTTTCCTGATGATTAATGATGTAGAATACCTTTCCATGTTTATTGGCTATTTTGACCTATTTGATGTAGTGCAGTCTGTTGCCTCCTTTTTTCTGAACTCAATTAAGTGGAATTCACTGGAAAGGTAAAGTGGCTTATATTCCAAGTTATGTAACACCTCCAGCACAGTGTAGGGCAGTGATGTGCTGGCAAACTGGTTCTCAGATTTTTTTTTTTTTTTTTTTTTTTTTGAGACAAGGTCTTGCTCTGTCTTGCAGGCTGGAGTGCAGTGACAGAATCTCAGCTCACTGCAGCCTCAAGCTCCTAGGCTCAAGCAATCCTTCCACCTCAGCCTCCTGAGAGTTGAGACTACAGGGTGCGCTGCCACACCCGGCTAATTTTTGTATTTTTATAGATGGGGGGGTTCACCATGTTGCCCAGGCTGGTCTCAAACTCCTGGGCTCAAGTGATCTGCCCGCCTCAGCCACCCAAAGTGCTAGGATTATGGACATGAGCCACCGCGCCCAGCCAGATTGGCCAGATTTTTTTTAGTAGCCTGATTTGCAGTATTTTCTGATTTCTATGATATACATACTTCAACCATAGCCAATTTCAAGCTACTGAATGGCTTGCAAAACTCCTGAATATTTAACAAATGGCTCCCATGAGCCAGGATGGATTGGCTCCAGGATACCACTGCGTCTAGGGTAGCACCTCTAATAAAACTAATTGATATTTCTGCAGCAAACTGTGTAACTATTCACACTAATTGGTATAAAACATCTTCATATCCATTGAGGTCAGATTTTTGCGTGCAAAGAGTCAACCATGAATTAACTGTAAAAGAAGGACTTTCAGTTGAGAAAGATCTTTGGATTTTCACATTGCACATAAAAGATAGTGGGTCTGTTTCTGCATCGATTCCACTGTCTGCAGATTTGCTGATACTGTTGGGATCCTTCGGGAAATCCTGGTGACCTTTGTGAACAGCAGTGAACAATGATTTTGAGCTCAGTGATGTCCAAGATCCCTTTAGTTCTAGAAGTCTATGGCTAAAAATTTAAGAAATATTTCACTAACTGCCCATTTGGCTTTATTTCTATTTTAGTACTACTGTGGGCTGGAGTCTTTTAAAACATGGTTTCTGGAGCCATGGAGAGATGGTTTCTGGTAAACCCAGCGCTCGAATGGTCCTTCCCACAGAAGGTTCTGGAGTCAGGCTGCCTAGACTTAAATCTTGGCTCCACGACTGGCTTGCTCTTGGATTTGGGGCAAGTCATGTGAAATCCTTCTGTGCCTTTGTTTCCTCACTGATCATGAAAACTGAAGTGTGAAAAAAAGTGGAATTCCTGAGGCCCATCTCTGGGCTGCCCACTGGGGGCTTCCTCAGACACAGGACCCCAGATGGCATTGAGCATCTTGAGTCAGCCAGCGTTGGCCAGTGGAGGGGGGCAGTTTGCAGTGGCCATAGGAGAATCTTACTCCACACGACTTAGTGCTCCGGTGTTTCCCCATCTTCCCTGACGCAGCTTCTTTGTCAGTGGCGCTCAGGCCCAAGGCCCATCCCTTCCTCAAGAAATCCTGCTCCTACTTGAGGAAACTTGGCATCCAGGGCCTCCCCCAACCCTGGCAACAGTTCGGAATCCACCACTGTGAGATATCTCAGACCTGGTTTCTTGAGTCTTTTTCTTCCTGTGGGGCCTGTCCGGAGACCCTGATTTAGATCTCGCCTCTCTCCCCTCCCTCTAGGGGCAGTAGAAGCTGTGACCAAGCTCATGCTTTGTGTCCTGGACCATCTGGGCCAAGAGAAGGCCACCTGCCGGAGGCAGGGCCAGTGGCCACTCTTGTTGGGTTCTCATCATTAAACTGTTGTTCTGATGCCCATTTGTAAAATTGGGTTGTCTGTCTTGTTCCTGTAGGTTCCTGGGAGCTCTTCCGTCTGGCTATCAGCCATCAGTTGGATATCTATATTGAAAACATAATGTCTCCTAGTCTGAGGCTTGTCTTTTACCTCTCCTAAATGAAGAGTTCAATATTAATGAAGTCTAATTTATCATTATTTTCTTTTATCATTAGTGGTTCTTTGTTCGTTTTTGTGAGACAGGGTCTTGCTCTGTTGCTCAGGCTGAGTGCCGTGGCATGATAACGGCTCACTGCAGCCTCAACCTCCCAGACTCAAGTGATCCTCCCACCTCAGCCTCCCGAGTAGCTGGGACTACAGGTGCACATCACCATGCCCAGTTAATTTTCGTATTTTTTTGTAGAGATGGCGTTTCACCATATTGCCCAGGCTGGTCTTGAACTCCTGAGCTCAAGTGATCCTCCTTCCTCAGTCTCCCAAAGTGCTGAGATTACAAGTGTGAGCCACCATGCTCAGCCACTGTTTCTTATATCTTTTAGGAAATGAAGATATTTATTCATATTTTCTTCTAGAATTTGTATTGTTTTTGTTTCCACATACAGATCTATGAAATTGATCTATCTTGCAATTAATTATATCTTCAATTAATTTTTGTGTATGGTGCATGATAAGAGTCAAAATTCCTTTTTGTCATATGGATATCTAGTTTTGGTGGCATTATTTATTGAAAAGACCACCCTTTCACCCCACTGAATTTCAGGATACATCATGAGCCAGGTGACATGGCATGGGTCCAGTTTTGGACTGTCTTCAGTACTTCCGATCTATTTGTCTTTGCACTAATGCCCACTGTCTTGATTACTATAGTTCTATAGCTTATTTTTATTTAACCTTTTGGCTTCAGAGAATTGTAGATTTGCATACAATTGTAAGAAAGAATACAGAGAGATCCCACATTCCCTTTACCTGGTTTCTCCCAATGGTAACATCTTGCAAAACTCTAGTATAATATCACATCTAGAATGTTGATATTGATGCGGCCCTCTGGTCTAATTCAGATTTCCCCAGTTTTACCTGTATTCATTTGTGCATGAGTGTGTGTGTGTGTTTAGTTCTGTACAATTTTATCACCTGTGTAGGTCTGCGTATCCACACAGAGTGAAGCTTCAGAACACTTTCATCACCACCAGAATCTCGTGTTTCCCTTTTCTCAGCCACACCCGCCACCCTTCCACATTCTCTCTCCACCCTACTCCTAACCCCAATCCCTGACACTCACTAATCTGTTCTCCACTTCTGTGTTTTTATCCAGAAATGTTATATAAATGGAATCGCACAATAGCTTTTCGGGATTGGCTTCTTTCACTCAGTGTAAATTCCCTTGGGATGCACACGGTGGTTCCGTGTGTCAGTAGTTTGTTCCTTTTTATTGATGAGTGGTATTCCATGGTGTGGATGCACCAATTTGTTTGGCCATTCATCCGTTGAAGGATATCTGAGTTGTTTCCAGTTTGGGGTTACTATGAATAGAGCTGCTATAAACAATCATGTGAACATGATTTTTGTGTGAGCATAAGTTTCTATTTCTCTTGGATAAATGCCCAAGAGTGCAATTTCTGGGGTGTATGGTAATTGTATGTTTAGAGGTTTTTTTCCAATTGGCTTTATTTTGTAGAGCCATCTTAAATTCACAGAAAAAAATTGAATGGAAGGTACAGAGAGTTCTCATATACCCCCATCCCTACATACGCAGAGCCTCCCCTACCTCAAAATCCCACCACCAGAGTGGTACATTCGTTATCATCAATGAACCTAAATTGACACATCATTATCACACAGAGACCATGGTTTACATTAGGGTTCACTCTGATGTACATTCCATGGCTTTTGGCAAATGTAAAACGACATGTGTCCCTCATTACAGTGTTATTCAGATCATTTTCGCTGCCCTGAAAATCCTCTATGTTCCACCCACTCATCCCTCTCTACCCCCAACCCCTGGCAACCACCTGATGCTTTTACTGTCTCCATAATTTTGCCTTCTCCAGAATGTCATATACAGCTGACACTTAAACGATGCAGGAGGCAGGGGTACTGACCCTTTGTGCAGTTGAAAATCTGGGTATAACTTTTGACCCCCAAAACCTAACTACTAATAACCTACTGTTTACTAGAAAGAAGCCTTACTGATAATGAACAGTTGATTAACACCTATGTTGTATGTTATACGTATTATATACTGTATTCTTACAATCAAGTAAGGCAGAGAAAAGAAAACGTTATTAAGAAAAATCATAAGAAAGAGAAAATACATTTATTATTCATTCAGTGGAAGTGGATAATCATAAAGGTCTTTATCATCATCATCTTCACATTGTGTAGGCAGAGGAAGAGGAGCAAGAGGAGGGGTTGGTCTTGCTGTCTCAGGGGTGGTGGTTCATGTGTGAGTTTTTTCAAATTATTGCAAATTTCAAAGTTGTCCAATAGATATATATTTAAAATCCACACATAAGTGGACCTGTGTGATTAGAATCTGTGTTGTTCAAGGGTCAACTGTAGTTGAAATCATACAGTAGGTAGCCTTTTCAGATTGGCTTTTTTCTCTTAGTAATATGCATTTAATATTTCTCTATGTCTTTTCATGGCTAGATAGCTCATTTCTTTTTAGTGCTGAATAATATTTCATTGTCTGAATATAGCACAGTTTACTTGTCCACTAACCTACTGAAGGACGTCTTGGTTGCTTCTGTGTTTTGGCAATTATTAATAAAGCTGAAATAGACTTTCAAGTGCAAGTTTTTATGTGACATAAGTTTTCAATTCATTTGGGTAAATACTAAGGAGCATGATTGCTGGATCGGATGGTAAGAGTATTTTTAATTCTGTAAGAAACCACCAAACCGTCTTCCAAAGTGGCTGTACCATTTGCATTCCCACCAGCAGTGAATGAGAATTCCTGTTGCTCCACATCCTCACCAGCGTTTGGTGTTGTTAGTGTTTTGGATTTTTGCCATTCTAATAGGTCTGTGGAGTGGTATCTTACTGTTGTTTAAATTTGCAATTCTCCAATGACATATGATGTTGAACATTTTTCATATGCTTACTTGCTATCTGTATATCTTCTTTGGAGAGGTGTCTGTTAATGTCTTTTGCCCAGTTTTAAGTTGGTGTTTGTTTTCTTATTGTTGAGTTTTAGGAGTTCTTCATGTGTTTTAGATAACAGTCCTTCACCAGGTATATCTTTTACAAATACAGTCATGCACCACATAATAATGTTTCTATCAATGACAAACCACATATATGAAGGTGGTCCCATGAGATTATAATGGAGCTTAAAAAGTCCTATTGCCTAGTGACGTAGTAGATGTCTTAATGTTCTAGGCTGACACATTCTTCATGTGTTTGTAGTAATGCCGATGTAAACAAACCTACCGTGCCGCCAGTAGTATAAAAGTCTAACATATACAATTATGTACATTTGACCATGATGATAAACAACTGTTACTGGTTTTGTATTTACTATATCATGTTTTTATTGTTATTTTGGAGTGTACTTCTACTATTAAAAAAAAGTTTACTTAAAACAGTATGCCATGGTATGCTGGCAGCAGCTCATGCATCTCATGTTTATTTTTGTACAGCTGTACAATGTGTTTGTGTTTTAAGCTAATTGTTATTACACAAGAGTCAAAAGTTTTTTTTGTCATTGTTTTGTTTTGTTTTTAAGATGGAGTCTTGCTCTGTTGCCCAGGCTGGAGTGCAGTGGCACGGTCTCAGCTCACTGCATCCTCTGCCTCCTGGATTCAAAGAATTCTCCCTGCCGCTGCCTCCCAAGTAGCTGAGATTACAGGTGCCAGCCACCATGCCCGGCTAATTTTGTATTTTTAGAATAGACGGGGTTTTGCCATGTTGGCCAGGCTGGTCTTGAACTCCTGATCTCAGGTGATCCACCTGCCTCGGCCTCCCAAAGTGCTGGGATTACAGGTGTGAGCCACCGTGCCCAGCCAAAAAGTATTTTTTAAGTTCAAAGTTTATAAAGTAAAAAAGGTACAGTAATCTCAGTTGAGTTCTTGCTGCATTTTGAGAGTTCTTTGAGAGTTTTAAGGTTAATTTATTATTGAAGAAAGAAAAATATTTTTTACAAATTTAGTGTACCCTAAGTATACAGTATTCGTAAATTCTACAATAGTGTACAGTAATGTCCTCAGCCTTCACATTCATTCACACCTCACTAATTGACTTACCCAGAGCAACTCCCAGTCCTGCAAGCTCCACTCATGATAAATGCCCTATACAGGTGTACCATTTTTAAATCTTTTACACCATGTTTTTACTGTAGCTTTTCTGCTTAGATATGTTTAGATACACAAATATGTACCATTGTGTTACAATTACCTAGGGTATACAATACTGTACCATATTGTACAGGCTTGCAGTCTAGGAGCAATAGGCTATACCATCTGGCTTAGGTGTATAGGAGGCTATAGTGCCTGGGTTGGTGCCAGTATGCTCTATGATGTTCTTTGCACAAGGACAAATTCACCTAATGAAGCATTTCTCATAACATATCCCCATCATTAAGAAATGCATGACTGTATTTCCTTCTAGTCTGTGGCTCGTCTTCTCATTCTCTTGATATTGTCTTTTACAGAGCAGAAGTTTTTAATTTTAATGAAACCCTGCTGATAAATTATTTCTTTTATGTCTCATGCCTTTGGTGTTGTTTGTTTGTATCTAAAAAGTCATTACCATTCCCGAGGTCATGTAGGCTTTATCCTACGTTGTCATCTAGGACTTTAATAGTTTTGTGTTTTACATTTACGTCTATGAGCCATTTTGAGTTAATTTTTGTGAAAGGTATAAAGTCTGTGTTTAGACTCTTTTTTTTTTTTTTTTTTTTTTGGCATGAGGATCTCCAGTTTTTCCAGCACCATTTGTTGAAAAGACTCGCTTTGTTCCTCTGCATTGCCTTTGCTTCTTTGTCAAGTATCAGTTGACTATACTTATGTGGGTCTATTTCTGGGCTCTCTATTCTGTTCCATTGATCTGTTTGTCTTTTCTTTCACCAATGACCACATTGTCTTGACAATAATAGCTTTATAGTAAGTCTTGAAGCTGGGTAGTATCAGCCCTCCAACTTTATTCATCTTCAATGTTGAATTGGCTATTCTTGGTCTTTTGCCTCGCTGTATAACTTTTAGAATCAGTTTGTCAATACCCTCAAATAACTTGTTGGGATTTTGATTGGGATTGCATTGACTCTATAGATCAAGTTGGAAAGAACTGACATCTTGACAAGATTGAATCTTCTATCCATGAACATGGAATAACATTCCATTTATTCTGTTCTTTGATTTCTTTAATCAGAAGCTTGTAGTTTTTCTCATATAGATCTTGTACATATTTTTGTTAGATTTATACCTATTTCATTTTGGGGATACTAATGTAAATGGTATTGGGCTTTTAACTTCAAATTCCACTTGTTTATTGCTGGTGAAAGTAATTGATTTTTGTATATTAACTTTGTATCCTGCAACCTTGCTATAATTGCTTATTAATTCCCAGAGTTTATGTTTAATTTTATTTTTTAAAAACCTGTCATACTGTTTTCTAGAGGGGCTGTACCACTTTACATTCCCACTAGCAGCATATGAGTGATTCAGTTTTTCTGCGCTCTTGCAAAATCTGGTGTTGTCACTGTTTTTCACTTTAGCAATTCTGATAGGTATATAATGCTATCTCATTGTGCTTTTAATTTGCTTTTCCTGATGGCTAATGATGATGAACATCTTTTCATGGGCTTATTTGTCATCAGTACGTCTTCTTTGGTGAAATGTCCACTAATGTCTTTTGCTCGTTTTCTTATTGGATTGTTTGTTGTTGTTGTTGTTTTTTAAATTATTGAGTTTTGAGAGTTCTTTATACATCCTAGATACCAGCCCTTTGTTGTAAATATTTTCTCTCCACTATATGTTTTAATATACCCTGAAATCTAGTAATATTAGTCCTATAGCTTCATGCTACTTCTTCAGTATAGTCTCTGCAGTTGAAAGTCCGTTGGATTTTCATATAAATTTTAGAATGAGCTTATCAAGTTCCCAAGAGGATGTTAATTGGGATTGGGATCTATAGATCCATGTGAGAAGAACTGACATCTTTCAAATCGTGAAAAAGTGCTGGGATTACAGGAGTGAGCCATCGCACGTGGCCATATTTGTTGATTTTTTTTTTTTGAAACGGATTCTCGCTGCGAACATGATACATCTCCCCATTTATTAGGTTCTTTTTTTCATTTCTTTCTGCAGTGTTTTGTGATTTTCAGTGTAAAAGTCTTACACATCTTTCATTAGAGATATTTCTGGGTATTTTATGGGTTTTGGTGATATTGTGTTGTCTATTTAAATTTCTTTGTTTCGGCCAGGCACAGTGGCTCATGCCTATAATCCCCGCACTTTGGGAGGCCCAGGCGGGTGGATCACCTGAGTTCAGGAGTTCGAGACCAGTCTGGCCAACATGATGAAACCCCATCTCTACTAAAAATACAAAAAAATTAGCCAGATGTGGTGGTGGGCGCCTGTAATCCCAGCTACTCGGGAGGCTGAGGCAAGAGAATTGCTTGAACCTGGGAGGCGGAGTTTACAGTGAGCCAAGATCGTGCCACTGCACTCCAGCCTGGGCGACAGAGCAGGACTCTGTCTCAAAAAATAAATAAATAAATAATATTTTTGTTTGTTGCTCATATGTAAAAATACAAATACTTTTTGAATATTTGTTTGGGTACAGAGACTTTGCTAAACTCACTTCTTAACTCTAATAGTTTGTAGATTCTTTTGGATTTTCCACATTCACAAAATGTCATCTGTGAATAATGATATTTTTATTTCTTCAGTTCCAGTTTGTACACTTTTTCTCATCTTTTTGCACTGACTAGGATCTCTAATGCAACGTTAAATAAAAATAATGACAGTAGACAGTTAATCTAAAGGGAAAAGCATTCTAAATGTTTTTCACCAATAAGTGTGATGTTAGCTATAGGGTTTTATAGGTGCCCATTATAAGGTAAGAGAAGACCTTTTCAGTTTCTAGTATGGAGAATTTTTATTTTGAATGGGTATTGAATTTTACCAAATGTTTTCCACATTTTTTTATTTTTTTCCCAATTTTTTGAAATGATAGTTTTTTAGAACATTTTTGAAGTGGTGAATTATATTGATTTTTTGTGCAGTGGCGAGATCTCGGCTAACTACAACCTCCACCTCCCGGGTTCAAGCGATTCTCCATCTCAGCCTCCCAAGTACCTGGGACTACAGACATGCACCACCAAGCCCGGCTAATTTTTGTATTTTTAATAGAGACGGGGTTTTGCCATGTTGGCCAGGCTGGTCTCGAACTCCTGACCTCAAGTGATCCACCTGCCTCAGCCTCCCAAAGTGCTGGGATTATAGGAGTGAGCCATCACACCTGGCCATATTGGTTGATTTTTTTTTTTTTTTTTTTTTTTTTGAAACAGATTCTTGCTCTATCACCCAGGCTGGAGTGCAGTGGTGAGATTCTGGCCCACTGCAACCTCCACCTCCCAGGTTCAAGTGATTCTCCCACCTCAGTCTCCCCAGTAGCTGGAATTACAGGCGTGTGCCACCATGCCCAACTAATTTTTTGTATTTTTAGTAAAGATGGGGTTTTGCCATGTTGGCCAGGCTGGTCTCAAACTCCTGACCTCAAGTGATCTGCCCCCACTTTGCCTCCCACAGTGCTGGGATTACAGGTGTGAGTCACCACGCCCGGCCATATTGATTTATTTATTTTTTTTTTAATGGAGATGGAATCTCACTCTGTCACCTAGGCTGGAGTGCAGTGGCGCGATCTCGGCTCACTGCAATCTCTGCCTCCCGGGTTCAAACAATTCTTCCACCTCAGTCTCCCGAGTAGCTGGGACCACAGGTGCATGCCGCCACGCCCAGCTAACTTTTTGTATTTTACTAGATACGGGGTTTCACTGTGTTGCCCAGGCTGGTCTCGAACTCCTGAGCTCAGGCAATCCACCCTCCTCAGCCTCCCAAAGTACTAGGATTTTTTATTTTAAAAATCCGATTTTTGAATTTAAAAGCAACATTAAATTCATGAAATAAATCACATTTGGTCATGTTGTATTGTGCTTTTTATGTATCTCTAGATTTATTATGTTAATATTTGTTTAGTATTTTTGCATCTACATTTATGTAGATATTGGCTTATAATTTTTCTTTTTTGTAATGTAAAGTGAGTCAGGAAATATTCATAAATTGAGTCAGGAAATATTCCCTCCTTTACTATTCTCTAGAAGAATTTATAGGATTAATGTTCTTTATTCTCTAAATATTTGGGAAAATTCACCGGTGAAGCCATCTAGGCTTAGATAATTTTTTTGTGTGAGAAGGCTTTAAATTAGAGATTCAATATTTAAAAATAGGTATATGGCTGTTCAAAATTTTTATTTCTTCTTGTATCCTTTTGGTAAGTAATGCTTTTCAAAGAATTTGTCCATTTCAATTAAATTATCCAAGTTTTGGCATAAAGATGTTTACAATATTTTCTTATTGCCTTTTAAATGTCTATAGTATCTATGGGTGCAGTGCTTTGGGAGGCCGAGGCACGCAGATCACTTGAGGTCAGGAGTTCAAGACCAGCCTGGCCAATATGGTGAAACCCCATTTCTACTAAAAATAGAAAGATTAGCCGGGCATGGTGGTGCGCTCTTGTAGTCCCAGTTACTCGGGAGGCTGAAGCAGGAGAATTGGTTGAACCCAGGAGGTGGAGGTTGCAGTGAGCCGAGATTGCACCACTGAACTCCAGCCTGGTGGACAGATTGAGACTCTGCCTCAAAAATAAATAAATTAATTAATTAAAATGTCTATAGTATCTGTAGTGATGCCCTTTCTTCATTCTTGATGTTTATAACTTATGTTATCTCTCTCTCTCTCTTCATGATCCTTTTCAAAGAACCAACTTTTGGCTTTGTTAGTTTTCAGATCCATTTAAAATGGAATTCTGAGGCTGGGCGCAGTGGCTCACGCCTGCACTCCCAGCATTTTGAGAGGCCAAGATGGGTAGATCACCTGAGGTCAGGAGTTCGAGACCAGTCTGGCCAACATGGTGAAACTCTGTCTCTACTAAAAATACAAAAATTAGCCAGGGGTGGTGGTATGCATCTGTAATCCCAGCTACTCGGAGGCTGAGGCAGGAGAATCGCTTGAACCGGGCAGGCAGAGGTTGCAGTGAACCAAGATCACGTCACTGCACTCCAGCCTGGGTGACAGAGGGAGACTCTATCTCCAAAATAAATAAATAAATTCTGAGCTTGAATTTTTTGGTATCACATAAATATTTAGAATTCAGGCCTTGAATCCATGTGAGGGCCAGTCAGTATCCACAACTTCTCAGAGGTTACTCCTCTTTAATCCCACCCAGACCCAAAGCTGAGACAGATCATTTTCTTTGCTGTCTGTCTTCATGGGGCAGGATTAAAAAAAAAAAAAATCACGCCTTTCCTGAGTCCATAATTTATGTAGGGTGAGCTCTGACTCATTTGGCTGTCTGTCCTGTACAGGTTGCAGGCTTTGTATTACCTGAGTTAGAGATGTCTGCATGACATCCACAACGCCAATGTAGGCTGATCTCTCAGGACTCATATTCCTGCTTTGTTTCTGGCACAAGAGAATTTCTCTACTTTCTTGAAGACTTATTCATTTCTATATAATGTTTAAAATCTATAGCATTTGACAGTGGTGAGAACGTAGTATTTCTCACCTTAGGGTGTTTGTATTGCTGTTCCCTCCAGCTGGAATGCTTTTCACCGAGATATCTGCAGGGCTGCCTCCTTTGCTCTGTTCCTCACACCTTACCTTCTCAGTGAGTCCTACCGGACTTCCCTATTTAATCATCTTCATCAACTCTAGCACCCCCTATTCCCCTTACCTTCTCTGCTTTTCCTTTTTTTGTTTTTGTTTGCTTTTTTTACACAGGGTCTTACTGTGTTGCCCAGGCTGGAGTGCAATCATAGCTCACTACAGCCTCCATCTCCTGCTCTCAGATGATCCTTCTGCTTCAGCCTCCTGAATAGCTGGGGCTGCGGGCACACACCAGCACGCTTGGCTAATTTTTAATTTTTTTAGTAGAGATGAGATCCGGTTATGTTGCCCAGGCTGGTCTCAAACTCCTAGACTCAAGCGATGCTCTCACCTCAGCCTCCCAAAATGCTAGGATTACAGACGTGAGCCACCATGCCTGTCTCTTTCCTTTTTGTCATAGAACTTATAGCCATCTGTGTCATTTACTGATTTATCATGTTTTTTGTTTATTGACCAGTTCCTTTTGCTAGATGTAAGCTCCATGAAGGCAGGTTCTTTATGTTTTCTTTACTCCAAATTCCTAAAACAGTGTCTGGCACATAGCAGGCTCTCAGTAAATATTCTCTCAGTAAATATTCTTTTTTTTTTTTTTTTTTGAGACAGAGTCTTGCTCTGTTGCCCAGGCTGAAGTACAGTGGCGTGATCTTCGCTCACTGCAACCTCCACCTCCTGGGTTCAAGCGATTCTCCTGCCTTAGCCTCCCGAGTAGCTGAGACTACAGGCGCCCACCACTGTGCCCAGCTAATTTTTTGTATTTTTAGTAGAGACGGGGTTTCACCATGTTGGCCAGGCTGGTCTCGAACTCCTGATCTCAGGCGATCCACCTGCCTCAGCCTCCCAAAGTGCTAGGATTACTGGCGTGAGCCACCACGCTTGGCTCAGTAAATATTCTTTAAAAAAGTGTCCAGAAACTGAGTCCTTTTATTGGACAGAGGGGAAAACAGGAGTGCAGAGAGGGAAAGGGATTTGTCTAAGGTCACCTGGAGAGATGGTGGCAGAGCCAGGACCAGAACAGTTTCTCCTGGCCTGTTACAATGTGCCCTCTGTCCCCTCGGAGCCTCCCCGCAGGGCTCAGGTGTGAGTGGTGCAGAAGCAACCTGCATCTCATAGCACTGTGGGCCACTTTCTCCTTCGGGAAGCACAGTCTGCCCTGACTTCTGTCACATGCCGCTCCCTGTTTTCCTTCTCCTTACCTGCTTACATTCTTTTAGCCTCTTTTGCTTGACCCATGAAGTGGCTATGTCCTTAGGCTCTGTCTCTCTCAAGGCCCTCTTATTGAATGACCTTGCTCACTCCACACCTTCAGTCATTCCCTCTCCAGGCTCAGTCTCTCCCAAGTGCCCATTTTTCTGGACATCTCTTTTCAAGCCTCTGGATGCCTGGCAGGCTCCTTGTGTGCAAGAGAAAAGCCTTGGTCCTGAAGCAAAATACCTGGCTCCACACTCACTCAGTGAACCCGTGGGTCAGTCCTCACCACTCTCTGAGCCTCGAAGTTTCCTTCTGAGAAAAAGGACATCTTTTCATTCAACCCCCACAGGTTTGTTGGGAGGTTCTAGGAAGACTGTGGATTGACAGCTGTTTGCAAACTTAAAACATGGCGCCAAAGGAGGGACAGCACTCTGTGCCCCATAGACAGTGCACACAAGTCCCCAAGTGGGCCATCCTCTTCTGGCCTCCCCCTACCGTTTGCCCAGACCTCCCGTCTCCAGGGCAACCCTACCAGTCCCCCATACCAGATACTGGAGCCTCGTTTTGCCTCCTCCTCTCCCCCATCCCCACTTTGGGATCCACCAGCAACAATGTTGGTTCTGCCTACTCGGTATCTCTTTCCACTGTCCCCTCCTCCCCCTCCTACACTCCAGCCCAGTCCAGGTCCCATTAGCTCTCCCCCAGACAGTTTCAGTGGCCTCCTTTCTGGTGTCCCTGGCTTCCTTCTGTTTGGAAAAAGCCTCTACTCTCCTAGGCTTCAGATGTGACAGTTGCCTCTAAATCCAAGATTTGGATTAGTGGGGTCAACAAGATGAGCTGCTTGAGTGGGGTCACCAGAGGATGCACGGGTTGATGGTTGACCTGACGTTCACTGGTGAGGCCTGTTTATGAGATGCTTTGAGTGGGATCCACTAGATGCTGAAGCAGGCAGGGTTTGGTTGTCCCTCTACTTGGGTGAAGGTGTCAGATACCCAGGTGAGGTCAGGCCCAGAGCTGACTTGAGGGAGCTGAGGCCAGAAAGGGGCTAAGACGCATCTGTCCACATCCCTCCATTTCTCCCTCTCCACCCAAGGGTCCTTGAATTCCCAGCCACAGCCCCCTCCCTCACCCCACTTTGTATGGGTCTCTGGGGCAATTCCAGAAAGTCGTCTTCTGCCCACTTCAGCATAACCTGGGACTTTATCCCAGCTCCACCACTTACTCCCTTGGAAAAATGCATTTACTTACTTGGGCTTCAGTTTCCTCTCTGAAAAACGGGGCTTTTAAATCCTCCCAGCTGAGGTATTGGGAGAATCAGTTGAAAGTCCCTCCGAAGCCTTTGGTGCTATGCGCAGGAAATACATGGGCCAGGGGTCACTTTCTCTCTATCCTTCCACCCCTCCCACTTGCCCCACACTCTGAGCATTTGAAGGGAGAAGACCTTGTCTTGTTCCTGAGACACTCCTCCTACCCCATGCCTGGCCCAGGGGTGCCCAGAAATGTTTTCTGAATTGAATCAAGGAAGGGAGAGGGTGTTGGGAAACAAGCAGGGCCCTGGCCAGGACATTTAGACCTGGGGTAGGGACAGGACTGTCCCTCACAGTCCCAAACACACCTTTTCATCCTGTCAACGAATTTTGGCTTTCAAGTCCTACAGACCTGGGTTCGAATCCTGGCCCAGCTCCGAGGCCTGGCACAAATGATCTCAGGTCTGCAAGCCTCAGCTCCTCATCTGCAAAGGCTGTGGAGCGATCTCCAGCTCACAGGGGTGCTGACACACAGTAGGTGCTCAGGAAATGGCACCCAGCCCATATTCCTCCTTCCCTTCCTCCTTTTCGCCTTTCCTTTCTTCCATGTGAGAGATGTCTCCAAGGAAACAGGAGGAATTATTTTAAGAAAAGAGCCGAGGACTCGGGTGGGAGCGGATGGTGGCTCGGGCATCTGGAAGGCAGAGGCAGGCTGCACTGGCCCTTCAAGGAGACAATGGGACCCAGGTGCCTCCTCATCTCAGACAGCACTAGGCAGGGCCTATGGCAAATCTATGTTGAGGGGCAGTGGAAAAATGCTCCTGGCACCAAAGAGCAGGAACAGAGCAATGGACCCCGCTCTGCATTTGCCTTACTTGGTGGCCCTGAAAATGTCCCAGCCCTCCAGCCTTGTGGCCTGGGGGTGAGTGGGAGGTACTACTGCAAGGGAGGTGGGTAGGGAGAAGGTGGATTGGGGCTGGTGAGTTCCGGGCTTAGAAGAGTAAAAGTGAAGGTATCAGGGTGCTCCTGAGCTGGGCAGAAATTCATTCATTCATTCATTCATTCACTCATTTGTTCATTCGTTCAACTCATATCTACTGAACTGAACACCTTCCTCCTCTCTGCCAGGCAATGAGCACACCTCATTTCACGTTTTCCTCAGAATATCCTTGTTATGAGATTTTTGCCCCCATTGTGCAGATGAAGAAACTGAGGCTCTGAGAGGCGAAATGAATCACCCAAGTCCACAAAGTCAAAGATTCAAGCAGGGCATGGTAGTGTGCACCTGTAATCCCAGCTACTGGGGAGGCTGAGGTGGGAGGATCACTTGAGCCCAGGAGTTTGAGGCTGCATTGAGCCATGATCATGCCACTGCACTCTAGCCTGGGCTGCAGAGCCAGACCCCATCTCCAAAAAAAAAAAAAAAAAAAAAAAAAAAAAATCAGCAGTTCTTTCCCAGCCTTGTCCTCATTTTCTATAGATCACTATCACCTTCAATAAAAAGTCCTGATGCCTTGAGAGGACCTCACGGTCATGATGATCCAGCCCCTGCCAACCTTTCTGGCTTCACCTTTGAGCTCTCCAGGCTTCTGTCTCAGTGAGCTGCCAGTAGTGGCTCAGATGTGCCCCAGCCTGGCCTCCAGGTCTCTGAGCATGTCCTTACGCTGCAACGTCCCCTCTGTCTTCCCCTTGCTCTTCAGGCTAAGTCCTGCACAGCTTAGGGGTCACCTCTTCCTGGAACCCTTCTGACCCTCTCCCAAGGCTCAGTTGGTGCCCTCCAGGAGTGGTGGGTTTTCTTGTGTCTCCTCCGTGGGCAGCAAGCCCCTTGAAGCCAGTGACATTCCTCATGCAACTCTGCATCCCTGGTACCCAGGAGGGGCTGGACCTGGGTGGGTATCAGTGGGCACCAAGTGAGTGAATGAATGAATGAGATAAGGTACAGTGTGAAATTGCTACTCCTAGCCTCAATCATTTTGTTCTCTAAACATTTCCCAGGCACCTCCTCCATGCCAGGCCTGATGCCAGCCCCGGGGAAGATGATAACTCAGCCTTGCAATTCACTTTGTGGTTCACAACATGCTTCCATTATAACAGTCCCAGCCACCCTGCAAAGTAGATGTTTGTGTTGTTTTGGGCTGTGTCCATTTTTTGAATGTGGAAACTGAGACCCAGTGAGGTTGGGTAACTTGCCCAGTCACAGCCAGTGTGTGGCAGAGCCAAGATATGAATCTAGGCCTGTTCACTCCAGAGCCCACACTCCCCCCACACCAGGAAAACAAAGCAAAATAGAGCAAAGGAATACATGACACTTAGAAATTTATTTTGGAACAAATTTGGACAATATAGAAAATTTGGAAAATATAGGAGAGGAGAAAAAAGGAGGTAATTCTGCATAGCTTCCCTCCCCTGGGATACATGTCATTAAGTGTCATTAAAAGTTTGAGAATCTTCTGCTTGTTTTGGCTGAGCCTGGCCAAGTTCATATGATGCAAGCAGCACACGGTATGAACCCAGACTGTCAAATGCTGCCTTTTTTAATTTTTTTGAGGCAGGGTCTCCCTCAGTCACCCAGGCTAGAGTGCAGTGGTACAAACACGGCTCACTGCAGCCTTGACCTCCTAGGCTCAAGTGATTCTCCCACCTCAGCCTCCCAAGTAGCTGGGACTACAGGCATACTCCACCACACCCAGCTAACTTTTTAATTTTGTAGGGATGGGGTCTCACCATGTTGCCCAGGCTGGCCCTGGACTCCTGGCCTCAAGCAGTCCTCCTGCCTCAGCCTCCCAAAACACTGGGATTACAGGTATAACCGTGCAGGTCTCAAATACCACGATTTGATATTAATTTAATGTGGCCTGAACCCCAAGGAGCTACTTCCAGTCTTGTGGGAGAGGAGGAAGTAACAGGTGTGCCTAAGTGTGGGTTCCCCCTAAGTGGACCCTGAAACAGGCACTTGAGTGCAGGTAGTTTATCTGAGAGGTGATCCTGGTCTGCAGGAGGGAGGCAGAGGAGGAGGGAAAGTCAGTCAGACGGGCATTTGCCAGCAGGGCACCACTGTGGGCCACTGGAGCTTCATCTTGCTGGGAACCTTCTGAAGAACAGTGGAAAGCGTGCCTGAGACTGTCTCCCTGAAGGCTCGGAGGCTGCAGCATTTCCTCTGACTCTTTTCCCCAAGGGACTGAAGGTTCTGCTGGGGGCCTTACTCTCCTGCATTTCCAAGCCGTCCTGTGCTTGGATGGGACAA
Organism: Pan paniscus; assembly: GCF_029289425.2. Lineage (NCBI taxonomy): Eukaryota > Metazoa > Chordata > Mammalia > Primates > Hominidae > Pan > Pan paniscus. The sequence goes on from NC_073270.2 coordinate 42,036,263, forward strand.
GCTCTTGCAACTTCAGAAAATGCCATCAGGCAGAAAAGTGGAGAGACATGGTGGGTGCTTGCAGCAGACCAGAGTTCAGGAGCTGTCCACCAAGGCTGCAGCAGAATTCAAGGTGGGCACCAACAGCATTTGCTTTGAGACGTGGTGTGTCTTTGTCATCATAAAGTATTTTGGGGGTATAAAACCAGGAACGAGACATAGAATGAGACATAGAAGTCAGGGGTGATTTCCCCAGAATAGGTGACATTCGAGTTGAATTTTGAAAGGTGACTACACAATGGGAGAAGAGGCATTTCAGGTAAAGGCTGAGGTGTGAAACAGCTTGTTGTCTTCAGGAGAAACTGCAGAGCTTGTACCTGAGTCATGGGGTTTGGCCAAGACTGGTTTGGTACAAGCTCAATGTCATCATTAGCTAGATATGGTCATTATCCGGATTTAATCATTACCAAATTACAGACCTGGTTTATATTCCACTCTCACTGCATCTCTGTGGACCTCTCCATCTCTTCTTCTGTCTTTGTCTCTACGAGTTTCTCTCTCTCTTTTTAAAAATACATACTTCAGATACACACAAGTGAGTTAAACTGAGTCCTTGGTTCATGACATGCCTTCAGCATTGGTGCATCAAGTCCTACAGTGTATATTATACAAGATAGTAGAAAGCATAATCTAACATATGCACCTTGAGCCACTGCTCACCCCAAGAACTAGAACAGAATCAGTATCTGACATCTGCCTCTGTGCTGCACCCCATCCCATCCCCCAGCTCTCTGCTGGAGGTCACTAAGATTCTGAATTTTGAGTTTATCCCCCACTAGTTTCCTTGTTTTTAGTGTTATGACATGCATGCATACCTAATTAATATGTAGTTTTTTACTTGTTTATTAACTTTATGTTAAAAAGTGCCATACTGTATATAGTCTTGTCTTTTCTTTTTAGCTCAATGCTGTTGATGAGCATGTGTCCATGTTGCTGTATGTAATCATGATTTATTTGTTCTGAAGGCTGTATGTGACTATACCATTATTTATTTCTTTTTTTATTCTCCCGTCGATGGACAGTCAGGCTGTCTTCTGGTCTTCTGCTATTGCAAACAGTGCTGTGTGGCTGTTCCTGCGCGTAAATCCTAAAGCTCTGCAAAATGCAGTCTGGGCATCCTCAGCCCGGGCATCACCTGGAAACTTGTTAGAAATGCAGAGTCTGGGGCCCTGCCCTAGCCCCGCCAGAACTGAATCTGCATTTTAACAAGACCCCTGGGGGATTCACTGGCTTATTCACGTTTGAGAAGCACTGGCCGAGTGTACCTCTGCATAGGTTTCTCTTGGGCATACACATCAGGAGTGGAAGTGCTGGGTCGCAGTGGGTGGCCCAGATCACCCTCCCGGCAGCAGCTTCGGAGCTGCCACTGAGCTAGAGCTTCCCCAGCTCTTGGTATTGTCCCACGTTCTCATTGTTGCCAGTCGACTGGGCGTGCAGTGGCATCTCATCATGGTCTTGACTTACATTTCCCCCATGACTAACGAGGTCAGGCACCTCCTCGTATGTTTACTGGCCGTATGTTTCCCCTTCTGTGAAACGCCTGTTCCTGTTTTTTGCTCTTTTTTCTTTTAGGCTCACTCTACTCAATCCTGCCTTTGCATATGCTGTTCTTTCCATCAGAAATGCCTTCCCCTTTCGCTGCCCTGTGTCAGTTCTTCCAGGAAGCCCTCTCTGATTGCTGCTTAGGTTGTGAGCCTCCTCAGCCTCACAGGCAGGAAAACTCGGTGTCATTGTCCCTTCATTCTTCTCCTGAAGTCTCTTCCTCACTGGAGAGACTGTGAACCTATATGGCTTGGTTTGCATAGAGTTAACAATTTTTTCACTCTAGTTGCCATTATTTTCAGGGATTTTCTGAAGTTTTACATTTCAGAAAATCTTAACTGCTAGCTTCTCTTGAAAAAATAAGATATGGCTCCACTGTCTCCTTCCCTAGATGGCAAAATCAGCTAGTGCTGAGTAGGGGCTGCCCCTGCTGGACCATGTGTCACAGTCCCCACAACTCCAGGCTCACAACTTGCTTAAACAACCTGTCCAAGCCCTGTGGGCATTTGGGTTTGTGACCCTTGCCTAAGCGTGCCCAATGCTTGTTCCTCTAAAACTTGCCCTTCCTTCCCCTCCTCCCCATAACCTCATCCTTGTTCCCACTCAGGGCTTTGCATCTCTCCCCTGTGCCATCACACTAGCCTCCTTGACATTCCTTTCTCTAGTCTTGCCTGTTCCAGTCCACTGCCATGTCACACTCCTGCTCAAGAACCAGCAATGGCTCCCCCTTGCCTTCCCAGGCACCACCTGACTTTCTACAAAACAAAAAAGTATTACAATAGGAATATTTTATGTCCACAGAAAAGTCTAGAGAACAACATGACAAACACCCATGTGCTCACCACCCCGGCTTAAGACATAAACCACTTCAAGTATATTTAAAGCCCTTACTACAACATTCCCTTCCCTCTCTCCCTCACGGTCACTACTCTCTTGAATTTGCTGTCTATCACTCCCATGCATGCTTTTACACTTGTATTACATATGTATGTGTCGCTAAACAATATATGGTATTGTGTTGTGTGTTTTCAAACTTTATGTATCTGGCATGAAATTATGTTTTCCATCTGCAACATGCTTTTTCCATCTAACAATATATATTTTTATTTTAAAAATTGTATTGAAGTATAGCATTCATACAAAGAGCACACAAATCATAAGTGTACAACCCTGGATTTTCACAAACTGAATCAACAGTGTGTTTTTGAGATTCAGCCTCACAATGCATAAGCTTGCAATCACCTATTTTGAGGATTGTGGATCACAGACAGTTTTCCATTGTCTGAATGCGTTGCTATTTATCCAGTTTCCAAATGATGGACATTTAGGCTGTGTCCAGCTTTTCACTATTACAAATGATGCTGCTATGAGCATCCTTGTGCAAGCCTCCCGGGCCCCCATGTGAGGTGTTCTCGAGGGCAAAGCCTGCTCATCTTCAACCTGATCATATATATACTGCCAGGTCGCTGTCCAGCCGCTGGCTCTCGCTGGCTCCCAGCTCATTCGCCAAGATCTTCCCACTGCTCCAGGGAGCCCACTCTCCTCCTTGCTGACACCCTGCCCAAACATGCTACCTCTTTGCCTGCTGCATGCAGGGGTTAAACTCACCTTTCCATCCAGGCTTTACTGAAGCCCTGCCTCTTCCAGGAAGCCCTCTTGGGCAGCGCTGGGCCTCAGGGTGTCATCTCCTCTGAGTGACCTCCTCTCACCCCAGTTGTCAGAGCCAGAGAAGATAGAGACAAACCCAGACCAGACACTGGGGAAAGGGGAATGTGTTCTGGAGAAAGGAAACATGGGTAGACTAGTAGGGAGTGTGAGAAGCTGGGGTACGAAACAGATTGCTCTGGGCCTTGATGGATGAGTAGGAGTTTGTCAGGTAGAGAGGTGGGAGGGCATGGCAGGCACAGGGGAAGGCAGAGGCTGGGCACTGAAACAGTCATCACTGGGTTGGGGATGTGAGCAGGGTGGGTGAGTGGTGGAGGAGACTGGAACAGGGCTGTGAGGAGCCTTGCAGGCCACACTTTCACGCCATTCTGACCCCTCTGCATTCAGAGGCATTCTCTGGAGATGGCTGTGTGTGGGAGCCAGAGAAGGCAGGCACATTCATTTGACACCTACTGAATGCCAGGCACCGGTAAAGAGCTCATACCCATGATCTCTTTGGTTTCTCACCCAAGTTGGGGATAGAGACTCGTGGTGTCCCCATTTTACAGGTGGAGGAATGGGGCTCAGAGAGGGACAGTCTTTTGTCTGTAACCACAGAGCCAGGAGAGGCAGGGCTGGTACGCAGTTCAGGTCCATCCCACTCCAGAGACTGCATTTAACCCCCGTTCAGCCAGAGGCTAGAAGACACCTGGGAGAGGGTTCTGCGGAAGCAGGTCACCGGGAGGGGGCACCCATTCCTAGAGGCAGGAGCCCCAAGTTCTCGGGGGTGGGGTGGTTCCTGACTCGCGCGGTGTGACCCGGGCCAGTCTCGTTCTCTCTGGGCCTCAGTTTCCCTCCTCCACGGGGCGGCGATGGTCAACACAGGTTCCTGCCGGCCCGCCCCGTAGCCTGGGGTTCCAGGCTCCCGTGCCACCGCGGCCCGCGCTGTGTGACCTTGTTCCAGTAGCCTGCCCTCTCTGGACTGGCGGCCCCGGATTTCCAAGCGCTCTTCCGGATCGCGACAGAGCGGTCGCCCGCTGCGGAGACCCTCCCCCTTCCCCCGGGTTGCGGGGGCGTGGGTGGGGGTGGGGCGCCAGGAACGGCGCGGGCCCCCCCAAGGCCCCCCCCAGTCCCGCGCCCGCGGCCCGATCCGCGCCTGGTTTTGGGCGCAGCCGCACGGCCCCCTCCCCCGCGCTCCTCTCCCCGCTCCCCGCCCCCTCCCCGCCGCTCTCGGGGAGCCGGGGCCGCACGGCTCCTCCTCCCGCAGCCGCATCTGGGGCGCCGCGCCGGCCGGAGGAGAGGCATGGGGCGCCCGCGGGCCGGAGCCGGGGCGGGGGCCGGGGCCTAGGCGCGCGGACCTGCGAGCGGACCCGAGAGGCGGCGGCGGCGCAGCGGAACGGCCGAGCGGGCCGGAGGCGGCCGAGGCGCCCGGCGCAGGTGAGGGCGCGGGGGTGGCGCGCGGCGGCTCCTACCCCCTTCCCGGGCCGGCGCGCTCCGTCCCTCGGCTAGATCCCCCGATCTGGTCTCCTCCCCGACAGACCTCCCTGAAGCGGGGGACGGCGCTGGCGCAGAAAAGCCCCCTCCCCTGCCAGTTCTGTCTTCCGAGCCCGGGTCCGAGGGGCCGGCTGTGCGGCTGGGAAGCGCCTTCTCCGGTTGGGGTCGCCCCATCCATGTCTCCCCGGACCCTCAAATCGGGGGCGGCGGCACCGGGGCCCGGAACCCCTGTCCGGGACCGGATCCCCATTCCGGCTCTTTTTCCCGCGGACTCCTCCGTACCCCGTATCAAGCGGCTGCCAAAGCCTGGAAGCCCCCTCCTCAGGCCCGCCCCCTAATCCGCAGGGCGGCCTGGGGGTCAGGCGGACCCCTCCCGTGCCCGGCCAACCTTGGCGCTTGGGAGAGCAGGGCCATGCCGGCCGGGGCATTCCTCCATTCAACCCAGCTGCCTCGGATCCCGCCTCGGTAGACCCGGGAGCCGCCGGCTCCCCGCTTCCCGAGCTCTTTCCCTGACCTGGCATCTGGGGAGGGGGCGGGGGCAGCACCCCCCTCCCGCGCTGCATAGCGCCCCCTCCCTGTTTGCGTCCCTGGGAGGGGCTGGGCTGACCCGGGCACCTGGGCTGGGGGGGCACTCACATGGCTACCGGAGGCCCCCACGTGCGGCGCCCCGCGGAGACAGGGGTTCGCGTTCAGAGCTGGTGGCGGATGGACCAGGTGGCCGCGGGGACCAGCTGGGTCCAGATGTGCTGGGCCTGCCGGGAGGGGACAGGTGCTACCTGGACGTGTGATGGCCCTTGGTCTCTTTTGGCCGAACCTGCCGCTCCGATCCCCCTCCATCCCTCCATCCCTCCATCCCTCCATCCCTCCGGCCCTTCTCCCCTTCTTCCTCCGCTGCCTGTATTGCAGAGAGGGGCTGTCAGAGACTGTTGATGTGGGAAAAAATGAAATGGGGGAGGGGTTGTGATTGGCAAAGGCCAGTTGTGCGGGGAGCGGTGGGTAGAGGAGGTGCCCTGAGAATGGGAAGCCCTAAGCTTGGAGGGCAGCGCTGATGGGGAGAGGGTTCCTGGCACCCCCACCTGCCTGGAAGTGGAAATGACATAGCGGGAGGGGGCTGCAGTTCCAGCCCCGGGGAGACTGGCCTGCCCTGCCTCTACCTCCACTGCACCTCCTCTCCAAGCCTAGTCCCCAGTAGGGAGGGGGGAGTCCTGGCTCTCTCTGCCTCTGAGCCCTCACTTGTGGGAGGGGGCTGTTTTCCGCCAGCTGGAAGTGGTGGGAATCGGTTGTACAGGACCATCTCCTAGAATGCCTGTTGGAAGAGCCCTGTTTCTGTCCCTCCTTGGTGGCCACCTCTCTCTTGCCTTCTCTGCCAGAGGGCACTGGGCTGCCTGGTCCCAGGGTGGGGCTGCAGAGCTGGTGCCCTGGCCTGGCCGATGGGTGGCTGGAGTGTTGGAGCCACCACCAGGCCCTAGAGCCGGCTGTCGGGGCCAGTCAGCGGCAGACTCCGAGTGTGTTCCCAGCAGCTCCGGAGACGCTGGCTGTGCACGTGGGGCTGGCTAGAGTGCCTGTCTCCCGCTGTGGCAGGGGTAGGCCAGGGATCCTGTGTCCTCCAGGAGCTGGGACAGCGCAACTCAACTTCTGGGAGTGTGCCCGTGTGTGGTGTCCATGGCGACCCCGTACTCACCTGCCAGAGGCCTGGTGAGGCCTGTGCTGGGCGCTGGGGAGTGCAATGGCTGACAGGGTCCCCACCTCCAGGAGCCTCTTTTTTGTTGGGGGAGGCAGCCTGTGTCAGGCATTGGAGACAGTGTCCATGCTGAAGAGAAACTGTGAGCTGGACGGGACCTGATGGCTGGGTTATGTGGAACCCCGGGTGCCAGCCTTGAGATGGAACTGCAGGTCTGAGGGCTGTGCCCCGGGCGTGAAGCTGCCTGGCAGCTGAGTTGGTGTTTTTGAAGGAAGGCTGTGCAGCACTTGGGAACTAGGAGAGAATGTGTGCTTTGGAGCTTTCGGGAGACGCTGACGTATCGGATGTATCGGGGCACCCACTGACATCTCATTAGGTTCTTGTGTGGTTTGTGAGCCACAGGCTTCGTAAATGCCAGCAGTTTCACATGATGGGGAGGCTCTGAGGAACTGTATCCCGGGCACTGTATGTGACAGAAGCAGGTGGTCCCTACCCTCCTATACTTCCGTGATGGGTATTCATTCATTCAGAAAAGCATTAGAAAATCGCATTTGCTGACATCAGTGCATTTGAACACTTTCATTTAAACATTCTGAAATGTGAATTAATAAAATCTTGAATGCAGGGGTTTTTTTTATAGAAAGCACACAGTAGGTACTCAATAAATGTCATGGCTCCCAGGATGAAACCCAACCTCCCCCTCCCCCAACTAGCTACTTTCTAGCCATGTCTTGCTCCCCACCCCCTCCCTCTTTGGCTCCGGTCCCCCTGGCGGGCCTTCAGTTCCTGGAACAGGCCACGTTCCCTCCAGCTTCAGGGTCTTCACACATGCTGGCTCCTCTGCCTGAACATCCCCAGCCCCCTTCTCCCATGTGCCTGTTTCACTACTGCTCATCAGCCAAGCTTAAGCATCGCTTCCAAAAGAAAGCCTTCCTCGATGCCCAGGCCAGGCTGTGTCACTGTCACCACCTGCCCAGCCCCGTGGGCCTCTGCTTCATTACCCCGTGCCCATCTTTCTTGGATGTCTCTGGGTGTGGCTGGTGTGGAGAAGGGCAGGGTCGCGCCTGTCTCTTCACGCCATTCCTCTGGTGCTGAGAAGACGTCTTGGCTCAACGTGTGCACTCATCCATTTCTTTTGACTTTTGACGACCTGGTCCATTCTGAGTGGAGGGCTGGGCTCTGGGGAATGGGGGGAGACTTGGCCAGGCCATTGCCAACATGACTGTCCATGTGCGTTCCCGGCCTCCAGCTGGGTCTGCATACCCAGAGGCATTTAGCCAGGATCTGTGGGAGTTACAGGCCTGTAGCCCCTAAAGTCCCAGCAGGTCTGTGGGACCCCAAAGTCTCTACAAGAGGGAGAGGGGCCATGCTGGGGCAGACCTGGCATCTTTAGAGGTGTGCCCCTGGCCAGGCATTTCCCCCTGTGGCCATTCATTTGCTCACATCATCACCTGTTTACCTGTTCAGCCCTTCCTTCACTCGCCAGGTCACTGGCCTGTTCACTCTTCCATTTCCTAGTCCTCTGTCCGTTCTTTGGGCTACTAGTGCTTCCTGAGGCCCACTCAGTGTCTAGCCCTGTGCCAGGCTTGGGGACACAGAGTCAAACCTGCGAGGACCCCACTCTGTAAACTGTAGCCATCCTGCCAGGTGCTTCCTAGTGATGGAGACTGGTGCTGTCCAACCGCTGGAAGTGCTTCATAAAGGACATGCGCTTGAGCGGGGTTTTGGAGGATTTGGGGATTTGGGTAAATGGAGAATAGTGGGGAAGGACACTGCTGGCTGCGAGAACTGCATGGACAAGCACAGTGGCCCATGCTTGTAATCCCAGCACTTTGGGAGGCCAAGGTGGGAGGATTCCTTGAGCCCAGGAGTTTGAGACCAGTCTAGGCAACATAGTGAGACCCTGTCTCTACAAAAAAAAAAAAAAAGAAAGAAAGAAAGAACAGAAAAGAATTGCATGGATAAAGGCAGGAAGGCAGCCACATGCTGGGTGAGCTTGGGGATGCTGAGGGTTATGTGTCCTTCTAAGAGGAGGTGGCCACTCCTGAGTGGGCCACAGGGAGGCTGGTGGTGGAGGGAGTAGGGTGCAGTCATGGTCGGCATCCACTCTTCTAGGAGCCCTGTTGCGAATTTGCTGTGTTTCTTTGGATGAGGCGTGTCCCCTCTCTGGGCTCCCTTGATAAAGTGAAGACTTGGACCTGATGATCTCTGAGGGACCTTCTGCCTTCCACTGTCCGAAGTCTGTGATCCTGGGAGCCCTGCATCTTGGGGCATCTGGTGGGCTGTCCTCCCATTTTCTGGACAAGGAAACTGAGCATTAGTTTAGTTTATTAGTAAGGTCTCCAAGGCTGCACAGCTGGTGAGGTGGAGGTGCCAGGGTTTGGATCCAGAGCAAGCCACTGGGTTTGCTGTAGTGGCTTTGAAGGACAGCTTTTGTGTGTAAGCTCCCAGGGCTGGCATCAGCGTGGGGCTGGCAAGGCTTGGCAGTTTCTTCTAACAGATGACCCTGTTGGTTAAGGGAGTGAGGGGGCTGGAGAGCAAACTCACTGGGCATCTTTGAGAAAAGCTGTCACCGAGGAGTCCTGTGTGTTGCACCAAAGACAAGCCCACTTCCTACTTTATCGGAATATGGGGGGATGCTTTGTGACTCACATGACTAGATTTTCTTTCGTTGTGACCTATAGGGGAGAGGGTTGCCTGTTCTGTTCCTATATCCCCTCCACAGCGTCTCCTGGCAACTCCTCCAGGCCAGGACTGAAGCCTTTAGGGGTGTGCAGCACGTGCAGTACTCTACAATTTGCAGAACCCATTTCATCCCCCCATCTTCTAGCCACAGCCAGGGTTAGGAATGAAAAGGGATATTGTCTGCATTTGACAGATGAGGAAACTGAGGCTCAGAGTGGTTGGGTGGCTGCCCAAGGTCACTCGGAAGGTGGTGGGGGTGGACCCTCAGCCGAGGCGCCCCTCTCACTGGGTCCTTGCAGGGAGGGCAGCGTTTAGGGGCTTCTCACTTGCAGATCGCACATTATTTCCTGAGCCGAGGAGTGGGGCCCAGGATCCTTCTGTGCTGGGTTTCGCAACGCCGCCTCCTCCCTACTGAGCTGTCTGACGTGGCCTTTTCAAAAACCCAAAATGAATGGAAGCACATTTTGTTTGGAGAATTTTGCTACACCCCTCACCAGGGCTGGTTGCAAAACCAGGCTTGGGGATCCCTACTGATGTTGACGATGATAATAATAATAATAACTGTATCACTGGCTAGCATTTCTTTTCATTCATTCATTCCTTCAACAAAGCATTTTAGACCATCTCCCAGGCCATGTGCACTGCTCAGCCCTCTGTTAGTGAGCACCGATGCAGTACTTGATGTCTGGACTCTCTTTCAGCCTCCCTCACACCCTATTATGATTATCACCCCCATTTTATGGAAGAGGAAACTGGGGCACAGAGAGCCAAGGCTGCACAGCCGGTGAAGTGGAGGTGCCAGGGTTTGGACGAAAGGCTCCCTCCCCATGACAGAGGCTGGAAGACAGAGGCCGGGGTTTGGATATAAGTCAGTTAGAGTTTAGAGGCTGGTCTTAGCCCCATGTTCTGGGGATTCTGAAGTTCCCGTTTGTTCCACAGCAAGCGTTGGGTGGGAGGGAATCAAGTGGAGCAGACCCAGTTCCTGGCTTTGGGGAACCTGAACAGATGCGCTGGGGGCAGAGCTGGGCCTGGTCTGGAGAGCAGCCTTGGGACCACCCTTGGACTCAGTGGCCGCTCTGCTGCCAGCGGCCACACCTCCCCCAGTCCCACCAGAGGCCCCATCTGAACTGTGAGGTTCACGGGTACCGAGGGATGGGCATCAGAGGAGAACTGTGGCCTCTCTCCCGGCTCCCCTGTGCTTCCCCAGCATGCAATTCTGGTTAAGCCAGCTCATCTCTCAGGCTTCTCACAGGGCACGGGGAGTGATATGGGTGATAAGGAGTGACCATGACCAGCAGTCCATTGGCGAGGAAGAACAAGATATTTGGCTCCTGGGACCGTTCATGGAAAAGGTAGAGCCCTCAATATGCACACGCACATGCACACACACACATGCATGCGCGAACACACACACACACACACACACACACACACACACACACACACACAGTGCAGCCGCCCCCTGGCTGCAGTCACATTTGCGCTCCACTTCCTAGGTGAGAGAAGGGCTGCGCAGGTCACCCACCTCTGGGAGTCTGCTTCAAAAGTGGCTAATGGAACATTTGGTGCATGAGGGGGTCATCTTTAGAAAGCATAAGATGTGGGCAGGTTCTGTCTTTGATGATGTAGAAATGGGGCAGGCATCCTGGTGTTTAAATGGAGCAAAAGACTTATTGAGGCACTTATGGAGCACCTGCTGTGTACCTAGCACTGCACTGGGACTCAAGATGGGGGATTAGAACAACGCCCTGAAGAGGTGTTGTGCTGGTGGGGGCAGTGGGACTCTGCACCCCGGGTGCTGGGCTAGGAGTGAGCACTCGGCCTCTGGGTTCAGGTGTTTTTCTTCCTGCAGTGACAGATAAGCCTGCGGGGACAGACAGAGGTGGGTCCGGGAGGCTTTCTGTTGCAGCTGCCAGGACATGGGTGCTGGGTATCTGGGGGTTTGTAGTAAGAGGAACGAGCAGGTTTGCTGCTCCTGTGTGTCCCTAACTGATTGCCTGCACCTCTCTGGGCCTCCATCTACTTGGTGGGAGTAGAGGTGGGAGTTTGGTTTCTGAGTCTTTCCCGGCTTAGCCTTCTGTGACTTCAGGGATGAAACAAGCTGGGCTTCCCTCTGAGCGGTGTCAGGGAGTCCTCACTGCCCTCACCCCTGACCTGCCGCCTGGCTTCTCCACTGCCCTCTATCTTCCAGCTCCTGTCATGGGGAGGGAGCCTTTCCTTCCCCCACTGCAGGCTGACTGCGTGCAGTGACGCAGCACCCGAGGACTCTGGAGTGCAGCTTGTAAACGGGAATCTGGGTTTGCTAGAGACAGGGGGAAAGGTTCTTCCCACCACCCCCAGCTGCCTGCCTGCCTTTCTCCCTCTGTGGCTGCCACCAAGCCCTGGCACCTCCTCAGCTCTGCCAGATCCACTCAGGGAGTGGGAGGCTCAGGACTGGAGGCTCAGCTGAACAGGGCCCAAGTTGGAGTCTCAGCATGCCAAGGCCTTGCTGTGTGACCCTGGCATGCTTGCCTGCCTTTTCTGAACAGTGTGTACTGTGAGGGCTGGGCTGTGAGATTCTGGGGCTGACCAGGCAGCTTTGCAGTGACAGCTCTGGTGGGGGGGTCACCTGCAATTGGAGAGGAGCTCCTGGCTGGACTTGGCCTGCTGCTGGGGGCACAGGGCCGTGGTCCAGAGACTGCTGGGTTGGAGATAGAGTCAGGGCCCTCTGCCACCTGTGTTTTCCATGGGCACACCCTGCAGCTGAGGGAGCAAGGTGCTGTGGTCATCCGTTTTACATCTGGGGAAACTGAGGCTGCACAGCTGGTGGGTAGTAGAGCTAGGATTTGAACCTAGGTGTGTGTGATTCATCCACCCAGGTGAGAAGGTAGACCCCAGGCAAGAGGGCAGCTGGGCAACTGCGCACCTCCCTGTGCCCTCTCTGGGTCTCAGTTACCCCATCGGAGCAGCAAGAGTCAGGAGGTGATGTTGGGGTTGCCTTGCCCTTCTCTGAGCCCCACCTGGTACTGCTGGAATTTTCTGAGCTTCCCCACCTGACCTACAGCTCCTATCCTCAAAGTGAGTGTGGCGGCAGGTGAAGGGGTGTCAGCATCTGACACTTCCTCAGGGACCTGCCACCTCAGGGTGTGAGGGATTCCCGGAGGACTGGGAGTGCACAAGGCCTTCCAGGGACAGCGTGCTGGGAGCAGAAGCGGGTGCAGAGGGGGTGTCGACTAGACCTGGGGCCAGGCCCACCTCTGCCCATCTATGCATCCAACCCTCATAGATCTGGTTCACAGGGGACTCTGGGAGAGTGCAGGCGGGAACAGGGAGGGAGGGCTGGCCTCGGGGTCCTTCCCACTCCCTGTGTGTGTGCGTGTGTGTGTGTGTGTGTGGTGTGGTGTGTGTGTGGAGGGAGTGTGAAGGGTGTGTGTGTGCATGCTCTTTGTATGTGTATGTGTAGTGTGTGTGTGGTGTGTGTGTGTGGTATGTATGTGTGGTGTGTGTATGGTGTGTGGTGTGTATGGGGTGTGTGTGTGTATGGTGTGTGTGGTGTGTAGGATATGTGGTGTGTATGGTGTGTGGTATGTGTGATGTGTATGTGGTGTGTGTGAGGTATCTATTTGTGGTGTGTGTGTGTGGAGTGTATGGTGTTTGTAGTGTGTGTGCGTCGTGTATATGTGGTGTGTGTGTGCTGCATGGTGTGTGCTGTGTGTGTAGTGTGTATGTGGTGTGTAGAGGTGTATGGTATGTATGTATGGTGTGTGTGTTTATGTGGCATGTGTGTTGTGCATGATGTGCGTATGGTGTGTGTGTGGTGTGTGTGTTTGTGTGGTGTGTGTGTTGTGCATGATGTGTGTATGGTGTATGTGTGGTGTGTGTGATGTGTATGGGACTATGGTATGTATGGTGTGTGTGTGTGGTGTGTGGTATGTGCGTGTGAGGCATGTATGGTGTGTATGTGGTGTGTGGTGTGGGTGTGGATGTATGATATGTATGTATGGTGTGTGTGGTGTGTGCGGTGTGTGTGTGGTATGTATGTGTGGCGTCTGTGTGACGTGTATGGTGTGTGTGGTATGTGTGTGATATGTGGTATGTACGTAGGGTGTGTGATGTGTGTGTGTTGTGTTTGGTGTGTGTGTGCTGTGTGTGGTGTGTGTTTCGTATCTGTTGTGTGTGTGGTGTGTGTGTAGTATGTATGCTGTGTGCATGGTGTGTGTGTGGTATGAGTTTGGTATCTGTTGTGTGTGTGGTATGTATGCTGTTTGGTATGTGCATGTGGTGTGTATGGTGTGTGGTATCTGTATCTGTGTGGTGTGTATGTGATCTCTGTGGTGTATGTGGCATGTGTGATGTGTGGTGTGTGTGGTATCTGTATGGTGTGTGTGGTATGCATGTGTGGTGTGTGTGGGGTGTGTGTGTGATGTGTGTGGTGTGTGTGAGGGGTATCTTTGTGACATCTGTGTTGTGTGTATGTGATCTGTGTGGTGTATGTGGTGTGTGTGGTGTGTGTGTGGTATCTGTATGATGTGTGTGGTATGCATGTGTGGTGTGTGTGTGGGGTGTGTGCATGATGTGTGTGGTGTGTGTAAGGGGTATCTTTGTGGCATCTGTGTGGTGTGTGTGGCATCTGTGTGGTGTGTGGTGTGTGTGTGGTATGTATGGTGTGTGTGTGGTATCTGTGTGGCATGTGTGTGGTGTGTGTGGTACGTATTGTGTATGGTGTGTGTGATGTGTATGTGTGTTTGGTGGTTCTGTGTGTGGTGTGTATGTGGTATCTGTGTGGTTTGTGGTGTGCGTGTGGCATGTGTATGGTGCGTATGTGGTGTGTGTATGTTGTGTGTTTGGTGGTTGTGTGTGGTGTGTGTGTGGTGTGTTTGTGTGTTATGATGTGTGTGAGGTATCTGTGTGGCATGTTTGTGGTGTGTGTGTGATATCAGTGTGGCATGTGTGGTGTGTGTGGCATCTGTGTGGTGTGGGGTGTGTATGGTGTGTGTGGTGTGTGTGGTATTTGTGTGGTGTGTGTGGCATGTGTGGCATGTGTGGCGTGTGTGTGGTGTGTGTGGTGTGTATGAAGTGTGATGTGTATGGTGTGTTATGTATGGTGTGTGTGGTGTGTGTGGTATTTGTGTGGCGTGTGTGCCATGTGTGGCGTGTGTGTGGTGTGTGTGGTGTGTATGAAGTGTGATGTATATGGTGTGTGTGGTGTGGGTATGTGGTGTGTGATGTGTGTGGTGTGTATGTGGTGTGTGTGTTTGGTGGTTGTGCTGTGTGCTGTGTGTTATGTGTTTGTGTTTTATGTATGGTATGTGGTGTGTGTGCACTGTGTGTGTTATGTATGGTGTGTGTGGTATGTGTGCTTGTGTTATGTATGGTGTGTGTGTGTAGTGTGTGTGTGTGATGTGTGGTGTAGGGGGTGGGTGTGTGGTATGATGTGTATGGAGTGGGTGTGTGGTGTGATGTGTGTGTGGGGTGGGTGTGTGGTGTGATGTGTGTGTGGTGTGGATGTGTAGTGTGTGGTGTATGTTATGTATGGTGTGTGGTGTGTGTGCTATGATGTGTGTGATGTGGGTATGTGGTGTGTGTGGTGTGTGATGTGTGGTGTGTGATGTGTGGTGTGATGTGTATGTGGTGTGTGTGTGCTGTGTGTGATGTGTGTTTGTGGTGTGTTATCTATGGTGTGTGGTGTATGTGTTATGTATGGTGTGTGTGGTACGTGTGTGGTGTGTGAGATGTGTGTGTGGTTTGTTGTGTGTGTGGTGTGTGTGATGTGTGGTGTGTGGTGTGATGTGTGTGTGGTGTGTGTGTTATGTATGGTGTGTGTGATGTGTGGTGTGTGATGTGTGGTATGTGGTGTGGTGTGTGTGATGTGTGGTGTGTGTGCTGTGATGTGTGTGTGGTGTCTGTGATGTGTGTGTGTGTGCTGTGTGGTGTGTGTGTGCTGTGTGGTGTGTGTTTGTGTGCGTTGTGTTACATCACCTCCCAGATGAATATAAACTCACATGAGTGACAGGCACTGTGACCCAGGAGAGCTAAGAGGAGACCGTAGCTGTTTTGGTGTCCAGGAGCTGAGACCTGAGAGTGAGGAAGGGTGTGGTGCGGTGCGGGGACAGCACGGAGAGCCATGGGTCACAAGCCTGGAGAGAGCGGCCAGGAGCTTGGGATGAGGAGCAGTCAAGGCTGGCTGCGTGGGCTTCATGGACCACGTGGACTGGTGACAGGAGGAAACTGAGGCTTGGAGCCATGAAGCAGCCTGCCTAGGCAGGACTGGAAACTTGGTGGCCATGGTTGGGTCCCTGGGGTTGCTGGATGTTCTGCCCTGGCCGCAGCTAGCAAAGCCGGTGGCCATCACTGAGTCCAACTCCGGACATTTGAGCAACATTCCTGAGGCCCTGCAGCAAGTAAGAGTGGGGCTGGGCCTCCCCTTCCCAGCCTCTCAGCCTCCTCTTGTGTGGGTGCATCCCACTGAAAGAAACTAGGCAGCCACAGAATGTTCCAGAGCAGGGCAGACCTACAATGCTCTCCTGGCCGACCACTCCCCAGGCCTTCCCGGCACTGGCATGGGGTGTTGGCTGCCTGCCCACTGCTGAGGCCAAGGCCAGAGCTGACTGACCTCTGCCATCTCAGTCTGTGGCCTCACTCTGCTGACACTGGCCGGGCAGAGACAAAGGCAGTGGGCAGCCTGGGAGCGGGTGGTGTGGCCCACCAGCCCTGTGGCTTTCAGGAACCATTTGCAAGACTGGGTTTGATAATGACAAGGCTGGTCCTGGAGGCCAGCGGGAAGGCAGCCTCTCATCCTGAGCCCTTGAGATGCGTCTGGGGGATCAATCACAAAGCGGAAGTTGGGCTCCTTCCCCATTGACCTCCCCTTCTCAAGCATCTTTTGGCAACAGCCTTCATGGCCTCTGGCCAAGATGACCATCCCCGCCTCCTACCTGATTTCCTGCTTGTGCGTCCTCCATGCAGGTTAAGTAACCACATCCAGCTGCTCATGGCCCAGAGCCCTGAATGAGGCCATTGCTGCCCCTGTCACCTGCCTCTGTGCACCTCCACAGCCCCCTCCTGCTTTGCCCCCATCACACCCCACCCGCAGCTCACCCGAATGACTGGGCATGCCCAGAACCTTCCATGTCCTCTGGCTTTCCTGCCTTTGCGTTTACTGTTCCCTTTCCCTGGAAATCCTTCCCCACAGTCTTTGCTTGGTAACTCTGATTTGTTACTTATGGCTCAGCTCAGACCTCCCCTTTCCAGGAACCCTGCCTTTCCCAACCACATGGGTCACCCTACCCCCACAGCGGACTAGACTGTAAGGGTCTCCCACCGGGCAGAGGCTGGGGCCTGGCACACAGCAGGGGCACAGCTTGTGAGTGTTACCTGAGCATTGTTGAGCCTGGTAGTCCAGGAAGGGCCTGAGAACAGGTGGGGGTGGAAAGGCAGCCCAGCTCATCAGCCCGTCCCCTTCAGCAGTGCTCCCAAGCACCCCCTCACAGAGAAGCTGGGTCACCCGGGGGTGCCTTGGACAGCAGCCCAGGCCAGCCCGTCCCATTGCAGCCCGTCACTCCTCTCCTCCCCAGCCTCTTCTCTGGGGGCCACCTCCTCACCTGGATCTGGCACTAAGGGGGTAACTGAGGCTGGGCAAACAGGGAGCTGGTTGACCGGCTGCCTGTTTGGCTTGCACACCTACCGGGGCTGGCTTTTCAAACTGGGAGAAGCTCAGCTGTTTGAAAATCTTTCTCCAGGATAGGAATAAATTTCTTGTTCTTTAAGCCTCTGAAATTTTAGAGTCTATTTATTACTGTAGCCTAGTCTACACTAATATGAATATCTGTTATGTGCCAGAGACTATTCTAGGCACTAGGGATAATAATGTTAACCTCCAAGGAAGCTACTGTGAAAATTTTCTTCCTTTCTCTCCTTCCTTCCTTTCTTTTCCTTCCTTCCTTCCTTCCTCTCCTTTTTTCTTTCTCTCTTTCTTTCTTTCTCTTTCTCTCTTTCTTTCTTTCTTTCTTTCTTCTTTCCTTCCTTCCTTCCCTCTCTCTTTCTCTCTCTCTTTCTTTCCTTCTCTCTTTCTTTCATTCATTCTTTCTTTCCTCTCGTCTCTTTCTTTCTCTCTCCTTCCTTCCTTCTTTCTTTTCTTCTTTCGTTTCTCCTTTCTTTTCTTTTCTTTTCCTTCTCTTTCCTTTTTTTTTTTTTGTCAGAGCTCTGTTGCCCAGGCCGGAGTACAGTGACATGATCATAGCTCACTGCAGCCTTGAACTCCTGGGATCGAACAATCTTCCTGCCTCAGCCTCTGGAGTAGCCAGGATTACAGTTGCACGTCACCATGCCCAGCTAATTAAAAAAAAAAAAAATTTAGAGATGGGGTCTTGCTATGTTGCCCAGGCTGGTCTTGAACTCTTGGCCTCAAGCAATCCTCTCCAGCCTCCCCAGTTGCTGGTTTTGTGGGCGTGAGCCACCGAGCCCAGCACTCTGTGAGAATTTTCTGAAAACTGACAGGTGAGCATCTCTAGCTGGGTGCTGCACATAGCTGAGTCAGATCCATTCTTGAGTCCAACACAGTCATAAAGAGCAGCCACACAGGGCTGGCTGAGGTTGGCAGGGATGGTCTTCTGGACAGATCAGGGCCACTAAAGAAAAGAGCCCTGGGTGTGCCCAGCCTGGGAGCATGGCCCAGCACAGCCTCTGAAGCCAGCCCTGGTTCTCTCCAGCCTCTATTCTACCCTGAATCAAGGCTCATCTTCTATACTCGCTACTTATTACTGTGGAACAAATTACCCCAACATTTAGCAGCTTAAAGCAGTAATAAATGTGTCCTCTCACACACACACACACACACACACACACACACACACACACACACACACACACACACAGTCTACTTCAGGAGTGACTTTGAGGGCATCCAGTTTACCCTCATGATGATCAGGTTAGGCAGAGTGATAAGGGCTGTTTCTGGGTAGGTCCTGGGTCACAGCCTGACACCAGCTGTCTCTCCAACATGCCCTGGGGCTCTAAGCAGAAGGGGCCGCTGTCCTCACAGGAGCGGAGGCAAGGCATAGAGAGGAAGAGTGACACTCCTGAGGTCACCCATCCGGCAGCTGGTGGACCCAGGATTGTCTCCCTGTCTCCCAGGCTGAAATGCAGTGGTGCAGTCATGGCTCACTGCAGCCTCCCACTCCTGGGCACAAGTGTTCCTTCCCACTCAGCCTCCCGAGTAGCTGGGACTACAGGGGTGCACCACTGGACCTGGCTAATTTTTTAAATTTTTTGTAAAGATGGGATCTCGCTTTGCTGCCCAGGCTGGTCTTGAACTCCTGGCTTCAAGTGATCCTCCCACCTCAACCTCTCAAAGTGCTGGGATTACAGGTGTGGACCACTGCACCCAGCCCTGGCCCAGGATCTTAACCACTGCACCCTCCTGCCTTGGGTGAGACAGACGAGGGCAGGGAGGCTCTGGCTGGGTGGGGTCTTCATGCCTGTCTGGAAATGAGGTGTTCATAGCAGTGATTGTTGATGACTAGCTGTTCTAATGAGCAGGTTTTTTCTGATTTTGTTTTTCATTACAAGAGCAAAACTGAAGGCAGGTGCAGTGGCTCACGCCTGTAATCCTAGCACTTTGGGAGGCCAAGGCGGGCGGATCATGAGGTCAAGAGATGGAGACCATCCTGGCCAACGAGGTGAAACCCTGTCTCTACTAAAAATACAAAAATTAGCTGGCATGGTGGTGCACGCCTGTAGTCCTGGCTACTCAGGAGGCTGAGGCAGGAGAATCGCTTGAACCCGGGAGGTGGAGGTTGCAGCAAGTTGAGATTGTGCCACTGCACTCCAGCCTGGCAACAGAGCGAGACTCCATCTCAAAAAAAGAAAAAAAAAAAAAAGCAAAACTGATTGGAAAGGTGGGCATCTGTCTCAGGCCTGGAGGGAGGGAGCTGCTGATTTTGAGGGGTGGCCCAAGTTTGAGTCCCCACTCTGCTCACTGGCTATGTGATTTTGAGCAGGTCACAGAAACCTCTCTCAGCCTCAGTTTCCCCCGCTGTCCTCAGAGGGATAACAGTGTCATTGCCTGTCTCAGAGGCTTGGTTTGAGGGTGAATTGAGGTCCTGTGTGTTCAAGGACTGAGGACAGAGCCTGGCATACAGCAAATCCCCAAAATAAGGCAGCTGGTGTTACTGTGCTCTCTCCTGACACCCGCACACCCCCCGGAACCTTCTGGCACTCCCTCCCTAGCCTAGCCCAGGGCAGCTCACAGAAGGGCCAGCCTGGGAAAGTGGGCCAAGGGTGAGCACTATGGGCAGAGCCCTGCACAGAAGGCACAGTGCTTGTCCCCATCTCACAGAGGGGGGAAACTGGGGCCACAGATGACTGGTCCAAAGGCCTCAGGGGTGGAGCGGGGACTGGATCACAGCCTCGTGACTCACAGTCCAGTGCCTTTCTTGCTGCCCAACTCCTTAGGGATTCTTGGGACAACTTCAAGGAGCTAAAGAGAATTCTAGGGGCCCCCAGGGCACCTAGGAGGCCTGGGAGGCAGGTGTTTGGGCCCTCCTCCCCTCACCACCCCAGGCCTCTGTGTGGCCCTGTTGGAGTTGCCTCCTTCTCTGTGCCTCTGTCACAGCAAGGTAGCGGGGAGAGTCTGGAATCTGAAGAACTTGGATTCAAGGCCCCCTCCCCCGGGCCTCCCTCTGCGTCCCACTCCCCCAGGCCTCCCTCTGTGTCCCCCTCCTCCAGGCCTCCCTCTGTGTCCCCCTCTCCCAGGCCTCCCTCTGTGTCCCTCTCCTCCAGGCCTCCCTCTGTGTCCGCCTCCTCCAGGCCTCCCTCTGTGTCCCATTCCCCTAGGCCCCCCTCTGTGTCTTCCTCTCCCAGGCCCCCCCTCTGTGCCCCTCTCCCCCGGGCCTCCCTCTGTGTCCCCCTCCTCCAGGCCCCCCTCTGTGTCTCCCTCTCCCAGGCCTCCCTTTGTCCCCTCCTCTAAGCCCTCCTCTGTGTCCCCCTTCCCCAGCCCCACCCCGTGTCCCCTCCCTCCTCTGCTGTCCTGGTTTGTGCCTGGCCGACATTCAAGGTGGCAGCTTTGGGGTGGGAGCTCAGGCAATGGGAACCCTGCTTGGAGGGGCCCAGCCAGGCCCACACTGACCCTTGCCCTGGTGGACTCCCTCTGCCAGGGCAGGTGGCAGTGGGGCTGTGGGGCTGTGAGTGGGGGCTCTGGTTCTCCCCACGCTGCAGGCCTGCGTCGTGCCCCCCACTCCCTTGCTGCATGCCCTGCATTGGAAAGCAGATATATTTAGACGAAATGCTGTGTTCCAGACAGATTCTGCATCCACTGTACTTGTCAGGGCTGGGGGAGGCAGGGCCTGTGAGCAACCACACCTGGTACCTGGAGTCTGGGCCCCCCTGAGCCCTTTGCCCACCTGCCTGGGACCTCTGGGGGCTGCTGGCTGGGTGAGGGGGACACTGATGAGACAGAGGCCTGGCCCTCTACTGACTTTGGACGGGTCTCCCTCTGCACCCTCTCTGCCGCCTAAAGCCACATCTCTCTAACTCTTTACCTCCAAGTCACAGCCAAATCAGTCCTTGGCTCCCTGTCTGCCCCCAGCTTCCTCTGAATCCCCGAGCCCTCCTGTACCCCTTCCAGGACTCAGCACTTTGTCCCCTGTGTAGTCAGTCAGCAAACGAGGATTTGAGCCTGCTGCGGGCCAGGTCCTTGCTGGATGTAGGACCTGGAGATGAAGGCCCTCAAAGGAGCCACATCACAGTCTAGGAGCGGGATCATAGACCACAAAGACAACAGCAGGTACCCGCATGGCAGCAGGAAGCCCTAGGGCAAGGGCACCCATGCTGGGGTGATGGTCAGGGAAGGCTTCTCGGAGGAGGGAGTGGTCCAAGCTGACACCCATTGGTTAAGTGAGAGTGAGCCCACACCTGGAGAAGAAACAGGCATTCCTGGCAGAGGGAACAGCACGTGCAAAGGGCCGGGGTTGAGGGAAGACCTGGCTGCACATGGGAGAATGGGGAGCAAGAAGACGGGCAGGGATGGGGTCTTTCAGAGCCTCAAGTGCCAGGCTGAGGGCCTCGGCTGCCCCATGGGCCCTGGAGGGCTGCGGGGGAGTTTCCAGCAAGGCAGTGGCCAGGTCTGGTGTGAGCATAGCTGGGGCAGCTGGTCATTGGTTCCACAGCCACTCGCCAGGCTGGCCCCGGCTTCCACCTCGGATGTGCTCTGCCCAGCCTGGTGGGAATCAGAAATAGCTCACACGTGCTCAGCGCCTGGTGAGGCGCTCCCCGGCCTCAGCGCGTTTCATCTGCGCCCGAGTCTAGGAGGGCTCAGTGCTTGTGAGCTGGGTGACCTTCTCACTCCTGCTTGTTAATATGCCACCCACTGGGGCTGTAGGCAGAGTTGGGAGAACGAGCATGGGGAGGGAGCGAGGAGGGGGAAAGGTGGGGGTCCCAGGGTGGGAAATGCTGAGGGCTTGGAAATGGTACCTGCCCACCAGAACAATATGCAGCAGATAAAACCCAAAGTATAGAGACAAATGTACAGATCCCCCTCGATCTACCTGCAGTGGTGACCACATTTTGATGCCGACCTTCCAGAGGTTTCTCCAAGTCTGTCTGCCGTGGCAGATGGATTCATTCATTCATTCAACAAATATTTGTTGAGTGCCCACTCGATGCCAGACCCTGTGGTGGGCAGAGGGGACATGGCTCTGAGTGAAAGGGACTCTCCTGGCCCTTAGGGAACTCAAAAAGCAGGTAAAACAGTGATGAGGCCCACGGAGGAGGGTCACAGGAACATGGGCCCTGACTGGAGTCACAAAGGCTTCCTGGAGGAGGTGACACTTGAACTGAGACCTAAGGGATGAGGAGAAGTTGCCCCAGCAAAGAGGAGCAGAAGAAAACATTCCGGCAGAGGGAACTGCAAATGTGCAAACCCCGGGGTGTCAGGAAGGTGGGGTTTTCAGGGAAGAGGAAGGAAGATGGTGAGGCTGGAGTGTTGGGATGTGGAGGGAGGACAGGTGAAGCACTAGAGGATGGCGGGGGGCAGACCGTATGGGGCCTTCTGCACTGTGGTCAGGGTTTGGGGATTTACATAAGAGCGTGGGTTGTGGCGCCAGAAGGTCTAGATGCAAATCCAGCTCTGCTGCTTATTAGGGGCTTGACTTCAGCAAGTTACCTAACTTCTCTGTGCCTCAGTCCCCTCATCTGTAAAGTAGGGGCAGTGATGGTCCCTGCCTCATAAGACTGTTGTGAGGATGAAGTGAGGTAATAAAGTGCATAGGACAGCACGTGGCACGCAGCAAGTGCTTATAAATGGTAGCTCATACAATGTCAAAGTCATCTGTAGACGGAGGGCATCCGTGCAGATGACTTTGCAATAGGGTCACATTAGTCCTGCTCATCTGCAGCTACTTCTTCCCTTGATGCTGCCCATCCTCCTGAATCAGTGACTACCGAGTATTATTATATTTGAAATTTCTGAGTTGTAGTATAGCACGTGTTGTAGAGTGTACTAATCTTAAGCAGATAGTATAGCTTGATATATGTGTATATCTCACCCTTGTAACCACCACTAAGGTCAAGATACAGGATATTTCCAGGCCAGGTGCAGTGGCTCACGCCTGTAATCCCAACACTTTGGGAGGTTGAGGAGGGTGGATTGCTTGAGCCCAGGAGTTCGAGACCAGCCTGGGCAACATGGTGAAACCCCATCTCTACAAAAGATACAAACACTAGCTGGGCATGGTGGTGTGTGCCTGTGGTCCCAGCTACTCAGGAGGAGGCTGAGGTGGGAGGATCGCTTGAGCCTGGGAGGTTGAGGCTGCAGTGAGCCATGTTCTCACCACTGCACTCAGCCTGGAGTGACACAGAGACCCTATCTCAAAAAAAAAAAAAAAAAAAAAGATATAGGATATCTCCAGCTATACCAAAAGGCTCTGTCTTGCCTTTTCCAATTAATTCCCCACCTCCCTTCCCCAGGGGCAACCAATATTCTGACTCCTAAAGCCATAGCTTTGTTTTGTCTTTTTCACACCTTCACATAAACAACATCATGCAGATTGTCTCTTTTGTGCTAACTTCTTTTGCTCCTCACTTTGTCAATGAGATTCATCATGGCTGTTGTGTGTATTGGTAAGTTTTCTTTTATATTGCTGCCTAGTATTCCACTTAGCGAATATGTCATACGTTATCCATTCTATTGTTGATAGACTTTTGGAATATTTCTAGTTTTTGACTATATGGATAGTGCTGCTTTGAGCTTTCTCATAGAAGTCTTTTGGGAAACTTTTGCGGTTATTTCTATTGGTTATATACCGAGTGGAGTTTATTTATTCTGTGGGTTGTCTCTTCACTTTTTTGATAGTGCCCTTACAGCAGGGATCCCCAACCTTTTTGGCACCAGGGACTGGTTTCATGGAAGACAAGTTTTGGGATGAAACTGTTTCACCTCAGATCATCAGGCATTAGTTAGATTCCCATAAGGGGCATGTAACCTAGATCCCTCGCATGCGTAGTTCACAGTAGGATTCGTACTCCTGTGAGAATCTAATGCCACCGCTGATCTGACAGGAGGAGGAGCTCAGGCGGTAAAGCTGGCTTGCCTGCTGCTCACCTCCTGCTCTGCAGCCCAGTTCCTAACAGGCCACAGACTGGTACAGGTCCATGGCCCAGGGATTGGGGACCCCTGCTTTATAGCACAAAAGTTTTAAACTTTGATGAAGTCCAATTCATCTATTTTTTTTCTTTGGGTGTATTTTCTTTTGGTGTCATATCTAAGAAACAGTTGCCTAATTCAAGGGCATGAATATTTATGC
Source organism: Pan paniscus (assembly GCF_029289425.2). NCBI lineage: Eukaryota > Metazoa > Chordata > Mammalia > Primates > Hominidae > Pan > Pan paniscus. The sequence goes on from NC_073270.2 coordinate 42,060,125, forward strand.
CTGTGTTTTCTTCTAAGAGCTTTATAGTTCAGCTGGGCACGGTGGCTCATGCCTGTGATCCCAGCACTTTGGGAGGCTGAGATGGGAGGATCATTTGAGGTCAGGAGTTTGAAACCAGCCTGGCCAACATGGTGAAACCTCACCTCTACTAAAAATACAAAAATTAGCCGGGTGTGGTGGCGGGCACCTGTAGTCCCAGCTACTAGGGAGGCAGAGGCAGGAGAATCACTTGAACCCGGGAGGCAGAGGTTTCAGTGAGGCGAGATTGCACCACTGTACTCCAGCCTGGGGAACAGAGTGAGACTCTGTCAAAAGAAAAAAAAAAAGAGCTCTATAGTTCTAGCTCTTACATTTAGGTCTTTGATCCATTTTGAGTTATTTTTTTGTGCCTGGTGTGAGGTAGGGGTCAAATTTAATTATTTTGCATGTGAACAATAAGTTGTGCTGGCACCATTTGTTGAAAGGACTGTTCTTTCTCCATTGAATGGTCTTGGCACCCCTTTCGAAAATCAATTAACCATAAATGTGAGATTTGTTGTTGTAGTTGTTTGTAGATCCTCAGTTCTGTTCCATTGATCTATCCTTATGACAGTTCCACATTGACTTGATTATTGTAGCTTTGTAATAAGTCTTGAAACTTATTATCTTTTAATATCTGTAGACTCTGTAGTGATGTGACCTGTTTCATTCCTGATATTTGTAATATGTGTCTGATCTTTCTGTCTTTCTCATTTTTAATTTTTGATCTTTCTGGGTACATATTTATCAATTGTATTGATCTTTTTGAAGGACAGCTTTTGGTGTCACTGATTTTTTCTTATTGTTTGTTTTCTCTTTTATTGATTTGCTGTTCTGATGCTATTTTCTTTCTCCCACTTAGTTCAGGGTTAATTTGTTTTTCTTTTTCTAGTTTTGTTTTTTTAAGGTAAAAGCAGAGGTCATTAATCCTAAAGCTTTTGTCTTCACGAATATAGGCATTTAGTGCTATAAAGTTTCCTCTAAGTACTGCTTTAGCAGCACCCCACACATTTTGATATATTATATTTTCATTTTTATTCAGTTCAGAGTACTTTCTAATTTCCCTTTTGCTTCCCTCTTTGACCCATGGGTTTTTTAGAAATGTGTTATCTAATCTCCAAATATTTGAGGATTTTTCAGGGATCTTTCTGTTAATTGTTTTTAGTTTAATTCCATTGAGATTATATAACATATTTTGCATAACTTTAATCTTCTAAAATGTATTGAGACTTGTTTAATGGCCCAGAATCTGGTCCATCTTGGTAAATGTTCCATGAAAAGAGTATGTATTCTGTTGTTAGGGGATGGAATGTTCTATAAATGTCGGGTCAAGTTGGTTGATAATTTTCAAATCTTCTGTATCCTTATTTATTTTCTGTTCACTTGCTCTACCAATTATTGAGAGAGAGCTATAGACAACTCTGACTATAATTGGAGATTTGCCTATTTCTCCTTACATTCCTATCACTTTTTGCTTTATGTATTTTGAAGCTTTGTTATTCAGTACGTACATATTTAGGATCATCATTCCTGTTGTTGCATTGACCTGTTTATCATTATGAAGTGATTTTATAATATTACAAAATATACTTTTTTTTTTGAGACTGAGTCTCGCTCTGTCGCCTGGGCTAGAGTACAATGGCACGATCTCGGCTCACTGCAAACCTCTACCTCCCGGGTTCAAGCGATTCTCTTGACTCAGCCTCCTGAGTAGCTGGGATTATAGGCACGCACCACCATGCCTGGCTGATTTTTGTATTTTTAGTAGAGACAGGGTTTCACTATGTTGACCAGACTGGTCTTGAACTCCTGACCTCAGTTGATCCTCCCGCCTCAGCCTCCCAAAGTGCTGGGATTACAGGCATGAGTCACTGTGCCTGTCCTGAAACAGACTTTTTCTGATGTTAATGTAGCCCTCAAGATTTTAAAATTGGTGTTAACATGGTCCATATTTTTTCATCCTTTTACTTTGTACCTGTTCGTGTTTTTATATCTGAAGAGCATTTCTTGTAGGCAGCATATGTCAACATACCAAAATTTGCAGGATGCTGTTAAAGCGGTACTCAGGGGAAACCCAATAAGTTGGGCCCCAGATTCACCCCAGGTTTAAATCTTTTCTCTTGCTATTTGTTTTCTATTTGCCCTATCTATTCTTTGTTTCTCTTTTCTTATTTTTCTGCTACCTTTAGAATTAATCACATTTTTGTTATTCCACTGTATCTCTTGTTAATTATAGCCATAACTGTTTTATTTTAGTGCTTGCAGTATGGCTTACAATCTACACTTTAAACTTATTGCAGTGTACTTTCAAGTGATATTATATCAGTTCATGTATAGTACATCACAATAGCATACTTCCATCTCTTCGATCTTGTAGTATTATTATTATGTATTTGACTTTTATATATGTAATAAGCACAACACTACATTGTTATTGTTTTTGTCTTGATGGTCATTATCTTTTAAAGCTATTTAAATAATAAGAAAGATAATCCTATATATTTACCCATATAGTTATTATTTTCAGTGCTCTTCATTCCTTTTTATAGATTCATATTTCTCTCTGGTATCATTTTCCTTCAGCCTGAAGGATTTTAACATTCCTTATAGCGTGAGTATGCTGGTGAGGAATTCTTTCAGCTTTAATGTGTCTGAAAAAGTCTTTATTTTGCCTTCATTTTTTTTAAGTTATTTTTGCTGGGCATGGAATTATAAGTTAACAGATTTTTTTTTTCTGTATTTTAAAGTTGTTCCACTGTCTTCTCACTTGCATTGTTTTTGACAAGAAATATGCTGTAATGTGTATCCTTGTTACCAGTATGTAACACATATCTTTCTTTTCTGGCTACTTTTAAGATTTTCTCTTTTTTTTTTTTTTTTGAGACAGTCTCACTGTGTCACCCAGGCTGGAGTGCAGTAGTGTGATCTCAGCTCACTGCAGCCTCCGCTACCCAGGTTCAAGTGATTCTCCTACCTCAGCCTCCCGAGTAGCTGGGACTACAAGTGTGCACCATTACACCTGGCTAGTTTTTGTATTTTTAGTAGAAATGGGGTTTTGCCATGTTGGCTGGGCTGGTCTTGAACTCCTGACCTCAAGTGATTCACCCACCTTGGCCTCCCAAAGTGCTGGGATTACAGGCATGAGCCACCATGCCTGACCTAAGATTTACTCTTTACCACTGGTTTTGAATGCTTTGGTTATGATTTACCTCCATAAGGTTTTCTTCATATTTTTTGTCCTTGGGTTCATTTAGTTCCTGAAATGTGAAGATTTATAATTTATAATTTTACGCCTGGCAGAGTGCAGCACAGAAATGAGAGGAAGTGTCAGAGCCCACAGCTTGGTGGAGGCCACTCTTGACTCAGTTTCTCTATCCATCTGCTAGGCCGAGGGATACCTGCATTCCAGGACATTCCTTTGTTCCAGATAACAATTATCTGGTTAAATTCTAAGGTTGCCAGGCACAGTGGCTCATGCCTGTAATCCCAGCACTTTGGGAGGCCAAGGCAGGTGGATCGTTTGAGGTCAGGGGTTCGAGACCAGCCTGGCCAACGTGGTGAAACTCCGTCTCTACTAAAAATACAAAAATTAGCTGGGTGTGGTGGTACACGCCTGTAATCCCAGCTACTCAGGAGGCTGAGGCAGGAGAATTTCTTGAACCTGGGAGGCAGAGGTTGCAGTGAGCTGAGATAGTACCACTGCATTCCAGCCCGGGCAACAGAGCAAGACTCCGTCTCAAGAAAATAAAAAAAATAAAAAATAAAAATTCTAAGTTTAAAGTGCACATTGGCAAAGTGGCCAGTGTGTCAGGTGGTTGGGTGTGCCCCTTAATTTGATCACTCAGCTTCTCCTGGGCATCTTTTGTGCTGAGTAGGGCGTCCAGCTGGGAGGACATCAGACCCTGACAAGTTGGGCCCCAGAGTCACCCTAGAAGCTAAAAATACACAATGAGATTAAAGAAATGCCAATATAAACGGCAATGGTTCATCTTATTTGTATACAAAACTGGCAGGGTTTTTTTTTTTTTTTAATAAAGTCCAGCATAGACAAGAATGCAGGGAAATTGATCTTCCCAGACTCTATCAGGAGGAGTATAAATCAGAAACCCCTGCTTTTGTAGGGCAGGTTGGTACAGAATTGTCACAAAGTTTGGGGGGTTTTATTGGTTGTTTTTTTGTTTTTTTGAGACGGAGTTTTGCTCTTATCGCCCAGGCTGGAGTGCAGTGGCGCGATTTCGTCTCACTGCAACCTCCACCTCCTGGGTTCAAGTGATTCTCCTGCCTCAGCCTCAGGCATGAGCCAGCACACCCAGCTAATTTTTTTTTTTTTTCTTAAGACGGAGTCTCTCTCTGTCATCCAGGTGGAATGCAGTGGCGCGATCTTGGCTCACTGCAACCTCCACCCCCTGGGTTCAAGCAATTCTTCTGCCTCAGCCTCCTGAGTAGCTGGGACTACAGGCGTGCGCCACCATGCCCAGCTAATTTATATATTTTTAGTAGAGATGGGGTGTCACCATATTGGCCAGGCTGGTCTTGAACTCCTGACCTTGTGATCTGCCTGACTTGGTCTCCCAAAGTGCTGGGATTACAGGTGTGAGCCATCGCGCCCGGCCTAATTTTTGTATTTTTAGCAGAGACGGGGCCTCACCATGTTGGCCAGGCCGGTCTTGAACGCCTGACCTCAGGTGACCCACCCACCTCAGTCTCCCAAATTGCTGGGATTACATGCATGAATCACCATACCTGGCCAAGGTTGGAATTTTATCTATGTTTGGCCTGGCAATTTCAGCTCCAGGAAATTTTAAGAAAACAGTTCAGATTGTTGGAGCCAAACAGTCATGAGTTTGAACCTGGATGTACCACAGGTCACCAGTTATGTGACCTGGGACTAGTTACTTTACCTTTCTGAAGTTTCATTTGCTGATCTGTAAAATTGGGATTTTAATACTTATATCATCTGGTTGCAGTGAGGTTAACTGAAGTAATGTGTGCAAGATATTCAGCTTAGGGCCAGACACAGCGCAAACCTTGTGCCCCTGGGGGATGTCTTGATGACGTGGATGGAAAAACTGAGTCAGAAGTGGCCTCCACCAAGCTTTTGGTCCTGACACTTCCTCTCTATCCCTGATTATGTATAGAAAATAAAAAGGCTGAGCCGGGCACAGTGGCTCACGCCTGTAATCCCAGCACTTTGGGAGGCCGAGGTGTGGGGATCACTTGAGGTCAGGAGTTCGAGACCAGCCTGGCCAACATGGTGAAACCCCATCTCTACTAAAAATACAAAAATTAGGCCAGGTGCGATGGCTCACGCCTGTAATCCCAGCACTTTGGTAGGCCAAGTCAGGCAGATCACAAGGTTAGGAGTTCAAGACCAGCCTGGCCAACATGGTGAAACCCCGTCTCTACTGAAAATACAAAAATTAGCCAGGCATGGTGGCAGATGCCTGTAATCTCAGCTACCTGGGAGGCCAAAGCAGAGAAATCACTTAACCAGGGAGGTGGAGGTTGCAGTGAGCAAAGATCTCACACTCCAGCCTGGGTGACAGAGCAAGACTCTTGTCTCAAAAAAAAAAAAAAAAAAAGACTGAAAGACACACACCATAATATCAGAAGCAGTCATCTCTGGGAGAATAATTTTATTTTCCTAATGCCATTCTGTTTTCTTCCAGTTTTCTACAGTGAACATATATTGCTTTTGTAACGAGAAAAAAATGACAATTAAAACACAGTGTGTCTCGTTCTTCCAGAGCCTGCCTTTGAAGGAGTGAGGAGCCTGATGGGCCAGGCCAGAGGAGGGTTTTGTGGGGGAGGTTCTGACCATATTGGTGGGGGCTCCAACTATCGTGGTGGGGGCGGCAGGACTGGAGAAGGGCTAGGTTACTGCCCCTCTATGCCCCAGGCTAGAGCCAAGGTTGAACTCTGAGTGGAGATTATGGAGGGAGGTGGTGGACTATATGGCTTCTAGAGGTGGACCTATTTATTCTCCGTGGGACCTCAGCTCAGTGCCTGCAGTTCTCTGTGCGTTAGTTTCCTCATCTGTAAAATGTGCCTCTATGGGACCTACTTCATAGGGTAGCTGAGGCTTCAGTGACTTTTGGGATTTTTTTTTTTTTTTTTTTTTGAGATGGAGGAAAGTCAACTCCTTTCCCCTCTGTCGCCCAGGCTGGAGTGCAGTGGTGTGATCTCGGCTCACTGCAACCTCTGCCTCCCGGATTCAAGCAATTCTCCTGCCTCAGCCTCCCGAGTAGCTGGGACTATAGGCGCCCGCCACCACACCCGGCTAATTTTTTGTATTTTTAGCAGAGACGGGGTTTCACCGTGTTAGTCAAGATGGTCTCGATCTCTTGACCTTGTGATTCTGCCCACCTCAGCCTCCCAAAGTGCTGGGATTACAGGCGTGAGCCGCCACACCCGGCCGACTTTTGAGTTTTTATCACAGTGCCTTGTGGACCGTAAATGTTAGCTATTGTCACCGTTGTTGTTATTATTATTATTATTATGAGTGTCATCATCCACCATTCCCTTGCTTCCAATTCAAGTGGTGAGGAGAGAGGGCTGGGCTGTCCCTCACAAAGTGGGCCATGTGAGAGAGACAGCTCATCCCACCTGGGGGCCTGTGGGGGGAGGCCACCCCATTTCCCTGGGCCTTGGCTTCCTCTCTCATCTGTGGGGATGGCTACTTCCACCTGGTGAGAAATAAATGGGTCCCCCTGTCCAGTGCCCACACTCCAAAGATGCCTATTGAGCGTCTGCTCCCAGCCCTTCAGGGAGGACCCATGCTGTCAGAAAACGAGGGGAAGAGTGTGAGAGGCCAGGTGGGAGGGCCAACTTGGGGTCAGGTGCCCAGCCACCGGGAGGCCCATCTCCGGCATCCCCAGCTGCCCCTCCTCCAGCTCACCGATGGCCTTGGAGGGAGCAGGACCAACATGGGAACATTAATCCGCCTCATTACCTCCCTTTGCTGTGGAGTTGTAGCAATTAGACCTGCAGTCTGGGCAGCATTAGGAGCCAGGCAGGGGTCACCCAGGCTGCTGGCCCCCTGCCGACCCAGCCTCAGCCTGGACTCACTCTGTCTCTGGGGAGAGGGGCCAGAGAAGGGGGTTCCCTGGCAGCAGAATCTCCCTCATCACTAAAGACGGATGCAGAGATGGAAGCTTTGGCCTCTTTTCACTTACCCACTCAGAGGTGTTTAACAGATGTTTATGGAGCACCTACTGTGTGCCCTGGAGACAGATGTGGTCCCTGCCCTCACAGAGCTCTCAACAAAAGTAAAATAATTGCTGCTAGTATAAATGCTGTGATGGAGAGCAGCAGGGTGACAGGCGTCTGCTGGGGTGGTCAGGGAGGGCCTCTCTGGGGAGGTGACATTTGAGCTGAGACCTGAACACTTACAAAGGAGCCAGTCTTTTGAGGATCTGGGATCAGGTGGGGGTTCCAGGCAGGGAACAAACAGGGGAGGTTGTGCTGGCGGACATGTTCAGATGCGGCTGGAAAAGAGTCGGGGGCGGGTAGGGGGAGATGCAGTCAGAGAAATAAGGACAGGGGTTGCGTCTAGCCATAGGAAGGACATGGGTTTTCCCTGAGTCAAGCCAGAGACCTTGGAAAGCTTGGAGCTGGGAGGTGATGTGATCAGATTCATGGGCATGAGACTTCCTCTGGAGAAGGGATGCCCAGGAGAAGGCTGGGCCAGTCATCTGGACGGGATGGAGAGGATGAGGTCTGGGTAGGGGCAGGAGGCTGGGCTGGACAAGGGATTCAGAGCCTTCCAATGAGTCCTTCCCAGCCTTTGAGCCTCATCCTCTTCACCAAGAAATGGCCCGATCTCCACGGCCCCCCTCCTTTCCTCTCCTTTCGACACCTGCAGCCTTTCCCTGTCCCGCCCGTTCCGTTTTTTGTTTTTTTTTTGTTTTGTTTTGTTTTGTTTTTTTGTTTGAGACAGGGTCTCACTCTGTTGCTCAGGTTGGAGTGCAGTGGCATGATCTCTGTTCACTGCAACCTCTGCCTCTGGGGTTCAAGCAAGTCTTCTCCCTCAGCCTCCCTAGTAGCTGGGACTACAGGCGCCCGCCACTGCACCCAGCTAATTTTTGTATTTTTAGTAGAGACAGGGTTTTGCCATGTTGGTCAGGCTGGTCTCAAACTCCTAACCTCAAGTGATCCGCCCGCCTGTGCCATCTTGGGTGCCTCACTGTGCATCATCTGTCCCGGCAGCCCCAGGAGGAGGTGCCCCCATTTCACAGGTGAGGAAGTGGAGACTCAGAGGGGAAAGGAGTTGCCCAGGATCAGAGCTGGGCCTGCCTGGGTCTCCATTCTCTCTAGCACCTCCCCTCCCATCCCAGCCCCCCACCAGTCAAGGCCCCTTCTGAGCCATGACCTCAATTTTCCAAGGTAAGGCAGCTTGTTAGCATCTCAAAGAACACTCTCGCCTGCCACCATGTATATTCATGGAGCTTCAAAGAGGAAGCTCCAGACAGGAGGCTCTTTCTTTCCTTCCAAGAGCAAATTCTCACCCTCTCAGATGCAGGATGTAGTCTGGCTGGAAAAAGACTTATTTTTTCTTCTTTCTCTCTCTTTTTTTACTAGCTAGTAAAAGGGAGATGCTACCTCCGGCTCTTAACGACTGAACATTTGTTCTGCCTGGTTGGTTTGAGAAGTTGTGGGGGCTTCAGAGGCCTTGGCCTTGCAGTGGATTCCGAGGCCATCTGGTCCCACTTTGAGGGTCACAGAGGATGGGGACAGGATTCAGAGGGCATCAGGGCAGCATACTCATCCTGCTGCAAATGCACCATGAAAATGCAGCTCTTCTCCTTCTATTGGTGTGTGCTTGACATTTTTCATACTAAGAAGTTAATAGAGGGTTTTTTTTCTAAAACCCCTGAGCTCCCTGAGCACCTCACTCCGTTCCAGCCACTGTACCTTTGCCCACGCTTGCCCTCTGCCTGATGCGCCTCTGTGTGCCTGGTGGATGCCCGTGCATGTTTCAAGGCTTGATTCCAATGTCGCCTCCTCTCAGAAGCCTCCCCTGACTCCCTGGGTGGTCATGGCTGTGCTGTGCTTCCTCCTTTATCCAGTGGATGGCTTTGATTCCTTGTAGCAGTCCTGTGAGGAAACTGAGGCTTGCCCAAGGCTGCATAGCATGGGTGAGGATTCAAATGTGTGGGTGGCTGTGTGACTCCCCGCGAACCACTCTGCCCTTCTGCCCTGCACATCACACGGCATTCTGTAGGCCAGGTCTTCCTGGCTGGGTCTGCCCCTGCTGGCCTCGAAGCCCTTCAAGGGTGGGTCCACATGGGTGTGGATCTCGGGTACCCAGCTTGGGGCTGGTACTGAGGATGCACTGACAGGTGTTTCCCAAATGGGTGAAAACATAGATAATTTTCCCCAGTCCCTGCCACTATGGAGCTAAGGCAGAACTTGGGAAGCTCATGGGACCTGCCTTTAGAGGCACTAGGAGCAAGAAACCCAGGCAGGCTGGAAAGCCACTGTCCCCACCCAGCGACCCACAGGGGTGACCAGGTATCTGGGGAGTGGCGACTCTGTGGACAGCAAGGATGTCGTGTGTGCTGCGTCATTCAGCAAACACAGATTGAGCTCTGTGTGCCAGGCACAGGGCTGGGCACCAGAACCACAGCGGTGAACAAGCCAGACCCAGCCCCTGGCCTCCCAGGGCTCTCACATGAGAGGTGGAGGGTGGGCAGACCAGAAATTGACAAAAATGCTACAGTGTGGAAAACAACAATTAGGGGGTTGGTCTGCAGGGCCTCTAGGGGCTGGGAGAGTTATCAGAGACTTTTCAGGGGGTATTACTGAGGCTGAGCTCTGCTGGCTGATGGCGAGCTGGTCAGGGAGGTGTCTGACCAGCATCCTGCAAAGGCCACGAGGTGAGAGAATCTAAGCTCACTCAGGGAACAGATGAGAAGGAGTGTGACCCGAGGGCCGGGGGAAGGAGAACCATTGACGGTCTGAAGGGCATAGCAGCGGAGACAGGGCTTGGCTTGTGGTTCGAAAAGCCCCCTGTGTGTGCAGCAGGGAGCGCAATTTGCAGGGGCCCAGGTGGCCATGGAGACCCCATGTAGGAGGCTGGTGCTGTTTTCAGGGGAGATGAAGGTGGCCTGAATCAGGACAGGGGCTGGGGAGGTCAAGGCGAGGGGCCAACCCAATTTTAGAGGCAGAGCCTGCTGGATTTTGTACTGGGCTAGGTGAAGGGCAAGGAAGGCAGTCTGGCTGAGCCCTGGAGGTGAGGAATGCTGGTTACTGAGATTGGGAGTTGGGGCTGCTGGAGACGCGGCAGCTTAGGCTTTCTTTGTGAGGATCTCCACAGTGGCCTAGGGGCAGCTGGGTCGCCGGCACAGGGTGGTCCCTTTCCCCCAGTCCTGCCTCTCAGCCTGTATCTGGGACCGACGTGTCTATTGGAGGTGAAAATCATGCCTCCCGCCTGAGCCCAACTGCCCCCCGGGGGTGGCAGAACGCCAGGTGCCCATTTTAATTCTCTGACAGTCATACTGCTTTATTGTTCCTATTTGGGATTTTATTATTATTGCTGCTAATGGTTTGAAAAGGCCTTTTAATTAAAGCTGCAGGTTGGAGCTGGCGCCTGAGCCCCTGGGGTGGGTGGGAAGAAGCCTTGCCAAGCGTTCACCCCACCTCTTACAGAGCTGGAGGCTTTTGAGATGGGGGCTGTGACGCCTTCCATGGGGAGACTAGGGGACCCTGCCGTTGAGACCATGGTACAGCCACCGCCAGGCCTCAGTTCTCTGCCTGTGATACAACCAGAAGATTTTCCCAGCACAGATGGCATGACATTGATTTGTAAATGGACCTGTTGGTAGGGAGCTGGTGGGACACACCTGGGTTTCAGTCTCATCTTTGCCGCTTACTGGCTGCAGGACCTTGAGCAAGATGCTTAAATGGCCGCAGCCTCTGTTTGCTCATCTATAAAATGGGAGTGCTGAGTTCCTGCCTCCATAGGGCTGTTAAGAGGAATAAAGAGATGATCCAACCCCTGGCCCAGGCTGAACACTCAATAAATGGGGGTCATGTTATTGTGACTGTCGAGACTGTGGGGATCAAGCAAGGCTGTGTGTCTGAGCCTAGCACGTGGTAGATGCTCCGGACACAGCTGCTCCGGACACATCAGCTGCTCCGGACACATCAGCTGCTCCGGACACATCAGCTGCTCTTATAGCAGATGTTGCTGCCTTCTCCTCCCCTTCTTCCTCCCTCTTGTTCCTGAACGTGCAGGAGGTTTGACCCGTCTTTGCCTTTGCACATGCTGTTTCCCCATCCGTCGTGCCTCCCTTCATCTTTTGCCCACCTGCACATCCTTTTTGACCCAGGTGTGGAGCTGCCCCCTCTGGGAAGCCTTCTCCAGCTCCTCCTTTGGGACCTGGTTTCCCAGAGCTGCCCAAGCATCCCCTCTTAGGGGCCTGGTCTCCCTGCCTGTAATGACTTGTTTACTCCCAGGGGTTGCAAACTCAGGGGCCTGCAGGACCTGGCAGATCAGATCAGAGAGGAATATTGTCAAATGAAGGATGACAGATTCCTGTTTCTAAGCGCTGCCCCCACCCTGTGGCCAGGGCCCTCCTCCCCTGCCTCCAGAGGACAGTTCCCTTTAGAGAGTTTGCCAATCCAGTCCATGCCCATGGAACACCTATAGTGTGTTGCCCTGAGCTGCGGGGCACCTCCACCACGAACTTCCTCCATTTCCATCCTCGTAACCACCTACGACATCTTTCCATGCCCATTTGGCTGACGACGAGACAAAGGCCACAGAGCTGAAGTTTCTGGCCTCCAAGGTCACCTAGGAGACAACTGTTGATGCCCCATCCTGATTTCCTCCCCTGACCAATATTGGCAGCTCCATCAGAATCATGTTCTTCCCTAGGACCCTTGCGCTTGCTGTTTCCTCTGCCTGAGACTCTGCCCCCAGACATCTGCAGGGCTTCCCGCCTGTGTTAAATGTCGCCTCCTCAAAGAGCCCTCCTGTCACCCTTCTCCCTGCTCTGTATGCCTATGGCTGTGATCACACCCTGACATGTTGTACATTTGTTTGTTTAATCTGCATCTTTCCCACCGGACTTCACGTCAGCAGCCCTGTGTGTTTGGCTTACATCTTATCTCCATTCCCTAGGATGATGGCTGGCATGAGTACCAGCAGGTGTTTGTGGATGAGTGACTCTCCTAACTGTGGGTGTGTGTGGGACTAAGGGGACAATGGGGGTCCACAGTCCCAGGGGCAGGGAAACTGGGAAACTGGAGGGCCCAGAGGGCAGCCCCCATCAGCTGCTCCCCACTCCTCTGGTTTCCTTGGCTGCCTTGATGTGCCCACCCTTGACTGCGGCCTTGCGTCCAACCAGAGTGGGCGTCAGTCCAGCTTTGCTCCCGCCTGCTGTGGAGACAGCCAGCCCCCTTCTCCTTCCTGGGGCCACTGGAGCCCAGCAGACCCCAGAGGGGCCCCCAGCCCGCACCCAGTCTCCCATCTCAGCCCCCTCTCTGCTGTGCCCACACCTCTCCCTCCTCCTACAGCAAATACATTTTGGACTTAAAATAAAAAGCAGATACAGCGGAGGGAGCTGGGGGAGTCGGGAGAGAGTGGGTGGGGCCCAGCAGCAGCTGCAGCCGCATTTCCCCATGGTGGGTGGGGATGACCAAACTCATTCTGCGCATCAGAAACTGGGTCTCAGAGAGGTTAAGTGACTTGCCCAAGGGACAAGGCCCAGATACAGCCCCAGCGTGATCTACATACATACTGGAGGTCAGGCTCACTTCAGCCCTGAGGGCAAAGCCAGAACCAACAGGATGTTTTAGGGGTTACTGCTCATTCGCTCAAGAATTCATGGAAATGACATGCTGTGCCCAGCGGCAGGCTGTGGTGGGGGATGGGAGGGAAGTGGTGGGGGTGGTGGAGGGGGCAAGGCCCGCTGGGTAGGTGCAGGGAAGGCTTCAGGTTGGGGATGTGAAGGATGAGTGGGCATTCCAAGCAGCTGGGGAAGGCGGGAAGGGAGTCCAGGTAAAGAGGGAGTCCTAAGCCACTCAGTGCTGAGCTGAGATGGGCCTGAGAGGGCTGGGTCTGCCCTGTGCTGTGGGCTCTGGAGGGTAGGTTCAGGCATAGACAGGAGGCAGGGACACTGGCTGCTCCTCATGGGGTCTCCTGACTCTGGGATCCTGAGGGTTAAATTTGCAGCGGATGCAGTTGTCACAATAACCCCTCCTCTGGGAAGCGGGTGCTTCCCCCCAGGATGTTTCAAGCCCAGACTTCCCCACCCCTCTGTGTCCCTCTGCAGCCCATGGCATTGTGCCCTTTCTGCCTCTTCTGGTGGGAGAAGGCCTAGGCTGGTTGTTGCCTGCTACCTACGCTGGGATTGGTGGTATGCCTGTGACCCCTCTTGATGGATGTCAGCCTGCTGGGCACCCACAGGCCCTTGCCTCCCCACCCCTGCCTACCTTTAGCCTCACCACTATGCCAAGAGGGAATGGGGCTTGGCCTGTGCCAGGATGAGGAAGCTGAGGCCCCAAGAGGGGAGGGGAGGGAGGAGTGGGATTGGGGAGTCTGGAAGACCTGGGTCTGCCGCAGTCCTGTGGTCCACATGTGTGGGCAAGTAGCTTGTGCCCCTGAACCTCATGGTCCTCAGCTGCCCAGGAAGCTGGGAAGGTTGTGGGGTTGGGAGGGGAGCTTCTTAAGCTGTGTGTGACACCCTGGACGCATGGTGTGGGGAGCTCTGTGTGCTGAGAGCTGGGCACTGGCAGGGACTCACTCACGAGTGCAAGAGGGGAGGCAGGAGGGCCCATCTGGAGGCTACTGGAATGGTAGTAAGAAACACCATGCCAGGCGCATTGGCTCACGCCTGTAATCCCAACACTTTGGGAGGCCAAGGTGGGCGGATCACCTGAGGTCGGGAGTTCAAGACCAGCCTGAGCAACATGGAGAAACCCTGTCTCTACTAAAAAAAAACAAAAAATACAAAATTGGCCAGGTGTGGTGGCGCATGCCTGTAATCCCAGCTACTCGGGAGGCTGATGCAGGAGAATTGCTTGAACCCGGGAGGCGGAGGTTGCAGTGAGCTGAGATCGTGTCATTGCACTCCAGCCTGGGCAACAAGAGTGAAACTCCATCTCAAAACAAACAAACAAACAAAAAACAATCATTCATTTAGTCATGTATTGAGCACCGCCTGTGTGCAAGGCCCTGGGCCGACTGGCCTCTGTCCTTGGGGAGCCGTAGGTCCAGTAGGGGAGTCAACAAATGACAACAAAAAAATAAATAAATAAATGAATAAATGAATGCAACCGTGCCACACAGTGAAAGGTCCCAACGCAGTCGGGGCTGGGAGGTCCTCCCTGGGCAAGTGCCATTTGAGCTAAACCCTGAGAAAGGACTGACAGCCACCCAGGTGAAGAGGGAGCGAAGGGCATTCTGGGCAGGGAAACAGCATGGCAAAGGCACCGAGGCAGGTGGGGCAGAGCAAGCATGAAGGCCTGGGAACACTGGTGAGCCAGGGAGCAAGAGCCAGAGGGAGGAGGCTGAGAGGGCCTGGGGACTCAGTGGCTCTCTCGGGAGACATTGCAGATTTTATCTCAAGAGCAGTAGGGAGCCACGGAGGGTTTTAGGCAGAAGGTAATATGATCTGGTGTGCATTCATTTTTTTGAGATGGAGTCTTGCTGTGTTGCCCAGGCTGGAGTGCAGTGGTGCGATCTCAGCTCACTGCAACTCTGCCTCCTGGGTTCAAGCCATTCTCGTGCTTCAGCCTCCCAAGTAGCTGGGACTGAAGGTGCGTGCCACCACGCCTGGCTAATTTTTGTATTTTTAGTAGAGACGGGGTTTCACCATGTTGGCCAGGCTGGTCCTGAACTCCTGACCTCAGGTGATCCACCTGCCTCAGCCTCCCAAAGTGCTGGGATTACAGGCGTGAACCACTGCACCTGGCCTGTTTTTTTTGTTTGTTTAAGGCA